>NC_090820.1:80865933-81177599 GCF_000390325.3 Nicotiana tomentosiformis | reverse complement strand
TTTTCCACGTTTCTCAATTTTTCTTATATTGTCTCGTTCCTGTGCCTAATTGCTATGTGTTATACCAGTGTTGTTCAATTTATCGTTCTTATCATGTTTACGGATTTTCTGGTTATAATTGAGTTTTTGTTTCAAAGTTGAGATTGATGTTATGGAACCAAATGTTGAAGTAAGGTTTGTACTTGTTATTCTATCTCCCTGTTGTTATTTATGCATTGCATTATGGTAAGGGAGAGTGTTAATGCACGAAGGGTGATGCCTTGCCATATTATGAGTGTTAATGCACGAAGGGTGATGCTGTGCCATATTGTGAGTGTTAATGCACGAAGGGTGATGTCCTGCCATATTATGAGTGTTAATGCACAAAGGGTGATGTCGTGCCATGATATGAGAGATAATGCACGAAGGGTAATGCTATGCCGTTTCTATTAATTTTATGGTTGGATTGAGAGTAAAAGCACGAAGGGTGATGCAGTGCATTTTTTCTTGTTGTATTCACTATTCATGTTGATTCATGGTATATTGACTGCTCCGGTGATCATTCTGTTGTAGTCCTTTATCTTGTATTCTCTTCAGTATGTTCCCCTCCCGACATTTTCTGTTTAGTTCTTCATTTCTGTTATGTGTATATACACTGTTAAATTGTACAGGTTGATTTGTAGGTGCCTTGCCTTAGCCTCGTCACTACTTCGTCGAGGTTAGGCTCGACACTTATCAGTATGTGGTGTCGGTTGTACTGATACTGCACTCTGTACTTTCTGTGCAGATTTTGATACCGGCTCATGTTGATCGAGATTCTGCTATTGGTCCGCTGTCCGGAGACTCAAGGTAGATCTGTCGGCGTTCACAGACCTTGAAGTCCCCGTCTATCTTTTCTGTTCTACTGTTTCTTTCATTTAGACAGTTGTATTTATTTTAGACTATTACTTGTAGTAAATTCTAGAATGTTTGTGAATTGTGACTCCAGATCCGGGTGGTAGTAATTAATATAGCTTTTATGATATTTCGCACTTATTATATTTCAACTTAGTTAAGTATTGTTAATTAATTAATGAAAATAAGGAATGGGTTTAATAATTCTTTAATGTTGGCTTGCCTAGCAAGTGAAATGTTAGGCGCCATCACGGTCAAGTCGGTGGGAAACTTTGGGTCGTGATAGATATATACTGATACATAATTGGCTAGCAGATAACAAACAGAAAATAAATTGAATATAATTTGGCATCACCTGTTAGGATAGATAATGTTGAATACATACATGTAATTGATATTGAATACAATTAAATACATTATGATAACTATATACATATTGATAAAGAAACATACTGATCTATATCAAGTCGTACAGTTGAGAATCTAATAAAGAATACATAATGCTTTTAACAAATTGCTAGAGAAAACTGTGAAATAATTATAAATCTGAATAAAGTTAAATACACAAGATACCCATAACAATTTGGATTAACCCCACCATCAGATGTATATAATCAGCAACAGGGAACAAACATAACTCATACAACTCAACTAACTACATAGCACATAAACAATATAAAATAAAAATGCATACAAAATATGTATGAGTTCTTAAATTGTGAAATATACAATTAGACAAACCAAACAGAAAAAATAGAATAAACTGAATTTGGAAGAGGTATATCTTACATTGTCATTCCATAGTTTACTGTCAAACGAGAGAAGGTAAAACTAATTTTTTAAAGTGACTTGATCAACTCCAAAATCCAACGGTATATGCAGTGTTGACTTGTTCTTCTTGTAATGGTCTTCCAAATCACTTCTTCAAGGAATTGGAAAAAATATTATATCCATTTTCTAAATTAAAAATACATATTAGACATACCGAGTAAAAAACTTACTTTTGATCATGTTTAGTGAGAAGACCATCACGAACCCATTTCTCGTATTCCTGAATGACTAATGTAGGATGTGGTCCCAATATTAAATCGTCTTCAAAGGGGTATTTTTTGTTAAATATGGGAGTCAACTTTACTGCGGTACCTATTGTAAATTGAAATCATTAATAGAGACATTTAATTATAGATACATGGGAAAATAGATCATAACTTTATAATACATTATTTTTATTTAAAAATTTACTAACCGACAGAGTCGAAGTTTGACTCGTAAGGCGAAGAATACCATTTACTTGGACGCCGATTCCTATGAGAGGATAATGGGGTTGTATCAACATTTTTTGCTGCATGATGTATCACAATTCTAGTTTCTGGAATTTGACTTGGAAGAAACTTGTCCGCCAACTCAAATTATGATACATGTACTTCTTTGGATACACCCTCGTAGCATACCGGTGGTATGCTATACAGTACCTCAGATGTAGTATTCCCCTCAACTCTTACTTCACCACAAACAGGATTAACATCTGTATTCTGTTTTTGAATACATATGTATATGAGTGTATTATAAAATTTCTAAATACATAATACATCACATGTTTTGAATACATCTAAATACATCTAAACCCTAAACATGTTTGGATGTTTGAGATATAAGTACAGTGTATTTAGAATCCAAGCTTAAATACATGTAAATATTGTTTGAATACGTATGAATACATCTACATACAATATTCAAAGATCAAAAATAATATGTATAAGTACATTGCATTTATAATACAAATAAATACAACTGCATACATGATTCAATTAAAAAAAGAATAGTGAAGGTCCTTATAGAAATGCATTTTGAAAATCCTTAAATCAAATTTAACACTGAAATGATATGTATATGATTGATTACGTAGGATGTATGTTACAATATACATGAGTAAACTGAATATTAATAAAAGATGTTTTTAAATATATGTTTATATAATACTAAATACTTATGAAAAACTGAAGTAACATGTATAAATTTGTATTTCATAAATGTGTATGATGTTGTATAGACTATTAATCTGAATAATAGCAGAAACATATAGTCTGATTATGTTTATATAAACATATACTAAAGAGGTTAAAAAATATTAACCTCTGCCTTCTCGCTGATAGCTATATCACTCTGTATTTGGCCTTTGGGATTATCTTTCAAGTTTTCATTAGATGACATTTCAATATCATCATCACGTCTCCCTGTGTTTTTCTTTCTCTGGTATATCCTTTTCGTAGGCTGATTGGCTTTAATCTTGTCAGAAAGCTTCTTAAAGTTTTCATTGATCAATGTTCTTAGAGACGTGAACTCGCCTATCACCTAATCAATACACAAATAATTAGAGAGGTGCTGGAAAAATATATGAATGTTAATTTCCAAACTGTAATGTTTAATATGTGCATACAAAACTCACATATTCTTTGAATGAGTTTGCATCATCCCTCAAAGAAGGTACTTCATCTGTTTTAGAATCTACTGGCTTCTTATCATGCAATACAGTTTGATTGATTTCAGATATACCAGCATGAGGAATCTTGGATTGAGTATCTGAATTTGAGGGATCTATAATCTATTGTTTGCACTTTTTATGAGGCGGTGATGAAGATGGACCAACACTTGCATCATATTTCTTCTTAGGCTGAAGATGCGGTATAGGACTAAAGTCATCCGAATCATTTTCATACTTGTCTGAATGAGTAGGAGTAGGACTGATCTCTACCTCAACACCTCCTGGAGGAATCTGAATAATAGCAAGCTCTACATCGCTTGGTTGGATGTAACTGTAAACAATCTAAAAATGAAATACACTCAAAGTAAATGAAGTTTGTTGTATGATTACAAAGTTATGCTCATTGAATGAAATATTTATCTGTATACTATTTTTTGTATTCTAATGTATTCATGGTAATATGGAAGACATGGAAATGAAACCATATTTGCATATTGTATGTAGATGTATTCTAATGTATTCATGTTGTATGCAATTGTATTCAACAATATGTATTCTTATGTATTCATGTTGTATGCAACTGTATTGACTAACAGAATATTAATTCTTACAAAAATAATATCGGGAACTTAACAAATACTAAATTACCACGTTTCACTGGTTATTGAACATGCTGTTCATCAGATAAGCATAAGTTGGCTGATTGACAGTGGATCTTCGATTGAGTATTCTGGGAATCCGTCTATCAATTCGCGTTGCAACACCCTTGAACAATACTCGTAAAACCATACTTGCATTGTGAGATGCATCCCAGTTATCCGATAGTACTTCTTCTGTGGATCCATTTTCTTGCTAATAGATTTAATAAGTTATTGGAATGCATCAATATCCCATGGATAATCAGAGTATCTCCCACTCTCGACCAAGTTAAAATATAGTTTTGGGATGGTTGTGCTATTCTTCTCGGATGAAAATATGAAATTGTGTATGAAATACAACACAGCTATCTTGATGGCTTCCCCATCGTTATCATGACCCCAATTTTTGTTATCAAAGTATGTCAACAAATCTTTCTTTTTGACATTCTTTGCGCCGCCAAAGTATGTCTCAACAATCTGGTTAGGCATCTTTGTGTTGAATCGAAAATCTTCAGGGTCACCCACACAATTGAGACCAGTGGCAAGCGCAAACTCCCTGGTTGAGAAGGATAATGTTGTACCATTGACGTATATTGAAAATACATCGTCATGACTTCCTTCTAACTAGCGAACCATGAAGCACCTGAACAATTGATGTTGAACCTCACAAGGCTTCATATCAAGGAAACTTTCAAAACAAGTAGAACCCAATATTTTGTACTGCTCAGGAGTAAGCTTTTCTTTGAGGTCGGATACCATGTCCGTGTTAGTATATGAACTGATATGCGGTGATGAAATAGGCTGGTATTTCACAAAAAATTTAACTTCCTGCATACAACAAGAATTACAAAAAAGATTTCATATGTCAACAGGAATACATAACTCATTAATTATTTTAAATACACATAAATACAACTAAATACAATATGTAAAATGCACCGGAGTAAGAAATCAGTGATGGAAATAGTTATATATATATATATATATATATATATACACACACACACACACACATCCTCATACAACAATCATTCTTCATTGTAATGAGTACAAAACAGTGAATGCACCTTTGAAATACTTATGAATACATCTACATACAGTATGCAAAAGTCACTGTAATAAGTACAAAATACAGTGAGTGAACTTTTGAATTCAACTAAACATATCTAAATACAAAAGACACTAGACTAATAAGCACAAATGAGTGAAGCCAAATTTTGTATACATATAAATACATCTACATACAAATATGCAAAAGTCATTGTAATAAATACAAATGAGTGATGGATTTTTTGAATACTTATAAATACATTTAAATACGATATACAAAAGTTAGGGTAATAAGTATAAATAGGTAATTTTGAATACTTATGAATACACCAACATACATATAAATCACATCAACAAATAAGAAGAGGAAGCTATGTATCCACTATTGCACACATATAAATACAATAACATACAATAATAGAAATTCACTGAACAAGATAATACTCTATGTATGAGGACTCAAATACATATTGATACATCAACAATTACCTTTTCGTCCCGTATATCCGGGCTATTTTCTTGCATCGACCTCCTTTCCCTTGACACATAAAGCATCATCCATAGGTTTTTTTATCTTTTTCGCAACGGGAAGTGTTGATTCTTTCGAAGATTTCTCAACTTGGGCTTCTTTCAATTTGTCATTGTGTATTTTAGTTCTCCTCTCTACAGCTGTATTTGCTGCTGAACCTGCAAATTCTAATTTCGCTTGAGTGATTTGCAAAGAGAAAGAGGGCCCATCGAAATTGAGTGCTTTGGTGGGTATACCTCTGGTAATCCTCTTGTGGGATGTTGAATCAGACATTTGAGAGAAAATCTCAAATTTTCTGTTGAATACAATAACAATGGTTACTGTTTATAAAAATTTAGTAGATATAAACAAAATAAACAAAGTACAAGTGAAGTTCTAACAAGTTAAAACTTACCACAACTATTTGTAGCAAAAAAATGAGAGTTGAGAGAGACAATGTTGACGGGGTGTATGAAATTAGCGTGGTGACTGAGACTGGGGAAGATCTAGACGATGTGGGTGAGAAGGAATTTCAGTTGCAGAATCGTATTTTCTGGGGAAGATAATGGCGTGTATCAAATTAGAGAGAGGGAGAACATGGAGAGAGAACTTCCCATCAAATACGGTAAATTATGTGAGAAAAATCTGAAAAAAGAGAGAAAAATAATAATTAGTGTATATAGTGGCTTAAGGGTAGGAGTTAACCATAAATAGATATTTTGCTATAAACATTAAAAGGTAGCTATAGAATATAATTTTTAAAATGATATTTATTTAAAATAAATAAGGTGTTAAGCTTTGCTATACGAGGTAAACATTACTACAACTTATAAAGCAAGTAGAATTGACTAGAAAAGAAGCAAATGGGCGTGTGGAAGAAGTTAAAAGGGAAGCTTAGAAACAAGTCTAAGAAGTTAAAAAGGAAGCTAATGAAAAAATTGAAGAAATCAAGAAAGAAACTGATCATAAACTAGTGGAGATGGAAAAACGAAGGGAAAAAGATTCAAAATAATGCTTGCAGCTCAAAATCGACAGCCATATGATGAAAATGAGATCGTAAGTAACTTATTATACTACTTACTAATATCTTTTTATATCATCCTTACAAAAAACGTATTTCTTATTAACAAGTAAATTTTATTGTTTTCAGCGAAAATACTTTGTTATACTATTTTCTTATATATATTTTTAATTGTTGTTGCTGGTTGTGGAGTAGTGATGGAAGCATCAAGATTGACGTGGACATGAATAATTATTATTTCTTTTGTAAAAGCGTATTGATATGTTTGAGTAAAATAATATTCCACTATTTTGAATGATATTGTTGAACATTTATTAATTTGTTTTTAAATATTGCATTTATTAAATAATTACAATTGAAGGTATATTTTATGCCAAAAATAGTTTCCTACCTACATTATATGAATTATTGTGGCTAACAATATTTGAGGCAAAATTCTCAATTAGTAGCTATGAATTTTTGAATGGTAGCAAAATTTAACGACCCGACTTGTCGTTTTAAGAATTTAACATCCTATTCAGTGACTAAAGGTCTCGAGAAGTTTCACAATATGTGTTATGACCTGCGGGTGTGGTCGAGTTTGATTTTCGGAAGATTCAGAATTAAATTAAAAGAACAATTCTTATTTAGAAGCTTAAATGGAAAAAGTTGACCGGAGAGTTGACTTTTGAGCAAACAACCCCGAAATGAAGTTTTGATGATTCAAATAGCTTCATATGGTGATTTTGGACTTAGGAGCGTATCCGAAAAAATTATTTAGAAGTCCATAATGGAATTTGGCTTGAAATGGAGAAAATTAAATTTTTGGAAAGTTTGACCGGGGGGGTTGACTTTTTAGTATCGGGGTCAGAATCCAATTCTTAAAATTTGTATAGGTCCGTTGTGTTATTTATGACTTGTGTGAAAAATTTGAGGTCAATCCGACGTGATTCGATAGGTTTCAGCATTAAATGTAGAAGTTGGAATATCTTAGTTTCATTAAGCTTGAATTGGGGTATTGTCACGACCCGAAATTTCTCACCGACGGGACCGTGATGGCGCCTAACATTTTACTTGCTCGGCAAGCCAACGTTAGAGAATCAATAACCAATTCCTTACTTTTATTCAGTAATTAACAATAATTAACTAAGATGAAATATAATAAGTGCGGAATATCATAAAACTGTATTAATTACTACCACCCGGATGTGGAGTCACCATTCATGAGCATTCTAGAATTTACTACAAGTAATAGTCTGAAAGAAATACAACTGTCTGAATGAAGAAAAATAATAGTGACATAAAGGTAGACGAGGACTTCAAGGTCTGTTAACGCCGATAGATCTACCTTAAGTCTCCGGACAGCGGGCCAATAGCAAAATCTCGATCAACCTGAGCTGGTATCAAAGTCTTCACAAAAAGTGCAGAATGCAGCATCAGTACAACCGACCCCATGTACTTGTAAGTGTCAAGCCTAACCTCGGCGAAGTAGTGACGAGGCTAGGACAAGACACCCACAAATAACCTGAACAGTATAATCATGCTAGTGGCAACAACAGTAAATAAAGAAATAACGCAAAAATAATGGGAGGGGAGCATATAGTGGGGGAACACATCATAAAGAGTGAGAATAATGAAAAGATATAATTAAACCGGAAATTCTTAAATGAATTGAGCAATTAAGACAGCAAGAAAAACTGCACGGCATCACCCTTCGTACTTTTACTCTCAACCTTACCAAATAATAAATAAGACTGCACGTCATCACCCTTCGTGCTTTTACTCTCTTCCTCACAATATAAATAATTCATGCACGGCATCACCCTTCGTCCTTTACACTCATCCTCACAATATAAATAAATCATGCATGGCATCACCCTTCGTACTTTACACTCTTCCTCACAATTCACAGAATCAATAACAACGGATAGAGAGAAGTTTCACAAATAAATCAATATTTCATCAATGATTACTTTCACAATTTAACATCTCAACCTCGAATCAATATTCGCAATTTTATCAACCTTGGTAGAACCGGATACAAGTCTCCCAACATTTCAACAACAACAATAAGCATGGATAACAAGATTCAAGATTACAATTTTGCAAGAATGGAATTTCACTCGTATACTATGACTCGACCACAACGTATAGATGCTCGTCACCTTAACTATACATCGTATTCAATAACAAAACACGTAGCAAATACTCACACAATACTTATTCCCTCAAGCCAAAGTTAGACACGACACTTACCTCAATTTCGCAAGCCACTCACTGCTCAAATATCGCTTTCCCTTTAGAATTCACCTCCAACCCGCTCGTGTCTAATCATAATTAGTTTAATATTATCAATTATCGCTAAAGGAATCAACTTTAATGCATAATTACAGTTTTCCAAATATAAGTCAAAAACCGACCCCGGGCCCGCTTGGTTAAAACTCGAGGTTCAGATCAAAATCCATTTACCCATTCACCTCCGAGCCCGAATATATAATTGATTTTGGAATCCGAACTCAAATTGAGGTCTAAATCACCAAATTTTCAAAATCCCTAGTTTCCACCCAACCCCTAATTCTACCATGAAAATTCTAAATTTTAGGTTGATAAGTCATAAAATGTAATGGGTAATTGAAAGAAAATAGTTTAGAATCACTTACGAACACTTTGGGGAAGATAATGACTCTTGAAAATCGCCTCTACCCGTTTGGTTCTTGAAAAATGTTGAAGAAATGGCTTAAACCCGTGTTTGGAGTATGTTTTATGTCACTGGACAGGCCTTCATCGCGTTCGCGAGAGGCCTATCGTGACCGCGATGCACAACGGCCTAAGGCCTTCGCATTCGCGAGTCTTTCTACGCATTTGCGTAAGGCAGCTCCCTCCCCCCCCCCCCCCAAGCGTTCGCATTCGCGACCCAGTGGTTGCGTTCGCATAGAAGAACATGACCCCCTCCCCCAGGTCCCTTAAACTATCGCGTTCGCGAAGGGTACCACCCCCAACGCTTCGCGTTCGCGACCAGTCTTTCGCGTTCGCGAAGAAGAAAATTCACCTGCCCCCATTTTACCTTTTGCGTTCGCGACACTACCTATGCGAATGCAAAGAAGGGCACACCAGAACAGCTGCTGCAGCAAAATCTCCGATTTTCTAAGTGCAAATTACCCCGTAGTCTATCCGAAACTCACCCGAGCCCTCGGGGCTCCAAACTAAACATGCACATAAGTCTAAAAACATCATACGGACCTTCTCGCGCGATCAAATCGCCAAAATAACACCTAGAACTACGAATTTAGTACCAAATCAAATGAAATTCTTAAGAACACTTAAAAATTTCTATTTTCTCAACTTAACGTCCGAATCACGTCAAATCAACTCCGTTTCTCATCAAATTTCACAGACAAGTCTTAAATATCATAATGAACCTGTACCAAGCTCCGGAACCTAAATATGAACCCAATACTAATAATGCCAAATATCAATCAATTCTTAAAAACAAATAATTTCCAGACTTTTAATTTTCATCAAAAATTCATAACTCAAGCTAGGGACCTCCGAATTCAATTTCGGGCATACGCCCAGGTCCCATAATTCGATACAGACCTACCAGACCTGTCAAAACATAAATCCGAGCCCGTTTACCAAAAATATTGACCGCAGTCAACTAAAATTAACTTTTAAGGCAAAAATTCTTATTTTCATTAGTTTTCAACATAAAAGCTTTTCGGAAACCTGCCCGGACTGCGCACGCAAATTGAGGAGGGTAAAATGAGATTTTTACGGCTTAAGAGCGCAGATTCAAGTTCTAAAACATAAGATGACTTTTTTGGGTCATCGCATTCTCCACCTCTAAAACAACCCTTCTTCCTCGAACGGACATAGGAAAGTACCTGGGCTGGTGAAAAGGTGGGGATATCTACTCCGCATATCGGACTCAGACTACCAAATAGCTGACTCAATAGGCTGACCTCTCCACTGCACTCGAACTGAAGGGTAACTCTTTGATCTCAACTGGCGAACTTGCCGGGCTAGAATTGCCACCGGCTCCTCCTCGTAAGTCAAATCCCTGTCCAACTGGACAGAGCTGAAATCTAACACGTGGGACGGGTCACCATGATATTTTCGGAGCATAGACACATGGAACATCGGATGAACCGCTGGTAAACTAGGTGGTAATGCAAGCCTGTAGGCTACTTCACCCACCCTTTCAAGAATTTCAAAGGGTCCGATATACCTAGGGCTCAACTTGCCCTTCTTTTCGAACCTCATTACACCTTTCATAGATGAAACCCATAGCAATATTCTTTCTCCAACCATGAATGCAATATCACGAACTTTATGGTCGGCATAACTCTTTTGCCTAGACTGAGCTGTGTGAAGTCGATCCTGAATAATCTTGACCTTATCCAAGGCCTCATGTACCAAATCGGTACCCAACAACCGAGCCTCTCTCGGTTCAAACCAACCAACTGGCGATCGGCATCGCCTTCCGTATAATGCCTCATATAGAGCTATTTGAATGCTCGACTGGTAGCTATTATTATAAGCAAACTCCGCAAGTGACAAGAAATGATCCCAAGAACCTCCAAAGTCTATAACATAAGCGCGGAGCACATCTTCCAATATCTGAATAGTGCGCTCTGACTGTCCTTCTATCTGTGGATGAAATGATGTGCTCAACTCCACCCGCGTGCCTAACTGACGCTGTACAGCCCTCCAGAAATGTGAGGTAAACTGCGCACCTCAATCTGAAATTATAGACACGGGCACACCATGAAGGCGGACAATCTCACGAATGTAAATTTCAGCTAACCTCTCAGAAGAATAGGTAGCTGTCACTGGAATGAAATGTGCTGACTTGTTCAACCTGTCCATAATGACCCAAAGTACATCAAATTTTCTCTGAGTCCGTGGGAGCCCAATAACAAAATCCATAGTGATACGCTCCCACTTCCACTCAGGAATTTCTAACTTCTGAAGCAAGCCACCAGGTCTCTGATGCTCGTACTGAACTTGCTGACAATTCAGACACTGAGCTACATATGCAACTATATCCTTTTTCATTCTCCTCCACCAATAATATTGCCGCAAATCTTGATACATTTTGGCGGTACCTGGATGAATAGAATACCTGGAACTGTGTGCTTCTTCAAGGATTTATTCATGAAGCCCATCCACATTAGGAACACAAATATGACCCTGCATTCGCAGAACCCCATCTTCCCCCACAGCAACCTGTTTGGCATCACCGTGCCGCACCGTGTCCTTAAGGACAAGTAAATGAGGATCATCATACTGCCTCTCTCTGATGCGCTCATATAGAGAAGACCGAGTGAATGTGCAAGCTAGAACCCGACTGGGTTTTGAAACATCTAACCTCACGAACTGATTAGCCAAAGTCTGAACATCTGTAGCTAATGGCCTCTCACCAACCGGAATATACGCAAGACTGCCCTTACTCACAACCTTTCTATTCAAAGCATCGGCCACCACATTGGACTTTCCGAGGTGATACAAAATGGTGATATCATAGTCTTTCAACAACTCCAACCATCTTCTCTGCCTCAAATTAATATCCTTTTGTTTGAACAGATACTGAAGGCTATGATGATCAGTAAATACCTCACACGAGACACCGTATAGGTAATGCCTCCAAATCTCCAGTGCATGAACAATGGCTGCCAATTCTAAGTCATGAACAGGTTAATTCTTCTCGTGAACTTTCAACTACCGCGGTGCATATGAAATTACCTTGCCATCTTGCATTAATACTGCACCAAGCCCAATGTGAGATGCTTCACAATATACCGTATACAATCCTGAACCTGTGGGTAATACCAACACTGACGTCATAGTCAAAGCGGTCTTGAGCTTCTGAAATCTCATCTCACACTCGTCTGACCATCTGAATGGGACACCTTTCTGGGTCAATCTGGTCAATGGGCTTGCTATAGATGAAAACTCTTCCACAAACCGACGATAATAACCTGCTAAACCCAGGAAAGTCTGGATCTCTGTAACTGAAGTAGGTCTAGGCCAATTTTGAACAGCCTCAATCTTCTTAGGATCCACCTTTATGCCTTCTGCCGATACAACATGCCCCAAAAAGGCAATTGAGTCTAACCAAAACTCACATTTTGAAAACTTTGCATATAATTGATTATTCTTCAAGGTGTGAAGCACACTTCGAAGATGCTGCTCATGTTCCTCTCGACTGCTGGAGTAAATTAAGATATCATCAATGAATACAACCACAAAAGAATCCAAATAAGGCTTGAACACTCGATTCATCAAATCCATAAATGCTGCAGGGGCATTTGTCAGCCCAAATGACTTCACTAGAAACTCATAATGCCCATACCGAGTTTGAAAAGCTATCTTAGGAACATCGGATGCCCTAATCCTCAACTGATGGTAGCCAGATCTCAAATCAATCTTTGAAAATACCTTGGCACCCTGAAGCTGATCAAATAAATCATCAATCCTCGGCAATGGATATTTGTTCTTGATGCTGACTTTGTTTAACTGCCGATAATCTATACACATCCTCATCGATCCATCTTTCTTCTTCCCAAACAACACAGGTGCACCCCAGGGTGAGACAATAGGTCTAATGAAGCCCTTATCAAGCAAATCTTTCAACTGCTCCTTTAATTCTTTTAACTCTGGCAAGGCCATGTGATATGGCGGAATGGAAATAGGCTGAGTGCCCGGAGCCAAATCAATGCAGAAATAAATATCCCTGTCGGGTGGCATCCCCGGCAGGTCTGCAGGAAACACCTTTGGAAACTCACGAACAACTGGCATCGAATCTATGGAAGGAACCTCCGCACTAGAATCACAGACATAAGCCAAATAAGCTAGACACCCCTTCTCGACCATATGCCGAGCCTTCACATAAGAGATAACTCTGCTGGTAGAATTGCCAAGATTCCTGCTCCACTCTAATCAAGGCAACCCCCGAAAGGCTAAGGTCACCGTCTTGGCATGACAATCTAGTATTGCATGATAAGGTAATAGCCAATCCATACCCAGTATGACATCATAATCAACCATGTCGAGAAGTGGGAGATCTACACGAGTCTCAAGACTCCCAATGGTGACCATACACGAATGATAAACACGATCTACAATAATAGCATCTCCCATTGGTGTGGACACATACACAGGAGCACTCAAAGAATCACGGGGCACAACCAAATAGGAAGCAAAATAGGATGACACATAGGAGTAAGTAGATCCCGGATCAAATGGAACTGAAGCATCTCTACTGCAAACTGAAACAGTACCAGTGATAACAGCATCAGATGACTCAGCCTCAGGCCTGGCTGGGAAAGCATAACACCAGGGCTCGGCCTCACCACCCTGAACTACGTCTCTGGGACGGCCTCTAGCTGGCTGGTCTCCACCTCTAACGGCCTGACCTTCACCTCTAACTGTCTGGCCTCTGCCTCTGGCTGCCTGACCCCTGCCTCTAGCTGGCTGAGCAGGTGGTGCAGCAACTAGTGTCGGGACCATGGCATGCGAACTCTGATACCCCGTGATCACCACAAGTATAATATAACTTCGGCTACTGTGACTGCTGACCCTGAAGCTTGTCCTGTCTACCTGAATAACCACCATAATAACTCTGGAGTAGAGGTGCACTAATAGGATCTGGTGGTGCACTGTATGCTAGCTAGTCGGAATAATGCATCTGAGGGCCACGGCCACCTGAGGAACCGTGGGATGCCTGGAGCGCTGAATGAAACAGCCTAGGAGGATGGCCTCTATCAAAAGTACTCCTGCCTCTAGGTGAGGCACCGCTGAACTCATCGGAATGATGAGGTCTCTTGTCACACCCTTGACCTCCCTGAATAAGAACCAGTTCGACTCGTCTGGCAACATTAGCAGCCGCCTGAAAAGAAATCTCACTCCCAGTCTCCTTAGCCATCTGCAATCTGATAGGCTGCGCAAGTCCATCAATAAACCTCCTCACCCTCTCTCTCTCTCTCTCGGTGGGAAGCAGAAGAATAGCATGACAGGCCAAATCTACAAAATGGGTCTCATACTGAGTAACAGTCATACTACCCTGCTGGAGATGCTCAAACTGACGGCGACGCTCCGCTCTCAATATGATAGGCAGAAACTTCTCTATGAAGAGCTGAGAGAATTGGTCCCAAGTAAGAGCATGCGACCCAGCTGGTCTGGTCAACAAGTAATCTCTCCACCATTTCTTGGCGGAACCAGTCATCTGAAATGCAACAAAATCAACCCCATTGGTCTCCACTATACCCATGTTTCATAGAACCTCGTGATAGCTGTCAAGATACTCCTGGGGATCCTCGGAAAAAGCACCATTGAAGTGAACAGAAAAGAGCTTGATAAACCTGTCCAATCTCCATAAAGCCTCAGAAGACATAGCTGGCCCATCTCCGACCTGTGCCGCAATAACCGGCTGAACTAATCCGACTGGCTGAGCTACTGGAGCCTGATACAGGGGAGCTATCTGCTCCGGAGCAGGAGTGGTGGGAGTCTGGGATCCTCCTACAGCCTTAGAGACTCCTGGTGCCATGGGAAACGCGCCAGTCTGGGCCACACTCTCCATAAGGCCCACCAAACGGACCAAAGCGTCCTGAAGTACTGGGGTGGCAATGAACCCCTCCGGAACTTGAGCTGGTCCGGCAGAAATAGTCTGGGCTGGAACCTCCTCATCAAACGCTATCTGAGGCTCCACTGCTGGGGCTGCTGCTCGGGCCCTAGGCTAAGCCCTACCCCTGCCTCGGCCTCTGGCACGGACTCGGCCTCGACCTATGCCCCGCGTAGGAGCTGTCACTGGAGGCTCTGGCTGCTGCTTAGCAGAGGAAGCGGTACGTGTTCTCGCCATCTGCGAGAGAATAAGAGTAGAAGAGTTCAATCAGTACTGAGAAAGCAAAATCGCACGACAGAGAAGAATAGAAGTGAAACTTCTTCCTAAACTTCATAGCCTCTAGAAGATAAGCACAGACGTCTCCGTGCCAATCCTCCAGACTTTACTAAGCTTGCTCGTGAATCGTGAGACCTAAGAAACCTAGTGCTCTGATACCAACTGTCACAACCCGAAATTTTTCACCGACGGGACGGTGATGGCGCCTAACATTTCACTTGCTAGGCAAGCCAACGTTAGAGAATCATTAACCAATTCCTTACTTTCATTCAGTAATTAACAATAATTAACTAAGATGAAATATAATAAGTACGGAATATCATAAAACTGTATTAATTACTACAACCCAGATCTGGAGTCACCATTCACGAGCATTCTAGAATTTACTACAAGTAATAGTCTGAAAGAAATACAACTACCTGAATGAAAGAAAACAACAGTGACATAAAGATAGATGGGGACTTCAAGGTCTGTGAACGCCGACAGATCAACCTTGAGTCTCCGAACAGCGGGCCAATAGCAAAATCTCGATCAAACTGAACCGGTATTAAAGTCTGCACAGAAAGTGCAGAGTACAGCATCAGTACAACTGACCCCATGTACTGGTAAGTGTCGAGCCTAACTTCGGCGAAGTAGTGACGAAGCTAGGATAAGTCACCCATATATAACCTGAACAGTATAATCATGCTAGTGGCAACAACAGTAAATAAAGAAATAACGCAGAAATAATGGGAGGGGAACATATAGTGGGGGAACACAACATAAAGAGTGAGAATAATGAAAAGATAGAATTAAACCGGAAATCCTTAAACGTATTGAGCAATTAAGACAGCAAGGAAAAATGCACGACAACACCATTCGTGCTTTTACTCTCAACCTTACCAAATAATAAATAAGACTGCACGGCATTACCTTTCGTGCTTTTACTCTCTTTCTCACAATATAAATAATTCATGCACGGCATCACTCTTCGTGCTTTACACTCTTCCTCACCATATAAATAATTCATGCATGACATCACCCTTCTTGCTTTACACTCATCCTCACAATATAAAAAGATCATGCACAACATCACCCTTCGTTCTTTACACTCTTCCTCACAATTCACAGAATCAATAACAACGGATAGAGAGAAGTTTCACAAAGAAATCAATATTTCATCAATGATTACTTTCACAATTTAACATCTCAACCTTGAATCAATATTTGCAATTTTATCGACCTTGGTGGAACCGGATACAAGTCTCCCAAAATTTCAACAACAACAATAATCATGGATAACAAGATTCAAGACTACAATTTTGCAAGAATGGAATTTCACTCGCATGCTATGACTCGACCACAACGTATAGATGCTCGTCACCTCAACTATACATCGTATTCAACAGCAAAACACGTAGAAAATACTCACACAATACCTATTCCCTCAAGCCAAATTTAGATCCGACACTTACCTCAATTTCGCAAGCCACTCACTGCTCAAGTATCGCTTTCCCTTTAGAATTCACCTCCAACCCACTCGTATCTAATAATAATTAGTTTAATATCATCAATTATCGCTAAAGAAATCAACTTTAATGCATAATTACAGTTTTCCTAAGTTTTCCAAACAAAAGTCAAAAACCGACCCCGGGCCCGCTTGGTCAAAACTCGAGGTTCGGACAAAAATCCATTTATCCATTCACCTCCGAGCCCGAATATATAATTGATTTTGGAATCTGACCTCAAATCGAGGTCTAAATCCCCAAATTTCTGAAATCCCTAGTTTCTACCCCAACCCTTAATTCTACCATGAACATTCTAAATATTAGGTTGATAATTCATAAAAGATAATGGGTAATTGAAAGAAAGTAGTTTAGAATCACTTACCAACACTTTGGGGAAGAAAATGACTCTTGAAAATCGCCTCTACCCATTTGGTTCTTGAAAAATGTTGAAGAAATGGCTTAAACCAGTGTTTTGGAGTCTGTTTTAAGTCACTGGACAGGCCTTCATCGCGTTCGCGAGAGGCCTGTCGTGATCGCGATGCACAGCGGCCTAAGGCCTTCGTGAGTCTTTCTACGTGTTCGCGACCCAGTGGACGCGTTCGCGTAGAAGAACATGACCCCCTCCCCCATGTCTCTTAAACTATCGTGTTCGCGAAGGGTACCACCCCCAATGCTTCACATTCGCGACCAGTCCTTCATGATCGCGAAGAAGAAAATTCCCCTGCCCCCATTTTACCTTTTGCGTTTGCAACACTACCTACGCGAACGCGAAGAAAGGCACACCAGAACAGCTGCTGCTGCAAAATCTTAGATTTTCTAAGTGCAAATCACCCCATAGCCTATCCGAAACTCACCCGATCCCTTGGGGCTCCAACCCAAGCATGCACATAAGTCTAAAAACATCATACGGACCTGCTCGCACGATCAAATCGCAAAAATAACACCTAGAACTATGAATTTATTAACAAATCAAATGAAATTCTCAAGAACACTTTAAAATTTCTATTTTCTCAACTGGACGTCCGAATCACGTCAAATCAACTTCGTTTCTCACCAAAATTCACAGAAAAGTTTTAAATATCATCATGAACCTGTACCGGGCTCCAGAACCAAAATACGGACCCCATACTAACAATACAAAATATCATTCTATTCTTAAAAACAAATAATTTTCAGACTTTTAATTTTCATCAAAAATTCATAACTCAAGCTAGGGACCTCCGAACTCAATTCCGGGCATATGCCCAGGTCCCATAATTTGATATGGACCTACCGGGACCATCAAAGTATGGATCCAGGACCGTTTACCAAAAATGTTGACCGAAGTCAACTAAAATCAACTTTTAAAATAAAAATTCTTATTTTCATTAGTTTTCAACATAAAAGCTTTCCGGAAACCTGCCCGAACTGTGCACGCAAATAGAAGAGGGTAAAAAAGAGATTTTTATGGCTTAAGAGTGCAGATTCGAGTTCTAAAACATAAGAAGTCCTTTTTGGGTCATCACAGGTATGATTCGTGGCACTAGCATTGTTTGATGTAATTTGAAGTTTCGACTAAGTTCGTATGATATTTTAGTACTTGTTGGTATGATTTGACGGGTCCTGAGGGGCTTGGGTGTATTTTTGAATCATTGGTTGAGAGACTAGTAAAGTTAAGAAATTTAGGAGTTTGACCATGGTCAATATCGGGTCAACACGACCTCTTTTCAGTGGTTTGAGTGCGCGAGTAGGTCTGTAGCATGTTTTATGATTGAAATTCATATATAGTTTGTGTCCGGAAGGTTCCGAATGAGTTTCAAGGTGGTTTCGGATCATTTCGAAGAAGTTTGAGTTTGCTGGTTTTTGGTGAGGTACTGTTCATTCGCAATTGCGAACCATTTATCGCAATTGCAAAAACACAATTCATTCGCAATTGTGAACCATTTATCGCAATTGTGAAAACACTGTTCACTCGCAATTGCAAATAGTTTACCGCGATTGCGAACACTGTTCATGGGAGGTATCGTTCATTCGCAAATGCGAACCTCGACAGAAACTTAAGGATTAAAAATCTTTCATTTCTTCATTTTCGATTGGGATTTTTGGAGCTCGATTTTTGGGCGATTTTGAAGATTTCTTCACGACTTCGAATGGGGTAAGTGTTCCATATTCTAAAGTGATTATATTTCATGAATCTATGGTTATATTCATCATTTAATTCGGATTTAAATGGAAGAAATCAAGCTTTTTGAAAAATCTTCCAAAAACAAAAATTCAAGATTTGGATGATGATTTGTTGTTGGAATTTGATAAAATTGGTATGGTTGAACTCGTATCGGAATGGGTGATCGGATTTCGTAAAATTTATATCGGGTTCCGAGAGGCAAGCCCCGCATTGACCTTTGTTGACATTTTAGAATAAATTTTTAAATAGGCGTTTTATTATCCAGAATTATTTTCGATGAATTTTAATGAAGTTATACAATTAATTTGGATAGATTTGAGTGATCCGGAGGTTAATTCAAGCAAGAAGACGATTTTGAATATCAGCATAACTTCAAAAAAGATAAGTATCTTGCCTAACCTTGAGCGGGAGAATTAACCCTTATGCATTGAGTCTTATGTGGAAATTATGTAATTGAAACCATGTACGTGAGATGACGAGTACGTACTTGGTTTATATTTGCAAATTATATTGGTTGAAATACATAGACGCCCTTATGTATTAAATTGAAAATTTTTTAGAACATAGTAAATCCTTTATTTGTCATGCATAAATTCTTGTTTGTTGAATTTTTTTTTTTTATATGATAATTTAGTGTGATTGCCACTTTCATTTTTATGTGAATCCCGTATTTTTGTTTATTATGTAAGTTTAAAAGGAGGCATTACTCTATTTGCCAAAAATTTGGATTAAAGAAAGCGTTGCTCTTTTATGAATTACTTTCCAGTTCATATTGTTACAATTGGTATTGTGTTATAAAGGTCGTAAATGATATTTGAGACAAAGTGTTAAATTATGAAATATTATTTTGTTTGAGTTGTTCGCTCCCAGACATGTTTGCTAAGATTTTTGTCCACATTATGGTCGAGCCATGGGCTCCTTATTGTGGAAGATGATGTATTATTGATTTTTGTGGCAAGTTGAAATATTTGAGCACTTGAGGTGTAATTTGTGATATGTTTTGATATTTGAGCATTTGATGTGAAATTTGTGATATGTTATAATATTTGAGCACTTGAGGTCCAATTTATGAGATGTTGTGATATTGGCACATGATATTGTTGGGAGGTATGTTCGAGTGTTTATACGAGGTTTCTGCCGTGCTATTGTTACTATTGATATATGCAAATGCGGCGTGGCAAGGCGGGCTGTATATGTGGGTTTGCGCATGTGGCTAGACAAGGTGGGAATATTATTATGAGTGTGCGGCGAGACAAGGCGGGCATTTACTTTATTATTGCACACGTGGCTGTCACGACCCAAACTAACCCCTGTCGTGATGGCGCCTATCGTGGAACTAGGCAAGCCGACTCATTTCCAAAACAAATCGATATTTTCATTTCAAAGATAATTTCAATGTTATTTAACACAAAAAACTTCGTAAGGGAGTTCCAATCAAAATAAAAGTGCAGAAGGAAAAGCCCGACATCGGGGTGTCACTAGTCATGAGCATCTACTACAATCTATCTAACAATATCAAGGCTAACTCAGCCTGAAAAATAGCTAAATATAACTAGGGGAAGATAATAGGGAGAAGAGCAGGGCTGCGATCGCCACACAGCTACCTTGCTATCCCCGGAAAAATCTGCAATCAGAACAATCAACAATCGCTACCGTGTCCAGCTACACCTGGATCTGCACACAAGGTGCAGGGAGTAACGTGAGTATGCCAACTCAGTAAGTAACAACAATAAATAAAGTCTGAGCATAAGTGACGAGTAATAAAGCATATAACGTTCATATCAGGAAATCTCAGTAAAATACCACATGCTTTTAAAATAAGGATTTGAATCAAAACATCTCGTTTAAACCCAGTTCCAGTAAAAAAAAATCATTTAAAGATATTTTTCAACAGTTTTCAAATAGAGGAAAAATGCAAAGGTGAGCAAAAATGATGAAATCATAAAAAGCCCCTCGGGCAAAACATCACTCGTATACAACCCCTCGGGCAAACCTCACAGTCACTTGTGCCACTCGGGCATACCTCACAATCACGCTTGCCACTCCGGCATACCTCACAATCACTCATGCCTCCCAGTCACTCAACACTCGGCACTCGCACTCAATCGATACCTGCGCTCACTGGGGGTGTGTACAGACTCCGGAGGGGCTCCTTCACCCCAAGTGCTATATCAAACCAAATCATGGCATAAATCACTCAGGCCCTCGCCCGATATCAAACATGCTGCGGCGTGCAGCCCGATCCCATAAATATGCAACATGCTGTGGCGTGTACCCCGATCCCATAAATATGCAACATGCTTCGGCGTGCAGCCCGATCCCATAAATATCCTCACAAATCAAACCCTCGGCCTCACTCAGTCATAAACCTCTAAAGCCACTCGGACATTTCAGTAAAAACAGGGCATTCGGCCAAAAACAACATTTATATGCATCAAAAGAGAGTCATAAAATTGAGTTATGCAGTAAACAAGTATAACCATGACTGAGTATAGATTTTCAATCGAAAACAACGAGAGGATAGTAAGAAAAGGCCCCTAAGGGTCCAAAAAACACTGGCACAAGGCCCAAACATGGCATTCAGCCCAATTTACAGAAACTCTTTATAAAATATATAAGTATCATATAGTTTCAACAAAGTATGCAACTTTACAGTTGCTATGGGACGGACCAAGTCACAATCCCCAACAGTGCACGCCCACACGCCCGTCACTTAGCATGTGCGTCACTAAAAATAGTAGAATGATACAAAATTTGGGGTTTCGTACCCTCAGGACTAGATTTACAATCGTTACTTACCTCAAACCGGTCAAATCTCTACCCCGCAATTCTCTTGCCTCTGGACTCGGCCTCGAAATGCTCCGAATCTATTAACAAGCAGTACAATACCATCAATACGTGCTAATGGAATGAATTCCACAAGAAAAGCTACAAGATTAGACCAAAACCCGAAATTGGCTCAAACCCGTCCCCCGGACCCATGTCTTGAAATCCGACAAAATTTACAAAACTAAAAAGCTCATTCAGTCACGAGTCTAACCATACCAAATTCATCAAAATCCGACATCGTTGGTCCTTCAAAACCTTAAATTAATCTCTTAAAAATTCCAAGCCCTAACCCCTAATTTTCACTAATTACAATTATTGAACAACGGAAAATCACGCAACTTATCTCACTGATAGCCCTTGAATCTCCTTTCGAAAATCACTCCAAAAGCTCCAAAAGCCAACTTGAAAATTGTGGAAATGAACCAAAATTCGCGAAGTGCCTTCTATACATTCTGCCCTGATTTTCGCACCTGCGACCTATTCCACGCGCCTGCGGGACCGCACCTGCGGTCAAAAATCCTCGCACCTGCGAGAATCACTTAAACTGTCAGCCTCCGCACCTGCGCCCAGGTCTCGCACCTGCGGGCTCGCAGGTGCGTCCAAATCCTTCGTGCCTGCGCTCCAGCCTTGGCCTCCCATTTTCCGCATATGCGCTTCAAATTCTCGCGCCTGCGGTAGCGCACTTGCGCATTTTTTTCCGCTTCTGTGAAGCTTGCCCAGCGCCCTCTTTTTCGCATCTGCGGACTCCCCTTGCGCACCAGCGACCTCGCACCTGCGACTACTCCTTCCGCAGGTGCGGAAATAGAAGTAGCAGCAGCTTCAGCTGCATTTTCCAACTTCGACAAATCCGTTAACCACCCGGAATCACCCCGAGGTCCTCAGGACCTCAACTAAAAAACCAACAAGTCATATATCAACATACAAACTTAGTCGAACCTTCGAATCACTCAAAACAACATTAAATTACCAAATTACACTCGGATTCAAGCCTAAGAACTTCTAAATTTTCAAATTCGGCAACCGATGCCGAAACCAACAAAACCACGTCCGAATGACCTCAAATTTTGCACACACATCACAAATGACGCTATGAACCCATTCAAACTTCCAGAATTCTATTCCAACCCAGATATCAAATTTTCCACTGCCGACCAAAAATCGCCAAATTTCCAATTTCGCCAATTCAAGCCTAATTCTACCACAGACCTCCAAATCACATTCTGGACGCACTCTTAAGTCCAAAATCACCTAACGGAGCTAACGAAACCATCAGAATTCAAATCCGAGATCGTTTACACATAGGTCAACATCCTGTTGACTTTTCCAACTTAAGGTTCTAAATAAGAGACTAAGTGTCTCATCCCACTCCGAAACCACTCCGGGCCCGAACCAACTAACCCGATATATCATAATATAGCTTAAGAGAATAAAGGAAACAGAAATGGGGGAAATGGGGCTATAACTCCCGAAACAACCGGTCGGGTCGTTACATCCTCCCCCACTTAAACATACGTTCGTCCTCGAACATGCCGAGTGTTGTTCCAAAAGCCAAGAAATGGCTGTGTAACTTTCCCATGTACATACCCGGGGGTGATCCCACATCACCCTATCCCATACAGGTCCGATAGCACAGCATAACGGAAATTCCTCAATTCAACCTAGCCCACAAGCCTTCAAATCAAATTTCCGACATTCGAAATTTCTTATAAATAAGAAGTTCGCATCTACATACCGTGTAAGTCTGAATAAGCTGTACCAAAAGCCGTAACCATAACTCAAATTCAAATACCGCATAGCTCGAATGCTCGAAGCAATGATTTCAAATCACAGTATCGACTCAAATCAACCCAGTGCTAGTAATAAACCTCATATCAGACAAAACCTCATTCTAAAACCTTCGTACATTGCCGATGATGAAAGAAACATACCGAATTCATAACCATTCATTAGACCAACAGGTCATGGAGCTCATGTTCCTTCTACAAGACTTATAGCCAATTTCAAAGCCGACTTCCAATATTATCCTCCCAATTATACCACAATCAAATCTGATAGCATCCATTCTAGGCCCAATGACCTTGTCTTATCCAACACGACCACTCTAGTAACATGACACATCAATACAATCTAAAGCCACAACCCGTGCAATCCGTGCACCAGATAGCAATATTCCAAATGTACCCAATCGTAACAATGACCCAAACAGGAGAACCGTTCCGCAAGTTCGACGACTACCACCCCGACGCAATGCTAAGAACCCATCACACATCGCAGAACCATAACACACGAATCTTACACGAGGGATCATATTTCCACATAATTCTATTGCAATACGCGACCCTATCCAAATACTGGTCCATATGAAACACCTCAAGACACCCTGCTAAAATCAATAACAATGCGCAATTCGATATCAAGTACCCAAACTGCATTACCATAACCACAGAGAAGCAAACGACACCATGCCACATAAAACCCGAAAGAACATAACCAATACGTCATCAACCAAGCAATATCCAATATTATTCTCGCTCAAATTCTGCTATAAGGCCACAATAGAACCACACTATATGTCCATATAACCAACAAATCACAACTCCTTATAGCATAGAAGAGTAACTCACAGATCATTTCAGAACACGAATAAGCTTCACATTAACCGAATGGCACATCCTTCAACAATAGCAGTATGAAGCCAATCAATCCGGCCCGGTGTAGAATACACATCCTAATTGGGCCTACCAATGGGCCCCAAATCAACTATGGTCAGCCACCAATAGATAAACAACCTCCAAAAGTCCACAATGACAGAATCATAATACCTTCTATCATCTAGCTAGCTCCGGCTACAACTTCACAGTCCACAACCATGAAACAATCTGCTCCTGAGAACTCTCAATCTCCAATTCCATAGAACACATGAATCACCATATTTGATTCCACCTCCACCGCCCGAATGCCTAACACCTCTCTCATACACAATCATCCCACGAGAAATACTTAAAAAAAATTCTTCCGTGCCACCTGGAAAAAATTTGAATATCAATAGTCGATCAACTAGGAGAGTGTCACACTACCAGTGAAGTACCCATAAATCAAAACATAGTGCCCCTTCTGAAATGTACACTCTCATCAAACTATACCAGATAGTAATATCATTTACCTAGTCATCGGAAACCGTTCATGCTACCTAAGAATTTATGTCCTTCTTTTCAAAACTGAACTTTGACCTTGTACATGTAAATTCTATTCCCGCACAACACACCACATCTATTATGCCATCATGTGACAAGCATAAGAATTCCATTATCAACTCTGAGTCACTAGCAAATTGCATACCTTATTAGTTAGAAACCTCTTTCTTGCTTCTTCCTAGGAGGAAATCATAACACACAATACGTTCCGTACATCGGTAGAAAATATCCGGTTCAAACCATGGTAGAACTCATAATGAACACTTTAAAATCCATTTGCACATAACCAAGCTATCTGAACTGAATTCCTTAACTCCACCAAGCCACATAGGTTTCCAAATTCGAGAGCATTCCACGAATCACCTGTAGATACTAGCCACATCATAAGTACCCAAAGAATCGATCATACCCATTACTGTGCTAACCCAACCTACTACCAAGCTGTCCTATTTCTCCAAGTTCTTTCTAAATTGACTTCAAATTGCTACTTTTTCCTTGTTAGAACACTACTATCCTTAACTAAAACTTACCCCACGAACTCTAGCATAGAATCATGTCGCCCTAAGGTTAATAGCCGCCGAATTCCATTTTTATGTATCCCAAAGGTTCCACAACCAAAAATACTTACTCCGAAGAGATTTTAAGTGAACCTAAAACTGTTTCCTTCACCTTCTTTATACTGAAATGCTTAATACAATGATATAAGATGCCACGAGTCTCTACACCGTTCAATGCAACTCCCAGTTTTCTAGCCATATTTATAAATCTTGAATCCATTGGAACCATTCTCGAGAGTCATCCACTCTACTCAAATCTCGAATTAACCAACCAAACGGACCGAAATGACATGTGCCCCATTAGCACACCAACACCCAAGGGAAATAAAGAGTAACCCACACTCCTACGCAACCGAGAAAATTCCCGCTCCATGTACAATACATTCTCTGTGAATAACCACTTAATTATTTTATGGTCCTCCTATAACAATAGAGTGTAATACAACTTGTGTCCAAAAATTCCTTTACCCGAGTCATTCTCGATCTCGACCACTGCAAGCCATAACTGATTCATCGGTATACCCCGAACCGAAACTAATACGACCCATAACCGTGCAATCAACTCGTCGGTAGCAGACTCCCCCACTTAGCCTTAAGCTGGAATTATATAAAATTAGAACCCGTAAGGATTTCTCCTTCTCAATTACCAAGGTATCGCACCGTTAACCTGCCAGACTTCTCGAAGTCTTTTATTAAGCCTTTCATGAATATTCTGAATCTCCAGCCAAAATCACACACGCGACCTCCTACTGGGTAGCAAGTAATATTCCTCACAAAAGCTTCATCAACATCACGCCACTGCTAGCTGCACACAGGAGATAACCCACATGTGGAATTCCTTACCGACATCTTCCAATGATACTGCACTGAGTGTAACGACCACTAAATAAGTAAATTCTCATGAGTTCATGCTCGCCCACCATTTGTATAAGTCTGTACTTTCCCTATTGACATCAACTGTACGTCAACAATACCTTCCGAACTCAAGTCATATTGCACGTGACACAATAATCAGATCTTCACGCCTCTATTCATTTCAAACACACTCCTTTCTGCCATATTCAATTTTCCTTTGTACACTAACCATCACTCTAAATAGAGTTTGCAGGCCGATTCACATACTAACACGATTCCAAACCATTCTACAGTTTCTCAAGGCGCACGACTACCCTACTAGTGAATTCATATGCTAATCTGCCACTCTTACTTCGGTTAAATCATCTCTTTTAAGAAACTTCTCAAGCTCTACTTCTCCTACTTGACCTGTTAGTACTTCAACCATCTCGAAACACTTCCCGTCATGTCTTCCCTCATACTTTGCTACCCAACTGCTGCATGAAATCAAAATGTATCTCTGTCGCACCTGAACCAATAAAATGTTACCGACTCTAAGTCTCTTCGAAGATCATCTTTCTTGAGCCATCAACATCAAAAATACCCATTCGCAACCATAATTACTACATAATCACTTATTCTTCTTGAGTCCAAACTCATTGACAAGATATGAGAATTTAATTTGCCCCAAAATTTAACAACGGGAAAGATCCTTCAAAACATTTACACTCGAGACCGAATGTCACATCAAAACGAAAATCAAGCGCACAATGGCCTTCCTTTACATTTCAAGGAAACACTTCTCGTCACATCCAAATCATCTTAACACATCCCGCAGTTACATCATACTCATCACTAAACCATTCCACCGCTCATCGAACCACGAATTCCACTCGTAGGGGCATTACCGGACATATGAATCCAAATGTACATGTTACAACTGAAGCTGCCGAGCCAAAACTACGGTTTAAACTTGGCGTCAAGTCCTCCAGAATAGCCCATTAACAAAACACATAATACACATCTCGAACCTCGTTCATAGAATCACAAGCCGGCGATGCACAACTAGTACTGAGCGCTCATGTGCGCATATGAATACGTGAAAGGAATTCAAAGAGTTATGTTTCAAGCTGAATCAATTTTGCACGACCCAAACTAATCACTGTCGTGATGGCGCCTATCATGGAACTAGGCAAGCCGACTCATTTCCAAAACAACCCAATATTTTTATTTCAAAGATAATTTCTATGTTATTTAACACAAACTATCATAAGGGAGTTATAATCAAAATAAAAGTGCGGAAGGAAAAGCCCAACATCGGGGTGTCACTAGTCATGAGCATCTAATACAATCTGTCTAACAATATCAAGGCTAACTCAGCCTGGAAAACTAGAGGAAGATAAGAGAGTAAAGAGCAGGGTTGCGATCGCCAGACAGCTACCTTGTTATCACCGGGAAAATCTGCAATCAGAATAATCAACAACTGCTACCGTGTCCAGCTACAACTGGATCTGCACACAAGGTGCAGGGAGTAACGTGAGTACGCCAACTCAGTAAGTAACAACAATAAATAAAGACTGAGCAGTAGTGACGAGCAATAAAGCATATAACGTTAATATCAGGAAATCTCAGTAAAATACCACATGCTTTTAAAATCAGGATTTGAATCAAAACATCTCGTTTAAACCCAGTTCCAGTTAAAAAATCATTTAAAGATATTTTTCAACAGTTTTCAAACAGAGAAAAAAATGCAAAGATGAGCAAAAATGATAAAATCATAAACAGCCTCTCGGGCAAACCTCACAGTCACTCGTGCCACTCGGGCATACCTCACAATCACTCTTGCTACTCGGACATACCTCACAATCACTCATGCCTCCCAGTCACTCGGCACTCGACACTCGCACTCAGTAGGTACCTGCGCTCACTGGGGGGTGTGTACAGACTCTGGAGGGGCTCCTTTAGCCCAAGAGCTATATCAAGCCAAATCATGGCATAAATCACTCAGGCCCTTGGCCGATATCAAACATGATGCGGCGTGCAGCCCGATCCCATAAATATGTAACATGCTGCGGCGTGCAGTCCGATTCCATAAATATGCAACATGCTGCGGCGTGCTGCCCGATCACATAAATATCCTCACAAATCAGGCCCTCGGCCTCACTCAGTCATAAACCTCTCAAGCCACTCGGGCATTTCAGTAAAAACATGGCATTCGGCCCAAAACAATATTTATATGCATCAAAATAGAGTCATAAAACTGAGTTATGCAGTAAACAAGTATAACCATGACTGAGTATAGATTTTGCAATCGAAAACAATGAGAGGATAGTAAGAAAAGGCCCATAAGGGTCCAAACAACACGGGCACAAGGCCCAAACATGGCATTCAGCCCAATTTACAGAAACTCTTTCTAAAACATATAAGTATCATATAGTTTCAACAAAGTATGCAAATTTACAGTTGCTATGGGACAGACCAAGTCACAATCCCCAACAATGCACGCCCACACGTCCGTCACCTAGCATGTGCATTACTAAAAATAGTTGAATGATACATAATTCGGGGTTTCGTACCCTCAGGACTAGATTTACAATCGTTACTTACCTCAAACTGGTCAAATCTCTACCACGCAATGCTCTTGCCTCTGGACTCGACCTCCAAATGCTCTGAATCTATTCACAATTAGTACAATGCCATCAATACGTGCTAATGGAATGAATTCCACAAGAAAAGCTACAAAATTAGACAAAAATCCGAAATTGGCTCAAACCCGTCCCCCGGGCCCACGTATCAAAATTCAACAAAATTTACAAAACTAGAAAGTTCATTCACTCACGAGTCTAACCATACCAAATTTATCAAAATCAGACATCATTTGGTCCTTCAAATCCTTAAATTAATCTTTTAAAAATTCCAAGCCCTAACCCCTCATTTTCACTAATTACAATGATTGAACAACGAAAAATCACCATGTATACAAGTATTAGGGCTCAAGCAACTTAACTCACTGATAGCCCTTGAATAACCTTTCGGAAATAACTCCAAAAGCTCCAAAAGCCGACTTGAAAATGGTGGAAATGAACCAAAATTCGCGAAGTGCTTTCTATACATTCTTCCCAGATTTTCGCACCTGCGGCCTATTCCACGCGCCTACGGGACCGCACCTGCGATCAAAAATTCTCGTACCTACGAGAATCACTTAAACTCTCGGCCTCCGCACTTGTGCCCAGGTCTTGCACCTGCGGGCTCGCAGGTGCGTCCAAATCCTTCGCGCCTGCGCTCCAACCTTGGCCTTCCATTTTCCGCATCTGCACTTCAAATTCGCGCATACGGTAGCGTACCTGTGTATTTCCTTCTACTTATGAAAGCCTGCCCAGTGCCCTATTTTCCGCATATTCGGACTCCCCTTGTGCACCAGCGACCTCGCACCTGCGACTCCTTCTTCCGCGGGTGTGGAAATAGCAGTAGCAGCAACTTTAGCTGCATTTTCCAACTTCGACAAATCCGTTAACCACCCGGAATCACCCCGAGGCCCTGGGGACCTCAACCAAAAATGCCAACAAGTCATATATCAACATACAAACTTAGTCGAACCTTTGAATCACTGAAAACAACATCAAATCACCAAATTATCCTCGGATTCAAGCCTAAGAACTTCTAAATTTCCAAATTCGGCAACCGATGCCGAAACCAACAAAACCACGCCCGAATGACCTCAAATTTTGCACACAGGTCACAAATGACGCTACGAACCCATTCCATCTTCCAGAATTAAATTCTGACCCAGATATAAAATTTTCCATTCCGACCAAAAATTGCCAAATTTCCAATTTTGCCAATTCAAGCCTAATTCTACCACAGACCTCCAAATCATATTCTGGATGCACTCCTAAGTCAAAAATCACCTAACGGAGCTAACGGAACCATCATAATTCAAATCCGAGATTGTTTACACATACGTCATCATCCGGTTGACTTTTCCAACTTAAAGTTCTAAATAAGAGACTAAGTGTCTCATCCCACTCCGAAACCACTCCGGGCCCGAACCAAATAATCCGGTATATAATAATATAGCTTAAGAGCATAAAGGAAATAGAAATGGGGGAAACGGGGCAATAACTCCCGAAACGACCGGCCGGGTCGTTACAGTGGCGAGACAAGGTGGGATATGTCGAGGATTGATTTGTGATGACTTGTGATGGCCTGGGGCATTGTTGTTGTTGAAATTTATTTATGATTTGGGACTACGAGGCGGTACCTCGAGAGTGCACTTTGTTGATAGTTTTCTATGGTTGCACTTGCCTTTAGTTATGTTGTTTTTTGGTGATATGTAAATTCTTGTGTTCTTCCGTGATGTATTATTTGATTTTATTATGTGTTTTGTATTCCTTGTTGTATTGTGTTGACTTTGGCTCTTTGTACAAGATTCTGAGGATTTGTGTTTATGGTTTTTACTGATTTTTGAGATTTGAGTTGTTTGGAATAAAAGCAATTGCTATTATGTTTTAATTTAATAAATTTTACATCCAAATTAGTAGTCATCCGATGCTTCATTTTAATTGGAATGTCATTTTCTTCCCCAAAACGAGTTCAAAAATAAACTCATTTCTTTGATGATTTCTTACTTGGTTTAAAAATTATAAACTTACTTTATTGAAAATAAATTGATCCTGCGATCTTATATACATTGATATTTTGGTACGTGAGTTGTCCGGGCGGTTATGAAATAATATGGGCATGAGGTGCTGGGGAAAATATGATGATTTTATTATTAACAAGTGAGTTGTTCGTGTGGTTGTGATAGAAATATGGGCATGAGGTGCCATGGAAAATATGAAAGTAGGTTGAGACCCATAATTTTTATGATTGTGAAATGAGATGTCACATGGTGACTTTTACTTGAAAATATATTTATTTGAAAGAAGTATATTCGAAAGATATTTATTCAAAAGAAGTATATTCGAAAGCTAGTTATCTTAAAGGATAATATGTGAAGAATTTATATTTGAAGGACTTGATTAAATGGTTTTACTTGTATTCCATATTCGTCTGAGCAATAATTATGATGTTCTTGTTGCCTTGCTGTTATATCACTGATTGATTTTGTTGTTATCATTGCTAGTTTTTTTCCAGTACTATTGTATACTGCTATATTGCACAGGTTATTTGACTAGTGAGTGTCTTGACTGTACCTCGTCACTACTCCACTGAGGTTAATCTTGATACTTACTGGGTACCGACTGTGGTGTACTCATACTACACTTCTGCATATTTTTGTGTAGAGTTAGGTATTGGAGATATCGAACTCGGGCAGAGTAAGTGTGTTGATCGCAAGGATTCAAGGTAGAGCTGCTTGGACGTCGCAGTCCCTTGGAGTATTTCCATTTTATTGTACTGTCAACTCTTATTCGAACAATATTATATATTCGATCTTTGAGATCATTGCATGTATTCAGTTAGAGTTTGTGACTCAGTATTACCAGTCTTGGGAAGGTGTTATAATTATTTCTGATGTTGGTTTAGACACATGTATTAAATTATATGTTTCAAAAAATTATATTAGACTTACCTAGTCTTAGAGACTAAGTGACATCACGACACCTGTGGTGGAATTTTGGGCCGTGACAAGTTGGTATCAAAGCTCTAGGTTCATAGGTTCTACAAGTCACGAACGAGTTTAGTAGAGTCTTGCAGATCAGTACGGAGACGTCTGTACTTATCTTCGAGAGGCTACAGAGCTAGTAGGAAAATCTCCAATTCTTTCATTCCTTATCGTGCAACATTTATTTAGCTTGAAACATATATCTTATGTTCTTTTGCATTCACTCGTGTAGGAAATTGCACACTCGGTATCAACTATGCGCCAACGGTTCGTGATACTACAGAGGAGTAATAAGGGAGCCTGGGTTGCTCAACCATTATTACCACGTGTCGTCCAGATCGAGGATGCGGAAGTATTAAGAGATCATTTAGTTGTGCACATGGGGGTGCAGCAGGTTCTGATATCTGGTTGATAAGTATGATCTTAAGAAGGTTTAATTAGTTTCCTAATCGTGAAAATCATGGTATGGTCACGAGGTGGATGTAGATATGAAGATAATTGGTGGTATTAGAGACTATGTAGTTCGTATGAGATTTCTATTTAACGAAGGGTACATACTAGCAGCCAAGACACTGGAGGAAGCGAGTTTAACTGTCATGAGGATGACATGCGCCAAATAAATGGCTTGAGGTGTCTTCTGACCGGTGTCATACAAGCGATAAAGGTTAGTATTGTGGATCATCATAATGTGTCCTATGGCTTCGCGCCAAGTGAGGGGAGTCCACTATCAACGATCGGATTGCAGTGTCATGTGTTATACCAGTTTTGGCCTGAGATGTATTTATGTGGTATTGAAAGGTTCTCCAAAACTTGTATATGATTAAGAGATGAGATTTGTATGGGATGATCCCGGGACTTGCGGTATTCCCATGTCCTTAATAATTCTACATTTCAGCATCAACGGGGTCATGGAAATAATTTTAGAATATTCAGAGTGCTCCAGTAAGTTCTTTTAATGCACCACCGACGCATAGTTCCTATAGTGGTTATTCCAGTTATCTGGCATAGATTCAGTATGAGCAGCCGAACCTGCATAGGGTTTGTTATCAGTGTGGTGATACTAGGCACATCATGAGAGATTTTCCCAGACTTGGGAGAGGCAGATTTAATCAGAATACTCAGGCTACAAGATCTATTCCAATTACTACCCCACATGCAGTCAGTTAGGGGTAGAGGATATGCGGGTAGAGGGTGCCCTAGAGGGCGAGGCCAGACCCATTGATATAATTGATATGGTATGGCCGAGGCTTCTACACCAGACGGTGTCGTTACAGGTACGATCCAGATTTGTTATAAAGGAATATTTTCCTTAGTTTGATTCGGTTCTGATTATCGAGGCGAGTCCTCCTATTATGCCCCACTTATGGGTGAGCTTCGTAATTACGAAACCTATTTATGTGTTTATCCATATTGGGAGATTTGATGGTGTTAGCCCGTGTCTATTATTTTTATTTTGTACACCATTGAGGACTATAAGTCCAAAAGTGACTTTCTAATACTCTCTACAGTGAGTTTTGATGTGATTTCAGAATAATTGGTTTCAATTTTATGAATTATAAGCCCTATTGGAATGGGGGTTCATTATGTGTTGAGAAAATTGTTTACGGCATTTATGGAAAAGAAGAAAGAAAGGAAATTAAAAATTTCAGTTGGTACAATGTGCAAAATACTTGTGATTCGGAGTTGAGGATGAGATCCTCGCATTTTTATATATGATGTGAAATATTTAAACCGGGATACATGCCGCGGTGGAAGTTATATAAGGACGAGATCCTTGTGGTGAAATGTTTTATGAGTTTAAATTCTCCCTTTGTGAAATTAAATTTGTACTATAGTATAAATATGGAGTCATGCCTGTTAGGCTTATTTGATAATTCTTGTATATATTTTTGTGCATATTTAGCCATATTCGTGCTGTAAATATTGAGTTTTAGCCTATAAGGTGGGTGCCCAGGTGACGTTAAATGTGACTCATTAATTCAGGTAATTAATTATGAGGTATTCATTCCTTGCATGTTGCTATCAGTGTTACGAAAAGTTAAAATGAGATTTTGGTGATTATGAGATTAATTGAGGATGCTGGAAATTAATTATAAATAGCTATTATGACCAGAGATGTGGTTATGGACATGCGTATGATGTGTGCATAGGCACGAATTGCTACAACCGGTTGAGACTAATATCGTGTGGTGATGTCAGTAATTCAAAATTTATTTAGAGTATAAGGAATTGGCTTAAAGGCTTATAAGTGTGAATAAAAGAAATAATCTCCATTGAGATGATGTTGTCCGACCCCTGTTAAATTTACGGTGACGTAGAAGCACCCGTGAGTATGTGTGAAATAATGCACTCAGTAATCTAATGTCATCAGAATAGTTCTTGGCACGTTCGAGGACGAACGTATATTTAAGAGGGGGAGAATGTAACGATCCAACTTGTCGTTTTAAGAATTAACGCCCCGTTCAGCGACTAAAGGTCTCGAGAAGCTTCGCAATATGTATTATGACCTGCAGGTATAGTCGAGTTTGATTTTCGGAAGATTCAGAATAAAATTAAAAGAACAATTTTTATTAAGAAGCTTAAATGGAAAGAGTTTACCGGAGAGTTAACTTTTGAGAAAACGACCCCGGAATGAAGTTTTGATGATTTCAATAGCTCCGTATAATGATTTTGGAGTTAGGAGCGTGTCCGAAAAATTATTTGAAAGTCCGTAGTGGAATTTGGCTTGGAATATCGGCATAACTTCAAAAAGGTAAGTATCTTGCCTAACCTTGAGTGGGGGAATTATCCTGTAACGACCCGACCTGTCATTTTAAGAATTTACGTCCCGTTCAGTGGCTTAAGGTCTCGAACAGCTTCGCAATATGTATTATGACCCGCGGGTGTGGTCGAGTTTGATTTACTGAAGATTCAGAATTTAATTAAAAGAACAATCGTTATTTAGAAGCTTAAATGAAAAGAGTTGACCGGAGAGTTGACTTTTGAACAAACGACCTCGGAATAGAATTTTGATGATGTCAATAGCTTCGTATGATGACTTCGAACTTAGGCATATGTTCGGATTTGGATTTGGAAGTCCGTAGGACAATTCGACACATTTTTGGCGAAAGTTGGAAAATATAAGATTTAGAAAAAGTCCGACCGAAGGGTGTATTTTTGATAACGAGGTCAGATTTCGATTCCGTAAATGGGAATAGCGCCATTATGTCAATTATGACTTGTGTGCAAAATTTAAAGTCATTTCGGATTGATTGGATACGTTTCGGCGCAAAATATAGAAGTTGGAATATTTGAAAACTCAAAATTTAATTCGACGCACGATTCGTAATTTCGGTGTTGTGTGATGTAATTTGAAACCCCGAGAAGGTCCGTGTTGTGTACGAGACTTATTGGTAAATTCGGACGAGGTCCCGGGTAGGTTGGATGAGTTTCGGACGAGGTTTGGATCGAATTTGGACTAGTTGAAAATGTTGGGATTTCTGCTGTTTCTGAGCAGACCTGTTGGGATCGCACCTGCGGAAATTTGGGCGCAGGTGCGACAATGTAGAAGCGAAGGTACCATCGCAGATGCGGCCTGGGCAGGACTGGGGAAAGGTCGCAGGTGCGATGAATTTTCCTCACCTGCGTGACCGCATAAGCGGAAATCTCCCGCAGGTGCGAAGGGCCTCTGGTCAGTGGAATTCCGCATAAGCGGATTTTGGTTTGCAAAAGAGGCTCCGCAGATGCGGCGATGCGTCCGCAGGTGCGAAACTGGGCAGAAACATTTAAGGACCAAAAATGGTTATTTCGCCATTTTCGATTGAGATTTTGGAGCTCGGGTTTTAGGCAAATTTAGAGGAGTTCTTCAAGACTTTGACTTGGGTAAGTGTTATATATCCTAAAGTGCTTATATTTCATGAATCTATGATTATATTCATCGTTTGATTCAGATTTTAATGGAGGAAAATCAAGATTTTTGTAAAATCATCCAAAAACGAAAATTTAAGATTTGGAGGTCGAGTTGTTATTAGAATTCGATAAAATTGGTATGGTTGAACTCGTATCGGAATGGATGTTCGGATTTCATAAAAATTATGTCGGGTTCCGAGAGGAGGGCCCCACGTTGATTTTTGTTGACTTTTTGGAATAAATTTTTAAGTCGACATATTATTATCCGGAATTCTTTTCGATGAATTTTAATGAAGTTATACAATTAATTTGGATAGATTTGAGCGCTCCGTTAGTCAATTAAAGCAAGAAGGCGATTTTGGAATATCGGCATAACTTCAAAAAGGTAAGTATCTTGCCTAACCTCGAGTGGGAGAAATACCCATTAGGCATTGAGTCTTATATGAAAATTGTGTAATTGAAAACCATGTATGCGAGGTGACGAATATGTACTTTTTTTATACGTGCAAATTACATTGGTTAAAATTCTTAGATGCCCTTATGTATTAAATTGGAAATTATTGGCACTTATTAAATCATCTATTTGTCATGCCCAGATCCTTATTTGTTGAAATTGTTTTTACATGATGATTTGGTGTGATTGCAACTTTGATTTTTATGTGAAATATTATTTTGTTGAGTTGTTCACTTCCTGATATTTTTGTTAAGATTTTGTGCACATTATGGTCGAGCCATGTGCTCCTTATTTTGGGAAATAAGGTATTGTTGATTTTTGTGGCAAGTTGTGATATTTGAGCACTTGATGTGCAGTCTGTGATAATTTGTAATATCTGAGCACTTGATGTGCAAATTATGATATGTTGTAATATTTGAGCACTTGATGTGCAATCTATGATAAGTTGTAAAAATTGAGCATTTGATGTGCAATCTGTGCTATGTTGTAATATTTGAGCACTTGAGGTGCAATTTATGAGATGTGATATTGGTACGTTATATTGTGGGAATTATGTTCGGGTGCTTGCACGAGGTTTCTGCCGTGCTATTATTACTATTGATTTATGCACATGCGGCGTGACAAGGCGGGCTATTTATATATATGTGGGTTTGCACATGTGGCGAGACAAGGTGGGAACATTATTGTGTGCGCGTGGCGAGACAAGACGGGCATTCACTTTACTATTGCATACATGGCGAGACAAGGTGGGCTATGTCGGGGATTGATTGTAATGGCCTGGGGGCATTGTTGATGTTGCATATTTACTTTGGGACTATGGAACGGTATTTCGGGAGATCCCCCTGCCCTGCATATTTACTTTGGGACTACGGAACGGTAATTCGGGATATCCTCCCCCCTGTCTTGCATATTTACTTTTGGGACTATGAGGCGGTACCTCGGGAGTGCCCTTTTGTTGATTTTTTTTATGGATGCACTTGCCTTTGATTATTTTGTTTTTCCGTGATATGTATATTCTTGTATTTTTTTCGTGATGTATTATTTGATTTTATTATGTGTTTTGTATTCCTTGTTGTATTGTGTTGGCTTTGGCTCTTTATACAAGACTCTGCAGATTTGTGTTTATGGTTCTTTTACTGGTTTTTGAGAATTGAGTTGTTTCGAATAAAAGAAATTTCTATTATCTTTTAATTTAATAAATTTTACATCTAAATTAGTAGTCATCGGATGCTTCATTTTAATTGAAATGTCATTTTCTTCACCAAAATGATTTCTAAAATAAATTCATTCCTTTGTTGATTTCCTACATTATTTAAAAATTTTAACCTTACTTTAGTGAAAATAAATTGATCTTGCGGATCTTATATACATTGATATTTTGACACGTTAGTTGTCTGTGTGATGGTGATAGAAATATGGGCACGAGGTATCGTGAAAAAATATGAAAGTGGGCTGAGACCCGTAATTTTTATGATGGTGAAATGAGGTGTCATATGGTGACTTTTACTTGAAAATATATTTATTGGAAAATATTATATCCTAAAGATTATTATTTGAAAAACATATAGGCGAAAAAAATTATATTTGAAGGACTTGATTAGTTGGTTGTACTTGTGTTCCTTATTCGTCTGAGCAATAATTATGATGTTCTTGTTGCATTGTTGTTATATCACTGGATGATTTTGTTGTTATCATTGCTAGTTATTTTCCAGAATTATTTTATATACTATATTGCACAGGTTATTAGACTAGTGAGTGTCTTGACTGCACCTCGTCTCTACTCCATTTAGGTTAGTCTTGATACTTACTGGGTACCGACCGTGGTGTACTCATACTACACTTCTGCATATTTTTGTGTAGAGCCAGGTATTGGAGGTATCGGACCTGGACAGAGTTAAAGTGTGATCGCAAAGATTCAAGGTAAAGCTGCTTGGTCATCGCAGTCCCTTAGATTCTGTTCATTTCATTGTACTGTAAATTTTTAATCAAATGGTATTGTATATTTGGTCCTCGTGATCATTCCATGTATTCAGCTATAGTTCGTGACTCAGTACTACCAGTCTTGGGAGGTTGTATATTCTTATTTGTTCCACTGTTAGTTTTGATTACTTTTTTTTTTAAATGGCTTCAAAAATGTAATTGAAATCGGCTTACCTAGTATTAGACACTAGGTTCCATCACGACGCATGTGGTGAGTTTTTGGGTCGTGACAAGTTGGTATCAGAGCTCTAGGTTCATAGGTTCTACGAGTCACGAACGAGTTTAATAGAGTCTTGCGGATCTGTACGGAGACGTCTGTACTTATCTTCGAGATGCTACAGAGCAAATAGGAAAATGTTTTTTACTTCTTTCATTCCTCATCGTGCGACATTTATTTAGCTTGAAGCATATATCTTATGTTCTTTTGCATCCACTCGTGTATGAAATTATGCACTCGGTATCAACTATGCGCCAACGGTTCGTGATACTATAGAGGGGTTATAAGAGAGCCAAGGTTGCTCAACCATTTTTTTACAACGTGTTGTCCAGATAAGTTGTGCACATTGGGGTGCAACAGGTTCTGACATCTGGTTGGTAAGTATGATATTAAGAAGGTTTAATTAATTGCCTAATCATCATAATTGTGGTAGGGTCACGAGGTGGATGTAGATCTGAAATAGATGGTGGTATTAAAGACTATGAAGTTCGTATGTGATTTCTATTTAGTGAAGGGTACGTACACAACTAAGGCACTAGAGGAAATGAGTTTAACTGTCACGAGGATGACATGCGCCAAATAAATGGTTTGAGATGTTTTATGACCAGAGTCGTATCAACGATCAGATTGTGGGGTCATGTGTTATATCAGTTTCGGCCTGAGATGTATTTATGTGGTATTGAAAGGTTTTCCGAAATTTGTATATGATTAAGAGTTGTGATTGGTATGGGATGATGCTGGGGCTTGCGGTATTCCCGCTTCCTTAATAATTCTACATTTCAGTACCAACGAGGTCACAAAAACAATTTCAGAATATTCGGGGTGCTACTGTAAGTTCTTTTAATGCACCACCAGCACGGGATTTCTATAATGGTTATTCCAGTTATTCGGCAGAGACTCAGTATGAGCAGCCGAACCCGCAGAGGGGTTGTTATGAGTATGGTGATGCTAGGCATGTCATGAGAGATTGTCCCAGACTTGGGAGGGGTGAATTTCACCAGAGCACTCAAGCTACAAGCTTTATTCCAGTTAATACTCCACGTGCACAGTCAGCTAGAGGTGGAGGATAGGCGGGTAATGGGCACCTAAGAGGTGGAGACCCGACCCATTGATATAATCGTTATGATTTGGCCGGGGCCAATAAACCAGATGGTGTCATTACAAGTATGATCCTAATTTTTTTTTATAAAAAGATATTTTCCCTTAATTGGATTCGGCTCTGAATATTGAGGTGAGTCCTCTTATTATGCTCCACTTATTGGTGAGCTTCGTAAATATGTGACCCACTTATATGTTTATCCCTATTGGGAGATTTGAAGATGTGAGCCCGTGTCTGTCATTTATTTTTGTACACCATTGAGGGTTATAAGTCCAAAAGTAATTTTTATTATTCATTACAGCGGGTTTAATGTGTTTCAGAATAATTGATTCCAATTTGTATGAATTATACGCCTTACCGGTATGAAGGTTCATTATATGTTGTGAAAATTGTTTATGAAATATATTGAAAAGAAGAAAGAAAGGAAATTAAAATCTCAGTTGGCACAATATGCAAAATACTTGTTATTCGGAGTTGAGGACGAGATCCTCGCATTTTATATATGATGTAAAATATTTAAACCGGGAAACAAGCCGCGGTAGAAGTTATATAAGGACGAGGTCCTTGTGGTGAAATATTTATGAATTTAAAATTCTCCTTGTGTGAAGTTTAAATTGTACTATAGTACTAATAGAGAGCCATGCATGATAGGCTTATATGATACTTCTTTTATGTGTTTCTGTGCCATAATTGTGCTGTAATTATTGAATTTTAGCCTTCGAGGTGAGTGCCCAGGTGGCATTAAATGTGACTCATTAATCCGAGTAAGTAATCATGAGGTCTTCATGCCTCACATTCTGTTGTCAGTGTTGCAAAAAATTTGAAATGAAGTGGTGGTTAATATGAGGTTAATTGACGATGTTGTAATCGATTATGAACAATTGTTAAGACCAGAGATGTGATGATGGGCATACATATGATGTACTTCATGTCCTGATATCGTTACGATAATGCAGTGCTTGTAATGCTGAGATTAGTATTATTGATATATACATTGTGGTATTTTATTGGGTTGTGGATGTGTTGTTAGGAGTTGTTTTGGTGTTTCTCTGGAAGGTGGATAGGCCCAATTATAGGGGAGACTCTGCCAAATATTATGAAAAAATTGGGAGTTAGTAAAAATTTGGGGGATTGAGATGTGCAAAAGAAGAGATAAATTATGTTATGTTTTTTAAGGCGAATGATCCAAAGAGGGGAAAAATGTACCACCCCATAAACATTTTGAAGTACTTCAACACTATCAAGAAAGTTGATGTGTGCGTAGGCACGATTTGATACAGCCGGTTGAGACTAAGACCGTGTCTTGATGCAGGGAATTTGAAATTTAATTGGAGTATAAGGAATTGGCTTAAAGGCATATAAGTGTGAATAAAAGAAATAATCTCAAATGAGATGGTGTTGTCAGTCTTATCTCAAATGTGGTAGCGTGAAATCAACCGTGAATATATGCGTAAAAGTAAATAAATAATAAAAATAAAAAATCATCAATTTGGTAACCCCAGAATAATTCTTAGAACGTTCGAGGACGAACGTTTGTTTAAGAGATGGAGAATGTAACGACCCGACTTGTCGCTTTAAGAATTTACGTCCCGTTCAGTGGTTTAAGGTCTCAAACAGTTTCGCAATATGTATTATGACCTGTGGGTGTGGTCGAGTTTGATTTACTGAACATTCGAAATTTAATTAAAAGAACAATCGTTATTTAGAAGCTTAAATGGAAAGAGTTGACCGGAGAGTTGACTTTTGAACAAACGACCTCGGAATAGAATTTTGATGATGTTAATAGCTTCGTATGATGACTTCGAACTTAGGCATATGTTCGGATTTGGATTTGGAAATCCGTAGGACAATTTGACACATTTTTGGCGAAAGTTGAAAAATATAAGATTTTGAAAAAGTCCGACCGAAAAGTGAATTTTTGATAACGAGGTCGGATTTTGATTCCGGAAATGGGAATAGCTCCATTACGTCAATTATTACTTGTTCGCTCCCGGACATGTTTGTTAAGATTTTTGTGCACATTATGGTCGAGCCATGAGCTTCTTATTGTGGAAGATGATGTATTATTGATTTCTGTGGCAAGTTGAAATATTTGAGCACTTGAGGTGCAATTTGCAATATGTTTTGATATTTGAGCACTCGATGTGCAATTTGTGATATGTTGTAATATTTGAGCACTTAAGGTACAATTTATGAGATGTTGTGATATTTGCACATGATACTGTTTGGGAGGATTGTTCGAGTGTTTGCACGAGGTTTCTACCGTGCTATTGTTACTATTGATATATGCACATGCAGCGTGACAAGGCGGGCTATATATGTTGGTTTGCGCATGTAGCAAGACAAGATGGGAACATTATTATGCGCGTGCGGCGAGACAAGATGGGCTATGTCGGGAATTGATTTGTGATGACTTGTGATGGCATGAGGCATTGTTGTTGTTGAAATTTATTTATGATTTGGAACTACAAGGCGGTACCTCGGGAGTGCCCTTTGTTGATAGTTTTATATGGTTGCACTTGCCTTTGGTTATGTTATTTTTCGGTGATATGTAAATTCTTGTATTCTTCCGTGATGTATTATTTGAGTTTATTATGTGTTTTGTATTCCTTGTTGTATTGTGTTGGTTTTGGCTCTTTGTACAATACTCTGAGGATTTGTGTTTATGGTTTTTACTGATTTTCGAGATTTGAGTTGTTTCGAATAAAATAAATTGCTAATATGTTTTAATTTAATAAATTTTACATCCAAATTAGTAGTCATCAGATGCTTCACTTAATTGGAATGTCATTTCTTCACCCAAACGAGTTCAAAAATAAACTCATTTCTTTGATGATTTCTTACTTGGTTTAAAAATTATAAACTTACTTTATTGAAAATAAATTGATCCTGCGGATCTTATATACATTGATATTTTAGTACGTGAGTTGTCCGTGCAGTTATGAAAAAATATGGGCATGAGGTGCTGGAGAAAATATGATGATTTTATTATTGACACGTGAGTTGTCCATGTGGTTGTGATAGAAATATGGGCACGAGGTGCCATAAAAAATATGAAAGTGGGCTGAGACCCATAATTTTTATGATTGTGAAATAAGGTGTCACATGGTGACTTTTACTTGAAAATATATTTATTTGAAAGAAGTATATTCGAAAGATATTTATTCAAAAGAAGTATATTCGAAAGGTATTTATCTTAAAGGATAATATGTGAAGAATTTATATTTGAAGGACTTGATTAATTGATTGTACTTGTGTTCCTTATTCGCTTGAGCAATAATTATGATGTTCTTGTTGCCTTGGTATTATATCACTGGTCGATTTTGTTGTTATCATTGCTAGTTATTTTCCAGTACTATTGTATACTACTATATTACATAGATTATTTGACTAGTGAGTGTCTTGACTGTACCTCGTCACTACTCCACCGAGGTTAGTCTTGAATTTTGGGTCGTGACACAAAATATATATACAATTGTCACATAATATAAATATGGCTATACATTTTTATTTTCATAGCAAATGAAGAAAATCTTTTGCAACAATTTTGTGCTTTGTGGCAAAAAAGTACGAAATTTTAGCTATGTATTTTTAATTTGTAGCTAAACATATATATCTATAATTGCTATGTATCACGAACATGGCTACATATTTTTACTTTTCCTAGCAAATAAAGAAACTCTTTTTCTATAATAAGATATATTTCATGGCTAAAAGTATAAATTTTTAGCTACAATAAGAAAATATTTGTGGCAAATATTTCAATTCATTGCTATGAATTATTTATCTGTAGCTGAATACGAGTACTATTTCTATGAAACTAAGCTATAGAAATAGCCAAAAATTTAAAGTTACGTGGCAAACAAATTAAATCTTTTGCTACAATACAACACTTTGAAGCTACAAAATAAAAATAGCTATACATTTTATTTGTCGTGGCAAAACAATAAAATTATTGCTATAGTCATCTTTCCGTGGCAAGAATAGAACTAAATTTCCATAGTAATAAGTATTAGTCCTTAGCCATGGGTCATATAAAGTTTGTAGCTAACTTTTAATTACGTCACTTTTTGCTACGAATGCTACGAAAAAATAATTTGTGGCTAAAGTGTTTAGCTACGGAAATATTTATATTTAGCTACAATATATTTTATAGCTATATATGCATAATATTGTAGTGACATTTGTCTTACCGTCGAATCTTTAAAAACCGACTAAATTGATCGAACCAACTCATATTATACCGATTATTAATTCTTTTGATAGAATTGTAGGTGTGTATAAAAATCTATAACTATATCAAATAATTAGGAAGGTTTTTAATTTTATAAAAATAAACCAAAAAGTGTTCGAACCATACCGAATAAATTTATATATGAAAATATATTTTATATATTAAGTTTAAAAATAACAAAGCATCAAATTATTTTCCTTGGGCCTTGGGACTATAAAAGCGGTCACAAGCCAACAGACACTTAATTAACACCTAAAGTCCCAACTCCCGAACTTATTCTACTACTCCAATTGAAACCAAATTAGTTCTAGAAAATTGAGAAGCAAGCCACAATGTATTAGATATCCTTGCTCTCGTATGATTTAGATTTCTCTTGTTGAATATTTAATCTACTAATTCTATTCTTGAGTCCCAACTTGATTAATATTTATTCACTCATGTAATTTATGTCGCTCTTATCTTTGCTTAATTTGTTTTACGCTGCTGCAAAAATAGTACGATGGATTTAGATCTATTATGGTCATCTTTCATATTTTCTTGATTTATCACCTTTTAAAGAGTTAAAATGTCTAAAGAGTTTTGCCAAAATCCTATATAAGTACGCATCTAGTTGCGTTCTAACTTCTGTTTGCGACTTTTAAATGACGTTCTTAAGAAAAAATACTGAAAATTAATCGAACTGTACCGATACCGAAAGAAAACCGAGATGATTGTGACGGTTTTAAAAAGTCTAATCTTGGTTATAAAATATAAAGTAATCGAAAAATTGATATGGTACAAAATTTATAAAATAAAAGGCCGAACTGAACCATTGACACCCCTAGTTTTAGCCAGACCAGCTAAATTTGGCTCCCACACATACAACTATTATATGCTTGGTCGAAGAAACTGGATCAGAGGAAGAGGGAATTCAAGAGGAAGCTATAAATCTTCATCTCATATTGCTTTTTGTAACAAGAAGTGAAAAAAAGTAGATATACCTCGTTCATTATATTTATCTCAAATGGTTCGAAAATGCTAAAATTGGAGGGAGTGAGAAGTGAGGAGCCCCGAATACCACATACCTAAAAAATCAAATGAAGAAAAAAGAATACTTAAAAGAAAAACCAAACAAGGTAAATGACTGTTATCTTTTTCGTAGCTATATTTTCATACTTCTTCCACGGATTGAAAATCTAAGAGCATCTGAATCCCATTTCACATTTATCTTAACATCTAAAATCAACGTGTAAAGGTAGTTGGAATTGATGGTTTCATTATGAGAAAGGTGTTGCGATAACATGCTTTATCGACCCACCATTTAATGACTTGGACAACGGTAGAGTTAAACCTTGTCTTCCCAATGTTTCCCAATACTGGGAGTTGGAGGTCACAACCTTTTGTTAAGGATATGGTAACTTTTCTTTTTGCCAGTGCTTTTATCCATTTTGTCGAATGATTCATTTATTGTGGGAAAACATTAACCTCAAAAAGACGAATATTACATGTTCTCATAGCAATAGATTAAACAAGTTGAACTTAACGAGTGAAATTCGTTGAGAAGCATGTTCGCACCATTTCTACAATGGTACAAAACATGAAATAAAGAGCCCTTCTATCCTTGCATTATGGTTGCCCGAGGATAGCTACCATAGTGGATTTGACATAAAATTGACTTACATTATATGTATATAAAATTTTAAAAAATTTATTAAAACTATATATACTACAAATATTAGAAGGCGTAAAAACTGTTCTCAAATTTTAGATCCGCCTTAACCCAAAGTACCCAACGAAGTCTTGACAACAGGTTTACAAGTGCAATTTAACAATTCATACGTAGTATCACCATTCTACTACTGCACTGCTGGAACAACGGAAACAATTACTTTTAGCCTGCGATCGAAAATATTTATAATTGATAACTAAAAAAGTGTATAAAATTTATATTTTTTTTTGCTTACAACATACCTAAATGTGTATATATACAAAAAAAATTATATATTTTTCAACCATTGCAAGTATATCTACATTCATTAATGCACTGTACTTTAAAAGCAAATATTTTAGAAAAAGACAAGTTTGACGTGTGTGATGTGTGTCCAACTTTGAGGATCAGTTCTTTGTGGAGGATTCAGTACACAGTTGCTAAAATATTTTGAATTAAATGTGCTTCAGGAGAAGTTATGATGGTCTAGAAATATAAGAGGTGCATTAGAAAGAAAACAAGTATTTTTGCATTCATAGATGGTGATTGAATTAGAAAACCCTTTGGTTTCCTTTTCTTAATTTTGTTCTCTTTTGTTTTTACTCTTGTTTAAGTGTATAGAATTTTCATTATAAATTGGCTACATGATCAGCGAGCATTCATTTAACTGATCTAGCACGTAATTCTTGTTGTTTAAATATGATTTTAAATATCAAGGTCAAATTGTGATTTTCGCGACGCACCATAATTTTAGTAGGCGGAATTAGTTAGTGGCGTCAAATTTAATCTATCAAATTATAATTTGCTCAATCCGTCCAGACTCAAAGTTTAACACCCAGAAAAACAATGCAATGTTGGCAACAAAGCCATAGATGCAATTTACAATAACAATATTAACGACCCAGTAAAATCTCATAAAGTAGGTATGTGGAGAATAATGTATACGCAGACCTTAACCCTACCCCGATGGGACAGAGAGACTATTTCTGATACACGCTTATAACAAATGCAATATAGTTGTATCGATTTAAGATTCTACTATGTTGACAACAAATGTTGTGGGCACGAAACTACCATTTTGCTGCATCAGTCTCTATTAATTGAATGTACTGCACAGTGAAAGCGAAACTTTAGGAAAACTACAAATATGAAATATGAATGTCATCCAATTTAAGCACCACTTGTTCATTGATGCCCCTACCTATACGAAAACTTATGATGGTCTATCTAGAAAAACACAGTAGGGTTAGTAGAAAGCAACATGATGTTTGATCCAATGGCGGACCAACACTCAGGCATTTTTGTATTGGAAATTAGCATTAACATATAAAAAATTGACTGAGCACCCAATCTCGGAAATTAGCAATACTAAATTGTGCGTACACGACTTAAAAATTCTGAATACGCTATTGAATTTGATCGAGTATACGAATGGTGACATGCACTATATTTTCCAAGCTAGTTACACTACATTTCAACTTTTCACTTCCATAGTATTAGCTAGCGTTTGGCCATAGATTCCCAAATTTATTCTGAAAATTTTGATTTGGTTGAAGTTTGATTTGAAGATGAAAATGTGTTTGGACATCTGTTTTGGGTGAAGTTTGGTTTAAAAAAACATGAAACATGACTTATACCCACAAGTTCTAAAAACTATCACAAATACCCAACAATATCATTATCAATAACATTCATTATATTATCGCAAATCATAGTCCTGAACATAAATAAATTTGATGCAAAATTATCATTTTTATAATGAACTAAATGATACATTATCAGATGACCTAGAAGACGAAGCAACATCGTTACAAAATAATAAATTGTGGGTTCTTTTATAAAATACAAAAATTTGGGGCAATTTTTAAAAAATATAATAGTGATATTTTGGCCCAAAATCAGCTATTGAGTTGGTTTTGGATTTTGGGATTTGGCATTTGGGATTTGGCCAAAATGTAGGCAAAATCTATGGCCAAACATGTGTTTGCAAAATAAAATCCAAGTTTATTTTGGCAAAATCTATGGTCAAACGGATCCTTAGTATTAGGTGGTTACCTAGATCTTGACAATTTAAAGAATATCCACCATTGCATTTCCTAATTATCCGTAACTTCTAAGTAAAATATTTACCCAATTCTAATCTCCTCCTTATTATCTGTAACTTTACCCAAATAAATTTAATTAAAAATATAATTTTTTTTTGACAAATAAACTTTTCTATTATCAAAATTGAGAATATTTACTTCTCAAAGAGAACAAAATTGGCTGGACAACTCCAGCATCCTCTATACAACCTCACCTACAAACTTATGTAATTGTTTATACATTTGACTGCACTTTTGATATTTTTGTTGAGATGAGTTTTCAAGTTTGAACAAGTGGATTTTACCACTCTTCATGTAAAATTTTATTTTTCCTCACAAAATTATAACTTCTATTCAAGTGAAATGCATTGTTTAAATACAATTTTAAATTTTTAAATACCTTATTTAACTTAACTCCAAAAGCTACTTTTAAAAAAAAAATTATCTTTTAATGTCCAAATGCCTACTAAGATTAAGCAAATGGAAAAGGATTCAATGGAAATTAGGAATAAAGCTTTACTTCTCCTACCAATAAATAACATAACGTGTTAAATCCATCAAAACTTCGAAAATGACTGCACCAGTCAAGTTGATTCACGCACATTTGAAATAGATCACAAACAGACAAAATTTTCCTAATTACTTCGATGATTTCAAATCTACTCTGATTTATACTGTCACCTACGTACCATCACTTTTCTAATAATGTCGTATCCTTTAACTATCAACATAACAATAAAATAAGCAAGGCAGATTAAAATTAAGAAAGAGGAGATAGAAAGATATGATTATGATGAAAGACAATGAAGATGACTAAATTAAAGCATATACTTCTATCTTGGATATCTTCACTTGATTTTCTTATTGTCTTCTTATCCTTTTTCTTCTATTGCCAATTCCATGGAAGATAAATTTTCCTTTTATGAGATACAATATTGAAACAAAATATAAGTTGCATCGAAGTTCCAAAATTTAACCTAAGTAGATAAGACGTTCCTTTTTATTTCAAGATAGCTTGTTGTTTTTGTTAAGACGTCTCTATTAGGGCAGGCGTACAAAGAAATGGCCAAAATATATCCCTATGTTTTAGCGTTGAAACATGATTAATTTTTTTTTTTTTAAAACTTTACCGAGTAAATAAGGGTTTAAGTACTACGTATTAACAGTATAAAAAAAATTAATAAAATGTCACAACCCAAAATCCAACTAGTCGTGATGGAACCTAACCAAACCCGCTAGGTAACCAATTAACAACTATCGAATTCAAATCCAGCTCCCGTCGAATACAGCAACATCAGCATCCAACATCTGCACGCAAGGTGCAGAAGTGTAGTATGAGTACAATCGACCCCATGTACTCAATAAGTAACAAACCTAACCTTAGATTGAAAGTAGTGACGAGCTGGAATAGAGGTCGGAGTCCAACACCAATAGCCAATAATAGTTCATAACAACATAATAATAATGGTACAAGAAACATACTCAGATATAAGATGCTAATCTCGTTCACAGTTCCGGAAAAATAGGCATGCTTTTCAAGTATATCAATGAAAATCCATTTCTTTTACCGAAATCACCAAAATATGAGTAGGTTTGTAAAACTGTAATTTTTTTCCAAAACTTTTCAACAATAAATAAGATGTTTTATTTTTCAGATGGCATGAGAAAAGTACATCTCTATGCATACATGCCATTATGCTGGTAAAACCATGAATGTCACCAAAACCGAGTAGCAGAAAGAAATGCATCTCAATGCATGTATCTCAAGTACGCATGTCAAATACAATGTATCTCAGTGAAGAACTCATGTACACAAACTCTCAGAGTACTTAATCTCACTGTCTCACACTTTTCACTCATCATGCTCAGTCACTTAGTACTGTATATGCCCAATCCAGCCCAGGAAAGATCCATCGCATATATATATATATATATATATTAATTGACAGTCAGTCACTCAGTACTGTATAATGCCAATCTAGCCTGGGGGAAGAACCATCCCCAAATATAAATGATTCGGAAAAGATCCACCCCTCAATATAAATCAACTGCGCTCACTGGGGGTGTGTACAGACTCCGGAGGGGCTCCTTCAGCCCAAGCGCTATAATAAGCAAGATCCATACATAAATCAATAAAGCATGCTGCGGCGTACAACCCGATCTAATAAATATCACTCACAATCAGGCCCTCGGCCTCACTCAGTCATCAAACTCTCCAGTCTTTCGGGCTCACAATGCCATAAAACTAGCCCAAAAATGATGATATGATGTATCAATAAATAGCAACAGAGATTGAGATATGATATGCAATGAATAAATATGACTGAGTAGGAAACTTCAATTTAAACATATAATTCAACAACACAAATGACCTCAGTGGGTCCCAATAATACCAACATATGCCTAAGCATGATTTGTAGCATGGATTACAACTAGGTGTTCTAACACATAGAGTACAGTGAAAATATCTAGAGAAGATAGCTACATAGTTCTATGGAATCGACTAAATCACAATTCACACAGTGTATACCCACAATCCCGTCACCTAGCATGTGCGTCACCTCAACATCAATCACATAACATGAAATTCGGGGTTTCATACCCTCAGCACCAAGTTTAAAATTTTACCTCGAACAAGCCAAATCCAATACCGAGCAAGCCAAACGATGTTCCAAAATGCCATCCCGCGCGTACCGACCTCCGAACGACTCGAAACTAGCCAAAAGCAACTCAAATACATCAAATAATGCCAAAGGGAATAAACCCAATCGATAAAGGTTGAATCTTTAATCAAAATCCCGAAATCGACCAAAAAGCCAAACCCCGAACCGCGTCTCGGAACCAGATGAAACTTACAAAATCCAACAACCCATTCAATTACGAGTCCAACCATACTAGTTTCACCCAAATCTGACTCCGAATCAATATTCAAAACTCAAATATTCACTCTATGAAACTTTGGACAAAACTCTTCAATTTTCTCTTTAATATTCACAATCAAATTACCAAAAATGAAAATAGATTTACGAAATATAACTAAAACTGAGTAGAGAACACTTACCCCAATTTATATGGTGAAAATCGCCTCAAACATTTCCCATATCCGAGCTCCCCAACTCAAAATATGACCAAATGAAAACCCTCGATATTAAATATTTTTTGTCTAGCTGTTCTGCCCTGTTTCGTGTGCCAAATGATCCCAAACTCACTTTTAATGCCTCCAATGGATTTCTTGTGAAACTTCAGTCAAGTTAGGTTTGTGAATCACCCAATTTGGCCTTACAATGAGGGAGATATGATATTTTTAAGTTTTAAATGAAGTCGGAAATTTTAAGGGATAAGAAATGATATTTTCGTAATTATTTTACACTAGAAAATCAGCAACGAAAGAATTTTCATTTTAGCACCAAAAACTCATTTGGAACCTTCCAGACACAAACCATATATGCGTTTTAATCATAAAACACTCTACGAACATGTTCGCACACTCAAAATACCGAAAAGAGGTCATCTTGACCCGATATTGACCATGGTCAAATTTTAAATCCTTAACCTAACTAGTTTCTCAACAAATGATCCAAAACACACCCGAGCCCCTCGGGACCCCATCAATCATACCAACAAATCTTAAAATACAATACGAACTTATTCGAAGCTTCAAATCACATCAAACAACATAATAACTATGAATCGTACCTTAAATCAAACTTAATAAACATTTGAACTTTCAACTTCCAAAACTCGTGCCGAACCATATCAAATCAACTCGGAATGACCTCAAAATTTGCAAACAAGTTTCAAATGACATAACGAAACTATTCCAACTACCGGAACCAAAATACGAACCCGATTTCACCAAAGTCAACTTTCGGTTAAACTTATGAACATTCCAAAACTCCAAATTGCCAACTTTCACCAATTAATGCTAGAACTTTCAAGAAACATCCAAATGCAAATCCGGACATACGCCCAAGTCCAAAATTATCATACGGACCTAACAAAACCATCAAAACTCTGATCCGGGGTCAAATATACAAAAGTCAAACTTTGTCAACTCTTCCAACGTAAAGCTTCAATCTTGAAGTTCATTCTTCCGAATCGATTCCGAACAACCCGAAAACCAAAACCGACGATTCACAAAAGTTATAATACATCATGCAGAGATGATCGTGCCCTCAAACTTCTGAGCGAAGTGAAAATGCTCAAAACGACCGGTTGGGTCGTTACATTCTCCCTCACTTAAATATACGTTCGTCCTCGAACGTGCCAAGAGTCATTCTAAGGCCATTAAACTGCCGTGTAACCTTATCATGCACATACCTTGGGGTGATCCCATATCACCCTAATCCATATAAGACTAACAACACAACATAACCGAAGATCATTACTCCAACCTTAGACCGTAAGCCTTAGAATCCAATTTCCACATCCAGAATTCCTTACAATACCCGAATCACGCACCTACACACTATATAAGTCTGAACAAGCTGTATCGAGCCATAACCATAACCCAAAATGTAATCACATTATGTACCACGTAACTCAAATGCTTACATCAATAACTTTTGACCACAACATCTGCTCAAAACACACCCAATATCGGTAATGAACCTCATATCAAACAAAATCTCGTTCTAAAACCTCCGTGCATTTCCAATGATGAAAGAAACACGCAGAAACTAATAACCACTCATCAGACCAACAAGTCATGGAGCCCTCTCTCATCCAATCAGAACTAAAGTCAAATCCTAAGCCGACTTCCGATATTATTCCTCCAAACACACTGTAATCAAATTCGATATTATTCCCATTCTAGGTCCGTCGACCTCATCTTATCAATTACAGCCGCCCGACTGACATTCCACACCAATACAACCGTAAGTCACAAACCGTGCAATCTGTGCACCAATACGCAACAATTCAAGTGTACTCAAACATAGAAAAGGACTCAAATGAGAGAACCGTCCTGCAAGCTCAACAAGTACCACCACAATGCAATGCTAAGAACCCATCACACACCGTAGAACCGAAACACACGAATCAATCACAAAGGATCATATCCCGACATACCCTAGCTGCAATGCGTGACTCCATCAAAATACTGGTCCATATGAAATACCTCCAGCCAAAATGCTCAAAATCAATGACCATGCACAATTCGACATCCAGTACCCAAGGTGCATGGCCATAACCACAGAGGAACCAATAACACAATACCACAGACCGGAAAGAACATCACCGAAAGAGTAACAAGTCATTCAATATCCTAATACCCATCTCGTTCAAATTCTGCTATAAGGCCCAAATAGAACCGCACCATGTGTGCATATAACCAATGGAACACAACCCCTCGTAGCATAGAAGAGTAACTCATAGAACATATCAGAACACAAACAAGCTCAACTCTAACCGACTGACTCACCCCTCAACACTAACCATACTGAGTCAATATATCCGACTTGATGTAGGATACACATCCTCATTAGGCCTACCAATGGGCCACGAATCAACTCTGGTCATCCACAAATAGATAAATAACCCTCCAAAGTCCTCAATTATCTAACCATAACATGTATCACGATCTAGCTAACTTTGGCCACATCTTCACAGTCCATAACCACGAAATAATCTGCTTCTGAGAACTCTCGGTCTCCAAATCCGTAGAACACACGAGTTACCATATCTGATCCCAACTCCACCACCCGAATGACTAACACATCTCTTATACATAATCATCCCCCCGAGAAATACTTCTATAATTCTTCCATGCCACATAGCAAAATCTGAACATCAGCAGTATCAGTCAAGCGAGTACCGCAATACCCATGAATTATCTGTATGTCAAAACTCAATGCGCCTTCTGAATATACACTCTCCTCAGGCAATACTAAGTAGTAATAGCATTCATCTAGGTATCTGAAACCGTCCATGTTGTCTAAGAATTCACGACCTTCCCTTCAAAACTGAACCATGACCTTGCACATGCAAATCTCAATCCTACATAACACACCGCATCTATCATGCCATTATATGAAAAGTCCAAGAATCTCATAATCAATCTCTGAGTCATCAGTAGAACATATACTCGATCATCCAGAAACCTTCTGTTTGATCCCATCCAGGAGAAAATCACACTACGCAACATGTTCCTCACACCGGTAGGAAATATCCATCTTAAACTGTGGTAGAAACAATCGAGAACTCTTCGAAACCCATTAACACTAACCAAGCCGTCAGAACTGAACTTCTCTAACTCAACCAAGCCACGCAGGTCGCCCAACTCTATAGTATTGCCACCAATCACATGTAGAGACGCACCACATCATAAGAACCAAAAGTACCGAGCATACCATTACCATACTGATAGAACCTACTACCAAATTGTCCTCTTTCCTCCGAGTTTCTTCTGAATTGCCTTCGAGTTAATACTCCTCTTTGTTAGAACACCACGATCTTTAACCAAAACTCACCCCACGAATCCTAGCATAGAACCACACCGCCCTAAGGCTCATAAATCACTGAATTCCCTCTTAAATACCCCAAAAGTACCACAACCGAGATACCCATTCTGAAGAGACCTTCTATAAGTCTAAAGTCGTTTCCTTCACCCTCCTGATACCGAAATGTAAGATCCATAATGACATAGAAATACCGCGAGTCTCGACACCATCCAATGTATATCTCAGATCCTAGTCATATACCAATCCAGAAAAACTCACAATTGCTATGCATAAATCTTGAATCCATTAGAACTTTCTCGAGAGTCATCCATTCTGCCCAAATCTCAATTGCCTGCCCAAACCGGCCGAACGACCTGTGCCCCATTACCACGATGACACCCAAAGAAGTAACCTCACCTTAACGCAACCAAGAAAATTCCTACTCCATGCGCACTATATCCATCACGAATAACAACTCATTCCATGATTTCCATATACCCATAAAGTGTAATATACCCCGTATCCAGAAATTCCCTTACTCGAGTTATCCTCCATCTCAACCTTTGCAAGTCATAACTGATTTACAAGTATGCCTCAAACCAAAACCAGTACACACATAACCATGTAATCAAATCATTGATATCAGACTCCCCCACTTGGCTCAAAGCCATAGAACAAAACAATCGATAACTCACAATACCCATACTCTATTGCTACCATAATTACGCACTGAAATTTAACTAAATCCTTCATAAGATCATGTAACACAAACCATATAATACCTCAAATCGTCTGCTAAGCTTGCATTCATCCTCGTGGTGGTCAGTTCAACTTCCTCGAGCGATCCAAACCACATCGCAACACACATAACCCACTAGTAGCAAGAAACTCTCCACATAACCATCATAAGGGTCACACCCCCGTAGATTACCCCACAGGTCATAACCCGTATACTTAGCCTCAAATTAACATATCTCTATACCCTTTCACAGCAACAACTACTATGCAATCACTTAATCTTCCCCAGTCTGAACCCACCGACAAGCCCATGAGAATCTAATTTGTTCCACAGCTAAGCAACATGAAAGATCCTTCAATACACTCATGGCTCAAGACTATACGTCACATCAAGACAGAAATCAAACACCCAATGGTCCCTTTACATCTCAAGCAAACTCTTCTCAACACATTCGAACCATCTGAACACATCCCACAGTCACATCATACTCATCATATAGCCATCCAATCACTCATCGAGCCATAAATTCTACTAATAGGGACACTACCGAAATTATAAGACCAAAAGTACGTGCTCAGACAATCGAAATCCTCATGCTTGAGCTACAGTCAAAATCCGTCCTCAAATCCTCCAAACTGGTCCATCATCAGCACACAGAAATCACATCTCGCACCCTATCCAAGAAATCACAAGCCATCGAAAGGAATTCAAAGAGTTACGCTTCAAACTGAATCAATACCGCACGATAAGGAAAAAAAGATGTGTAGTTTATCCTAAATGCCTTATAGCCTCTCGATGATAGGTATGAGCGTCATCATACCGATACACAAGACTCTACTAGACACTTGCACATGACTCGTAGAACCTATGAACCTAGAGCTCTGATACCCACTTGTCACGACCCAAAATCCAACTAGTCGTGAAGGAACCTAACCCAATCCACTAGGTAAGTCAATTAACAACTATCCAATTCTAATGAAATTTAATAAGACAATTAAGTGAAAGAAAATATCTGAATCTTATACATTCCCCAAGGACTGGTAGTAGAAATCATGAGTTTCTAAGATTTAGAATTTACAAAGCTGGTATGAAATAAAGTACATCATCTGTTTGAAATATACATGAACAAATCTTTCATAAGTCTAGAGCTACCATGAACACGAGGCAGCTATAACCGAAACACAGGTACATCTTCAAATCCAACTTTCGTCGAACACATCAACATCAACACCCAACATATGCACGCAAGGTGCAGAAGTGTAGTATGAGTACAACCGACCCATGTACTCAATAAGTAACAAACCTAACCTTAGGTTGAAAGTAGTGATGAGCTGGAACAGAGGTCGGAGTCCAACACCAATAGCCAACAATAATTCATAACAACATAATAATAATGGTACAAGAAACATACTTAGATATAAGATGCTAATCTCGTTCACAGTTCCGGAAAAATAGGCATGCTTTTCAAGTATATCAGTAAAAACCTAATTCTTTTATCGAAATCACCAAAATATGAGTAGGTTTGTAAAACTGTGATATTTCCCCAAAATGTTTCAACAATAAATAAGATGTTTCATTTTTCAGATGGCATGAGAAAAGTACATCTCTATGCATACATGTCACTATGCAGGTGAAATCATGAATGTCACCAAAACCGGATAGTAGAAAGAAATGCATCTCTATGCATGTATCTCAAGTACGCATGTCAAATGCAATGTATCTCGGTGATGAACTCATGTACTCACACTCTCAGAGTACTCAATCTCACTGTCTCACACTTTCCACTCATCATGCTCAATCACTCGACATGCTCAATCACTCAGTACTGTATACGGCCAATCCAGCCCAGGAAAGATCCATCCCAAATATATTTATATATCATTTGACAGTCAGTCACTCAGTACTATATAAGGTCAATCCAGCCTAGGGGAAGATTCATCCCCAAATATAAATGATTCGGGCAAGATCCATGCCCAGGGAAGATCCATCCCTCAATATAAATCAACTGCACTCACTGGGGGTGTGTACAGACTCCGGAGGGGCTCCTTTAGCCCCAGCGCTATAATAAGCCAGATCGAGGCATAAATCAATAAAGCATGCTGCGGCGTGCGGCCTGATCCCATAATTATTACTTTCAATCAGGCCCTCGGCCTCACTCAGTCATCAAAGTCTCCAGTCTCTCGGGCTCAAAATGTCATGAAACTAACCCAAAAATGATGATATGATGTATCAATAAATTGCAACAGAGACTAAGATATGATATGCAATGAATAAATATGACTGAGTACGAAACTTCATTTTAAACATATAATTCAATAACAGAAATGACCTCAGTGGGTCCCAGTAATACCAACATATGCCTAAGCATGAATTATATCCCAGGTGTTCTAACACATAAAGTATAGTGAAAATATCCTGAGAAGATAGCTACATAGTTCCATGGAATAGACTAAATCACAATTCACACGGTGCACACCCGTCACCTAGCATGCGTGTCTCCTCAACATCCATCACATAACATGCAATTCGGGTTTTCATACCCTCAGCACCAAGTTTAGAAGTTTTACTTACTTCGAACAAGCCAAATCCAATACCGAGCAAGCCAAACAATGCTCCATAATGTCATCCCACATGTACCGGCCTCTAAACGGCTCGAAACTAGACAAAAGCAACTCAAATACATCAAATAATACCAAAGGGAACAAACCCAATCGATAAAGGTCGAATCTTTAATCAAAATTCTGAAATCGACAAAGACGTCAAACCCGGGCCCGTGCCTCGGAACCCAGTGAAACTTATAAAATCCGACAACCCATTCAATTATGAGTCCAATCATACTAGTTTTACCCAAATCTGACTCCGAATCGATGTTCAATACTCAAAAATGCACTCTATGAATCTTTGGACTAAACCCCCCAATTTTCACTTTACAATTCATAATTTAATTACCAAAAACGAAAATAGATTCAAGAAATATAACCAAAACCGAGTAGAGAACACTTACCCCAATTCATATGGTGAAAATCACCTCAACAATTGCCCAAATCCCAGCTCCCCAACTCAAAATATGACCAAATGAACAAACCCTCATATTAAATATTTTTTGTCCAGCTGTTCTGCTTCGTTTCATGTGCCAAATGATCCCTAAACTCACTTTTGATACCTCTAATAGAGTCCTTGTGAAATTTCAGTCAAGTTAGTCCTTGTGAAATTTAAGTTTTAAATGAAGTCTGGAAATTTAAGATATAAGAAATGACATTTTCGTAATTATTTTACACTCTAAAATCAGCAAAGAAAAATTTTCGTTTTAGCACCCAAAACTTATTCGGAACCTTCCGGACACCAACCATATATGTGTTTCAATCATAAAACACTCTACGAATATGCTCGTGCACTCAAAATACCGAAAAGAGGTCATCTTGACCCGATATTGACCATGGACAAACTCCAAATCCTTAACCTAACTAGTTTCTCAATCAATGATCCAAAACACACCCGAGCCCCTCGGGACCCCATTCAATCATACCAACAAGTCTTAAAACACGATACAAACTTATTCGAAGATTTAAATCACATCAAACAATATAAAAACCACGAATCGTATCTCAAATCAAACTTAATAAACTTTTGAACTTTCAACTTTCAAAACTCATGCCGAACCATATCAAATCAACTCGGAATGACCTCAAATTTTGCACACAAGTTTCAAATGATCTAACAAAGCTATTCCAACTTTCGAAACCAAAATTTAAACCCAATATCACCAAAGTCAACTTCCGGTCAAACTTATGAACATTCAAAAACTCTGAATTGCCAACTTTCGCCAATTAACACTAGAACCATCAAGAAACATCCAAATGGAAATTCGGGCATACGCCCAAGTCCAAAATCACCATCTAGACCTAACGAAACCATCAAAACTCCAATTTGGGGTCAAATACGTAAAAGTCAAACTTGGTCAACTCTTCCAACTTAAAGCTTCAATCATGAAGTTCATTCTTCCAAATCTATTCCAAACAACCTGAAAATAAAAACCGACGATTCACACAAGTCATAATACATCATGCGGAGATACTCGTACCCTCAAACTACTGAGCGAAGTGAAAATGCTCAAAACGATCGGTTGGGTCGTTACACAGAATGAAATTACTTATCAGATAATTGCATGCAAATTTCTTGATAAATGTTACTCCATAATTAGTAAAATATAGTGTAAAATAATATTTGCATTATCTGTATATATAACGTAAATCCAATAAATTAGTATGTTTCTTCTTTAATGATTTAAACTTTTAAATAAATGGTTATTCAATGGGACATAGTAAAGAAGATGCAAAGTTCCTTCGTTCAGAGAAGGAGCCAGGATTTCAACCTTATGGGTTCTGGATTTTGGAACTACGATTTTAAGTGTTAATGACTGGGATCTAAATTTAATATTTATACATATTTTATGAATTCAAACACCAAATACACTGTTTGAACAAAACTTACTGGGTTCGACTCAACCCGTAGGTCGGCTTGTGCCTCTGCCCCTGCCTTCACTCAAGTCCCACGACCACTAATAATCAAACAAATATTTCAGATGATTGGAAAAGTATCATGCTCAAATAAATATATTTTTTTAACATTTTAATTTATTCAGATGAAGTTGTCATTCAATTGTTTTCAACAGGAACAATATTTCCTTAAAGTTAAAACTAATACAATTAACAATGATAGATGCTATCTGAGTAATAAAAATATGAAAGAACAAGATAGTTAGGCTTGGGCTAATTCTTGACTAGTCTATATTCTAACTTGTTAAGGGATTCACAAGTAGGGCTGTTCAAAACCGAATCGAAACCATTAACTGAACCGAACAGATGACTTATTAGCTTATTGATATCGGATTATCGGGGTAATGGACGGTGAATGGATTGAGATTTTATAATTAACGGCTTAACGGTTTGGGGGCCGATTACTCAGTTTTCTTATCGGATAAACCGTTAACTCGTTAAGATATATTTACACTTTCTTATGGATCTTGAAGTAGCAAGAACTACTAAGACTCGATGTCCATTCCAATTTATAACTTTCCCACCAGAATTTTCAACTCTAACCAGCTCATCAGGTCTGTTAGGATGCGTCCAGGAAGTCAGTCAATAAAACCACCCATAAATAAGAATCCATTTCAATATTATACCAATTATTTATTTGGTTTAGCTGATAAACCGCCTGATAATCATTAATCCGATACCAATTTGCCTGTTGTCTTATTGGATGGCTAGTAGATTACTATATTTATAATCCGATAACCGATAAGCCGAATCCTTAAGTATAATTATCCGCCCGCTACGCCCGATAAGCACCGCTATTCACAAGCTTGCACTCTGGTTATAAATTGGGCTCTAGAGATCCTGATTTTCTATATTCAGTTTGTGTTACTTTGGATCGCCTTTCTCAATTATTAATGTAAAAATTGCATGGGGCACCCTATTTGGTATCCCCTTTTTAACTTGTACCCGTTTTATTTTTTTGTTTGCATCCGTACCCGATTTTTTTGTTAAAAGAGTTTTAAAAAGACGATTTTTCCCTTCTTTAATAAAAGATTACTTTCTCTCCAAGTATACGGCATATTGTCTCTTGTCTCTGTCACTCTCTCCTTCTTCGCGGTTTTTGATTATTCTATGAAATCAAACGGTTGTCGCCATTGCATTATGCTTGATTAACAACTGTTTCTTCTACAACAAAATTAAGTATAATCACAAGTACGATTTTAATGGTTGCTTTTGTACATTGTATTAACTGTGTATGGGGTTTTAATTTAAGATTAGTTTTATGATTTAATTTCTGATTTTTTTATTGATAGTAATCTTAGTTGAAACGTTTTTCGTTTTTTATTTGTGCTAAAATAGTTTTCTAGGTTTTACTTTGATTAGTGCATTAGTTTTGTAGGTTTTATTTTTATGATTAGTGTTTTTAGGGTTTTGGAAACTATTTTTGTGTTTTGATGAATATTTTATATATTGTTCAGTGATTGTTAGAGACGTTAAAAATTTTAAAAAATTTGAGACTCAAATAGATTATGCTATTAAAGTCTGAAGTTTATAATAGTTCAAGGATAACTTATGTCTGTAAAGTCTGAAGTTGAAGGCTTTAAAATATAACTTAAGCCAAATTGTTTTGAAGTTTATAATGATTCTTTTGATAATGTTCTAAAGTTATTTTTTCGACTTGTAATATTGTCACGACCCAAAATCCAACTAGTCGTGATGGCACCGAACCCAACCCGCTAGGTAAGCCAGTTATCAACTATCCAATCCCAATGAAATTTAACAAGACAATTTAGTAAAAGGAAATACCTAAATCTTATACATTTCCCAAGGACTGGTAGTACAAATCATGAGCTTCTAAGATTAGAATTTACAAAGCTGGTATGAAATAAATACATCATATGATCGAAATGTACATAAACATATTTTTTTTTATGAATCCAAGGCTACCATGAACAAGAGGTAGCTACAACCGGAACGCAGTACGTCTTCCATTCCAGCTCCCGTCGATCACAGCAATATCAGCAACCAACATCTGCACGCAAGGTACAGAAGTGTAGTATGAGTACAACCGACCCCATGTACTCAATAAGTAACAAAACTAACCTTAGGTTGAAAGTAGTGACGAGCTGGAACAAAGGTCGGGTCCAACACCAATAGCCTATAACAGTCCAAAACAACGTAAAGCAAGTAATAAAAGAAGTAAATCAGAGATAGAATGCTCAGCTTAATCATGATTTCTGGAAATAGTTCTGCCTTTCAAGTATATCAGTGAAAACCCAAGTCGTTTACCAAAGTTGCCAAAATATGAGTAAGTTTGAAAAGAGAAATTTTTCCCAAAAATTCTTTCAACAATAGATAAGATGTTCCATTTTTCTCTCCAGATAGCAAGTGTAAAATACATTTCTATGCCCATATGTCAACATGTGTGAGAAGTCATGAATGGCGTGATATCGTATTGCATGAGGAAAATACATCTCTATGCATGTATGTCATGTGTGCATGTCAATACAATGTTGTCACGACCCGAAATTCCCACCTTCGGACCGTGATGGCGCCTAACATTTCACTTGCTAGGCAAGCCAATGTTAGAATAATATTATCTATTTTTAAAATAATTTTTAAATTTATTAATAATCAAAGAACAAATTAGGAAGTAAAGTCTGAAATGTAGTAAATAATCCATAAAAACCACGGTGTCTAAATATCATCCCAGAATTGGTATCACAAGTGCACGAGCTTCAAGAATAATACAAATAAAGGTCCAAATACAATAAAGCTGTCTGAAAATAAACACACAGCTAAAGTAAAATAGACGGGGACTTCAGAACTGCGGACGCCATGCAGTTATACCTCAAGTCTCCTCCGAGTAGCTGAAATTCGAGCAAGTCTATGGCACGCCGCTGGGACCAACTCCGAAATCTGTACAAGAAGTGCAGAGTGTAGTATCAGTACAACCGACCCCATGTACTAGTAAGTGCTGAGCCTAACCTCGATGAAGTAGTGACGAGGCTAAGGCGGGTCACTTACATTACCTGTACGCAATATTAGTAAAAACAATAATAATAGAAATAAATCAGGTAACTCGTTTATAATAATTGAAGCCAACTCGGCAGTCATAACCAATTATCATTTCCATCAATTCTGTTATAGCATGCAACCTGTTCTCACAATATATTCACATTCAATTCTGTTGCAGCGTGCAACCCGCTCTCACAATATATTCACATTCTGTTCTATTGTAGCGTGCAACCCGCTCCTCCAATATATTTATTTTAATCAGGTCTGTTGCGGCGTGCAACCCGATCCTCCAATATGGACTTTTAATAAGTTTGTTGCGGCGTGCAACCTGATCCTCCAATATGGACTTTTTAATAAGTCTGTTGCGGCGTGCAACCCGATCCTCCAATATATTCATTTACCAATTCTTATAGAAAATATTTTCCCAATAAATGCAACAATTAATATAAAATTATAAGACAACAAACATACAATAATTATGATTTAATTATGAAACAAACAAAGGCAAATAGCAAATTATTATGGAAATCAGAGAGAAAATATACAGTTTAATATTTAATATGCTAAATGTCAAATAACAATTAAGGCATATAATTCAAATAGCATGTAACAATTAATTCAGAAATTCAAGAATTAATATTTGACAAAGAATAAGAGAGAAATAATTATTATAATAATTAATTTATGATTTAAAATAATTTATGATTATTCAAGTAAGAAGGCAAACAATTAATTTGACGACGTATAGACACTCGTCACCTCGCCTATACGTCGTTTACATACAATTCACATAACAAATAATTTGAAGATTCTATACCCTCAAGTCAAGGTTAACCACGACACTTACCTCGCTTTACAAATTCCAATCAATTACTCAACCATAGCTTTTAATTTTAAATTTGTCTCTGAAAGCTTCAAATCTATTCACAAACAATTCAATATACTCAATACGAATCATAGGAATTAATCCCATATGAATTTACTAATTTTTCGGATAAAATTCGAAATTCATTAAAATATTCGGCAGTGGGACCCACGTCTCAAATCTCGAAAAAAAACTTACGAAATCCGAACACCCATTCCGAGACGAGTCCAACCATACAAAAATTATCCAATTCTGATGTCAAAGGGACCTTCAAATCTTAAATTTTCGTTTTTCGAAGATTTTATAAAAATCTGATTTTTTCCCATAAATTCACGGATTCATGATATAAATGAGTATGAAATTATGAAATATAATCAATATAGGATAAGGAACACTTACCCCAATGTTTTTCCGTAAAAATCGCCTCTTGAAGTTTAGGGTTCGAAAAATTGAAAAATGAATGAAACATCCCGTCTAAGACCCTTTTACTCAGTTGAAGGTGTCGCAATTGCGACCTGAGCTTCCCAAATGCGAAGCTCGCAAATGCGAAGGAACAATTGCAATTGTGATGCCCTTCACAATCCTGTTGCCTTTGCAAATGCGAGGAAAGTGTCGCATTTGCGACCACTGAACCTCGCAAAGGCGAGTAGATGTTCGCATTTGCGAACCTGCCCTTCCAAGACTCCCTTCGCAATTGCGAAGGCAACCTCGCAAATGCGAGAACTGCTCGCCCAGGCTTCTGATCGCAATTGCGATGAAAGCCTCACAATTGCGGACCCTGTTATGTCCGCATTTGCGATGCCTGATCTCGTAATTGCGAGATCAGAGGCCTACAATAGGTTCAATTATACCAGCAAAATTTTCTAAGTTCAAAATATCCCGTGGCCTATCCGAAACTCACCCGAGCCCTCGGGGCTCCAAACCGAACATGCCCCCAAGTCTAAAAATATCATACTGACTTGCTCGCGCAATCAAATCGCCAAAATAACACCTAGAACTACGAATATAGCACCAAATCAAATGAAATTCTCAAGAACACTTTAAAATTCATATCTTCTCAATTGGACGTCCGAATCACGTCAAATCAACTCCGTTTCTCACCAAATTTCACAGACAAGTCTTAAATATCATAATGAAGCTGTACCAGGATCCGAAACCAGAATACGGACCCGGTACTAACAATGTCAAACATCAATCTATTCTTGAAAACAATTAATTTTCAGACTTTTAATTTTCATCAAAAACTTATAACTAGAGCTAGGGACCTCCGAATTCTATTACGGACATACGCCCAGGTCCCATAATTTGATACGGACCCACCGGAACCGTCAAAACATAGATCCGGGCCCGTTTACCAAAAATATTGACCGAAGTCAACTAAAATCAACTTTTAAGGCATAAATTCTTATTTTTATCAATTTTCAACATAAAACTCTTTCCGGAAACCTGCCCGGATTGTGCACGCAAATCGAGGAGTGTAAAAATGAGATTTTTAAGGCTTAAGAGCGTATATTCGAGGTCTAAAACATAAGGTGACCTTTTGGGTCATCACAAATGTATCTCAGAGATGAACTCATGTACTCACACTCTCGGAGTACTCAATCTCACTATCTCACACTTTCCACTCATCATGCTCAATCACTCAGTACTTTATATGGCCAATCCGGCCCAGGGAAGATCCATCCCGGAATATATACATCAATTGACCGTCAGCCACTCAGTACCGAGTAGTGCCAATCCAGCGAGTGGGGAAGATCCATCCCCAGGTATAAATGTTTCGTACAATATCTATATCCAGGGAAGATCCATCCCTCAAAATAAATCAACCGCGCTCACTGGGTGTGTGTGCAGACTCCAGAAGGGCTCCTTCAGCCCAAGCGCTAAAATCCGCACGGACAACTCACGTTATATAGTATCAATATCTCAAAATAAGGCCCTCGGCCTCACTCTCTCATCAACCTCTTCAGTCTCTCGGGCTCACAATGACATGAACTAGCCCAAAATAATGATATGATGTATCAATAAATAACAACAGAGACTGAGCTATGATATGCAATGAATGAATATGACTGAGTATGACATTGCAATGTAAGCAAATAACTCAACAACAGTAATGACCTCACTGGGTCCCAACAGAATAAGCATGTAGCCTAGACATGGTTTCTAACATGAATCACACCTCCATAACTCTAGTACGTAGAGATTTCATGATTACAGATAAGTTCAGGTAACTACACAGTACCACAAAAATAATGGAGTCACAGTTCACACGGTGCACGCACACGCGCCCGTTACCTAGCATGTGCGTCACCTCAACACCAAACACATAACACGTATAGTCAGGGTTCATACCCTCAGCTCCAAGATTAGAAGAGTTACTTACCTCAAACAAGCCGAATCCAATTTCAAGCAAGCTAAACAATGCTCAAGAAAGTCCATTCTGCGTGTATCAACGTCTGAACGGCTCGTATCTAGTAACTATTAATTTGATTCAGTCCACACAAATTATAGAAATTAATTCCATATCAAAATACTAAGTTTTCCCAAAAATATCCAAAATTACACTCAAATATCGCCGGTGAGGCCCACGTTTCGAAACCTGACAAAAATTACAAAATATGAACTCCCATTTAACCATGAGTCCAACCATACTAAATTTACCAAATTCCGACAACATCTCGACCTTAAAACCCCCAAATCTCATTTTTAAAAACCTAGACCCAAATCCTCTAATTTTACCTCAAAAACACGTAATCTAGTCGAAATAGTCAATGATAATCCAATATTATTGACTAACAATGATCAGAATTGACTTACTCAAGTTTTCCCGTGAATTCTCTCTGAAAACTCGCCTCAACCCGTGTTGGAAATGACCAAAAATACCAAAATCCCGCAACCCCTCTGATTTTATTCTGTCCAGGGATTTTCGCATATGCGGCTCAGTAAGCCGCTTCTGTGGTTCCCACTTCTACGTCGAAGCTGCTGCTTCTGCGGCTTCGCATTTGCAGAACCCCAACCGCTTCTGCAATGTGGCCCCTCCCCTCTCACTTTCGCTTCTGTGATCAACTCGTCGCAGGTGCGAGTCCGCTTCTGCGGTCATGCGTGCGAACCTGCGACCCTTGCCCTTGCCAAGCCAATTACGCTTCTGCACAACCAAGCTCGCTTCTACGAGCTCGCACTTGCGGTCCCTCATGCGCAAGTGCGAAGACACCAGCAACAGAAAATTTCCAGCATTTCCTTAAGCCTGAATTTGATCCGTTAATCATCCGAAACTCACCCGAGGCCCCCCCGACCTCAACCAAATCTACCAACAGGTCCTAAAATGTTATACGAACTTAGTCGAGGCCTCAAATCACATCAAACAATGCTAAAACCACGAATCATACCCCAATTCAAGCTTAATGAACTACTACATTCGACGCCGAAACCTATCAAATCAAGTCCGATTGACCTCAAATTTTGCACACAAGTCATAAACGACATAACAGACCTATTCAAATTTTCAGAATCGGATTTCGACCCCGATGTCAAATTGTCAACTCCCCGGTTAATCTTTCAAACTTAAATTTCTATTTTAGCCATTTAAGCCTAATTTAACTACGGACTTCCAAATAATTTTTCGGACACGCCTCTAAGTACAAAATCACCATACGTAGCTATTAGAATGATCAAAACTCTATTCCGGGGTCCTTTAAACATAAGTCAATACCCGGTCAATCTTTTCAACTTAAATTTTCATCTTGGAGACTAAGTGTCTCAATTCATTTCAAAACCTCACCGGACCCGAACCAATTACCCCGAAAAGTCATACAACAATTGTAAAGCATAAATTGAGTAGTAAATGGGGGAACAGGGCTGTAATACTCAAAACGACCGGTCGGGTCGTTACATTTTCCCCCACTTAAACATGTGTTCGTCCTCGAACGTGCCAAGAGTTGTTTCCAAGCCATCAAATCACTATTCTATCTTACCACGCACGTACCCAAGGTTGATCCCACGCCACCCTATTACATATAAGCCTGACAATACAACATAATTGAAGATCATTACTTTAACTTTAGTCCGTAAAACTTAGAACCCAAATTTCCAACATCCAGAATTCTTTTCAAGACGCGAATCTCACATTACATCGTGTATAAGTCTGAACAAGCTGTATCAATCCATATCCATAACCCCAAATATAATCACATAACATACTACACAACTCACATGCTCACAGCACCATTCCCGATCACAGTAACTACTCCAAACTCACCAAGTACTAGTATTAAACCCCATATCAAGCCAAACCTTGTTCCAAAACCTTCGTATACTGTTGATAATAAAAGAAACACGCGGAATCTCATAACCCCTTATCAGATCAACAAGTCATGGAGCTCTCTCGCCCCAACCAGAACCATAATCACTTTCTTAGCCGACTTTCAATGTCATCCTCCCAAATATACCGTAATCAAACCCGATAGTACCCATTCTATGTCTAATGACCATATATTATTAAATACAACTATCCCACAAACACGCCACACCAATATAACTCAAGCCACAACTGCGCAATCCGGGAACCCAAAAATGGAAAATGTCTTAAAGAAGAGAATTGTAATGCAAGTTCAACAAGCACCACCATAACTGCAACGCTATAAGCTCATCATATATAGTAGAACCAAGACACACGAATCTAACAACGGTAACCAGCTCTTCTAAAGCTCACATTAACATCAACCGCATGGCATGGTCACAGGCCACCAGTCCTAGCATATCATACAGGAGCAATTAAACAAGTACACACGTATATGATAATGAAATAAGATTCTCATGCTCCTGGACTGGTATAAATAACACGCCATAGTGTAGGCATGTGCAAAGTCTGCTATCACAACTCAAATCGGCTAGTTAACACAGAAATAGTAACTACCAAGTTTTCTCAGGGAATTAGCCTCTTTATAACCTCAAGTATTGCCTAGATAGTTCTCCACAAAGGTACGAATACGAGAAACGTTATAACTTTATGATTAACAGTCAACTCTAGGCATATCATAGCCCAAGCATTCTTTCGAGTATGAATACTTTCCCCGATGTCCCCACATGGGCTCAAACATATGAATACTTGCCCCGATGCCCGTACATGGGCTCAAACCTCACCTATATGCACACTCATAGTGCGTATCTATCATAAATAATTAATGCAACTAGTGCCTCCACTGAGTTTAAATAACATACTTACCTCAAATAGATCGCAACCTTGAAACCATATGCTTTTGAGAAATCCAGTTTTCAAATTCATAGGAAACATGAATCATCATAACTGATCCCAATTCTAGCATTCGAATGATAACACATCTTTCATGCACGATCATCCCACGAGGAATACTTCCATAATTCTTCTGTGCCATATAGCAATAATTTGAATATCAGCAGTCTATCAACCATGTGAGTACTGCAATACCAATGAACATCCGTAAGTCCAAACACAATGTCGTTTCTGAAATATGCACCCTTCTCCGAAATTACCGAGCAATTATAACATTCGTCTAAATAACTGAAACTGACCATTCTGCCCAAACTTCGTGAACTTCCCTTCAAGACTGAACTGCCATCTTGTACATGTAAATCTTAACCCCACACAACACACCACATCTATCATGCCATCATGTGAAAAGCACGAGAATCTCATTATCGACTCTGAGTCACCAATAAATTACATACCCGGTTAGTTAGAAACCTTTATCTTGCTTCCTTCCAGGAGGAAATCACAATACATAACATGCCCCCCATACCGGTAGAAAACTATCTGGTTCGAACCATGATAGAAACCATCAAGAACTCTTAAAAACCCATTTGTACATAACCGAGTTATTAGAGCTGAATCTCTCTATCTCTACCAAACCACACAAGTCACCAAAACATATGTAGAGCCTCACCACATCATAATTACCCAAAAGAACAGAGCATACCATTACCATACTGGTCTAGCCCACTACCCAGTTGTCCTATTTTCTCCTAGTTTCTTATGAATTGCCCTCAAATTGACACTTCTCCTTGTCTGAACACTACGATCCTTACCTAAATCTCACTACAAGACATCCTAACATAAAATCACATCGCCCTAAGGCCCATAAGTTACTGTAGTCTTCTTAAGCACCCCCATAAGCAACACAACCGAAACACCCACTTTGAAAATTCCTTATGTGAATTAAAATTATTCTTTTACCTTTCTTATACTGGAATGTAGAATCCATAGTCATACAAAATTACCGCAAGTCCGACACCATTAAATATAAATCTTAGATTCTATCCATATACAAATCCGAAAAAATTCTCGATTGCTATATATAAATCTCGAACCCATTAGAACCTTCTCGGGAGTCACCCACTTTGCTCAAATCTAAATTGTACCGCCCAAAAGGGCTGAAAGACACGTGCCCCATTAGCACAGCAACACTCAAAGAGGTAACCCTGCCTTAACACCAACGATCAAATTCATACTCCGTGCGCACTATATCATTTACAAATAACAACTCACTCATCCCATGATTTTTCATATACTCATAAAGCACAATATAACCCATATTTAGGAATTTCAGTACTCGAGTCATCCTCGATCTCAACCTCTGCAAGTCATAACTAATCCACAAATATGCCTCAGACCAACACTAAAATTTAAGATATAACCATGAATTGAATTGTCAATAGCAGGATCCCCCACTTGGCTCAAAGCCATAGATTAAAACACTCGATAACTCACAATACCCATACTCTATTACTTCCAAAATACCACAGTCAGTTCAATGAAAATTCTTCTCAAGCTCATATAACGTCAAACATAAAAATACCTCAATCATCTGCTAAGATCACATTCATTATCTTGACACTCAAGTCAACTTTCTCAACTAGATTCAAATTCAAATCTCAACACATACGCCCTGCTGGCAGAAAAGAAACTCTCCACTCGCATTATAAGGAACACACCTATGTAGATTACTCCGTAAGGGATAACCCACCTGCTTAGCCTCAAATTGGTATCTTGTTATACCCTTTTGCAGTCACAACTACTATGCAATCACTTAATCTTTCTGAGTCCAACTCATTAACAAGACATGAGAATTTAATTTGTCCAAAAATTTAACATCATGAAAGATCCTTCAAAACATTCATACTCGAGACTGTACGTCACATCAAAACAAAAATCAAGCACCCAATGGCCCCTTATTTACATTTCAGGGAAACACTTCTCGTCACATTCAAATCGTCTTAACACATCCCGCAGTCACATCATACTCATTACAAAGCTATTCCACCGCTCATCGAGCCACAAATTCCACTCGTAGGGACATTATCGGACATATAAGTCCAAAAGCACTTGCTCACACAACCGACCCGTGCTCAAGCCACAGTCATAAACCGGTCTCATGTCCTCCAGACTGGCCCATCATCAATACACAGAAAATCACATCTCGCACTTCATCCATGGAGTAAGAAATCGTCGACGCATAGCTGATACCGAGCGCTTATGTGCGCATACGAATGCGTGGAAGGAATTTCAAAGAGTTACGCTTCAACTTGAATCTATACCGCACGATAAGGAAATATAGATGGGAAGTTTATCCTAAATGCCCTATAGCCTCTCGAAGATAGGTATGGACGTCATCATACCGATCCGCAAGACTCTACTAGACACTTGCTCATGACTTGTAGAACCTATGAACCTAGAGCTCTGATACAACCTTGTCACGACCCAAAATCCAAATAGTCATGATGATACCTAACCCAACCCACTAGGTAAGCCAGTTATCAACTATCCAATCCCAATGAAATTTAACAAGACAATTAACTAAAAAAAAAATATCTAAATCTTATACATTCCCAAAGGACTGGTAGGATAAATCATGAGCTTCTAAGATAAGAATTTACAAAGCTGGTATGAAATAAATACATCATATGTTCGAAATGTACATAAACAAATTTTATTTTATGAATCTAAGGCTACTATGAACAAAAGGCAGCTACAACCGGAACGCAGGTACGTCATCAATTCCAGCTCTCGTCGATCACATCAACATCAACAACCAACATCTGCACGCAAGGTGCAGAAGTGTAGTATGAGTACAACCGACCCCATGTACTCAATATATAACAAAACTAACCTTAGGTTCAAAGTAGTGACAAGCTGGAACAAAGGTCGGGTCCAACACCAATAGCCAACAACAGTCAAAAACAACGTAAAGCAAGTAATAAAAGAAGTAAATCAGAGATAGAATGCTCAGCTTAATCATGATTTCTGAAAATAGTTCTGCCTTTCAAGTATATCAGTGAAAACCCAAGTCATTTACCGAAGTTGCCAAAATATGAGTAAGTTTGAAAACAGTAATTTTTCCCAAAACTCCTTTCAACAATAGATAAGATGTTCAATTTTTCTCTCGAGATAGCAAGTGTAATATACTTCTCTATGCCCATATGTCAACATGTGTGAGAAGTCATGAATGATGTGATATTGTACTGCCTGAGGAAAATACATCTCTATGCATGTATGTCATGTGTGCATGTCAATGCAATGTATCTCAGAGATGAACTCATGTACTCACACTCTCGGAGTACTAAATCTAACTGTTTCACACTTTCCACTCATCATGCTCAATCACTCAGTACTTTATATGGCCAATCCGGCCCAGGAAAGATCCATCCCAAAATATATACATCAATTGACCATCAGTCACTCAGTACCGAGTAGGGCCAATCCAGCCAGTGGGAAAGATCCATCCCTAGGTATAAATGTTTCGTACAATATCCATATCCAGGAAAGATCCATCCCTCGAAATAAATCAACCTCGCTCACTGGGGTGTGTGCAGACTCTGGAAGGGCTCTTTCAGCCAAAGCGCTAAAATACGTACGGACAACTCACGTGCTGCACGGACAACTCACGTGCTATAGTATCAATATCTCAAAATAAGGCCCTCGGCCTCACTCTGTCATCAACCTCTCCAGTCTCTCGGGCTCACAATGACATGAACTAGCCCAAAATAATGATATGATGTATCAATAAATAACAACAGAGACTGAGATATGATATGCAATGAATGAATATGACTGAGTATGACATTGCAATGTAAGCAAATAACTCAACAACAGTAATAACCTCAGTGGGTCCCAACAAAATAAGCATGTAGCCTAGACATGATTTCTAACATGAATCATACGTCCATAATTCTAGTACGTAGAGATTTCATGATTACAGATAAGTTCAGGTAACTACCCAGTACCACAGAAATAACAGAGTCACAGTTCACACGGTGCACACCCACGCGCCCGTCACCTAGCATGTGCGTCACCTCAACACCAAACACATAACGGGTATAGTCATGGTTCATAACCTTTGCTCCAAGATTAGAAGAGTTACTTACCTCGAAGAAGCCAAATCCAATGTCGAGCAAGCTAAACAATGCTCCAGAAATTCCATTCTGCGCATATCAACTTCTCAAATTCACAATTAATTTGATCAAGTCCACACAATTAATAGGAATTAATTCCATATCAAAATACTAATTTTCCCACTAATATCTGAAATTACACTCAAAAATTGCCAGTGGGGGCCTACGTCTCAGAACCAAATAAAAATTACAAAATATGAACTCTCATTCAACTACGAGTCCAACCATACCAAATTTACTGAAGTCCGACAACAACTCGGCCTTAAAATGCCCAAATCTCATTTTCAAATCCCTAGGCCCAAATCCTCTAATTTCACCTCAAACAACACGTAATCTAGTCAAAATACTCAATGATAACTCAATATTATTGACTAACAATGATAACAAGTGACTTACCTCAAGTTTTCCTGTGAATTCTCTCTAAAACATCGCCTCAACCCTTGTTGGAAATGACCAAAAATGCCAAAATCCCGCAACCCCTCTGATATTTTTTGTTCCAGGGGTTTTCGCATCTACGGCTCACTAAGCCTCTTATGCGGTTCCCGCTTCTGCATCGAAGCTTTCAATTATGCAGCTTCGCATTTGTGGAACCCAAGCCGCTTCTGCGATGAGGCCCCTCCCCTCTCACTTTCACTTCTGCGATCAACTAGTCACAGGTGCGAGTCTTCTTCTGCGCATCCAAGCTCTCTTATGCGCATCCAAGCTCGCTTCTGCGGTCTCTCATGTGCAGGTGCGAAGAAACCAACAACAGAAAAATCCCAGCATTTCCTTAAGTCCGAATTTGATCTGTTAATCATCCGAAACTCATCCGAGGCCCTCGGGACCTCAAACAAATATACCAACAAGTACTAAAATGTTATACGAACTTAGTCGAGACCTCAAATCACATCAAACAATGCTAAAACCACGAATCATACCCCAATTCAAGCTTACCGAACTTTGAACTTTTCAACTTCTACATTTGATGCCGAAACCTATCAAATCAAGTCCGATTGACCTCAAATTTTGCACACAAGTCATAAACAACATAACAGACCTATTCAAATTTTCAAAATCTGATTTCGATCCCGATATCAAAAAGTCAACTCCCCGGTCAAATTTCCAAACTTAAATTTCTATTTTAGCCATTTCAAGCCTAATTTAACTACGGACTTCCAAATAATTTTCCGGACTCGCTCCTAAGTCCAAAATCACCATACGGAGCTATTGGAATCATTAAAACTCTATTCCTGGGTCGTTTAGACATAAGTCAATATCCTGTTAATCTTTTCAACTTAAGTTTTCATCTTGGAGACTAAGTGTTTCAATTCATTTTAAAATCTCACCGGACCCGAAACAATTACCCCGAAAAGTTATAAAACAATTGTAAAGCATAAATTGAGCAATAAATGGGGGAACAGGACTGCAATACTCAAAATGACCGTCCAGGTCATTACAAATATTTTTCAACAGATGGAATCTAGTAAATCCAAAGCACCTAAAGATCCTAAAGCACCTAAAGCACGTAGAATACGTAAAGCTCCTTCAGTCCCTATTGATGTACCTACAAAACCAGGGGACGGATATTACGAGTTTCGAGATTGGTTTAACTATCCTGCTTACTGGAAGGGGAACCATGATTTGAAGGGTTTAATTGCATCTTTCTTGACTCCTGCACAACTAGAGAAGATGAATAATGGTACATTTCAGTATATTATGGCTATGGAGAATTTCCATCGTAGCATGAAGTTGGTTCATTGTTTGATTATTTCTCGCGTATTCACTAATGATCGAGATTCCATTAGTTTCAAGATTTTTTGCCATGATGTGTCGTTCAGCCTTGAAGACTTTTACATTATGTGCGGTTTGAGGATCACAACACATAATATTGAAAAACCAATTAAAAGAGTGAGTAAGATTTGAAGTGTTATTTTGGGAAGTCTAAGGGTGTGACCTTGAAGGATATTCGAAAGTAAATGATACAGAATTAAATTAAAAAGGATGATGTGAATTTCAAACACATATTCGAGAATGATGAAGATGCTATGAAGCCTATGGAAATTCTTATTGTGGAGTCTATTTTGTTCGGAAGAAAGCATGAATCAACTGTGTTGGAAGAGTATGCAACTATTGTTGAAGACGATGAGGCTTGTCTTAATTAACCTTGGGGTAATGCATCTTATGAGAAGTTTATTACCTCAATGAAACATGCTTTGGACAACAAGGACAAAATCAATGCAACTGAGTATATTGTAGGCAGATTTTCATATCTATTATGTGTTTGGTTCTATGAGCGCTTCCCAAATATTCAGGACAAGTATTTAAAAGATGACAACTACCTGAATGTCCCTCAGGTTCCCAGGATATTACGTTATCCATCTTTGGAAGAGCCAAAATTTAATGAACTTCATGGGGATTACTTCAGTAATCATGGTGTAAGTTAATGTTCTTTATTTTTTATTTTTTTCTGTAGTTTTGTTAAATGTTGAAAAAGCAGTTTTATTTTATTTTTCCTAATATACTTTTTGTATTAAACTGAAATATCGGACATTTAGGGTATTGGACATAATTCCTATCGAAGAAGAATTGAATTTAATGCCTTTAATTGGACAATTACCATGCAACTGTAGTAGTTCGAAGGTACTGAATCCGATTCCTTCAACTGGTGAATCACCGCGTAGTTGGTGTTGATCCAAAAAAACCAATTGAACTCCTGTAATTGGAAAATCACCTCATACCTAGAGTCGTTCTAAATGTTCTACAACGGCATTTGATGATGAATTAGTTAACACAATATGTCATGTAAGTTTTTGTTTTGTGTTTAGTCTGAAGTTTTTCATACTATTTTTTGCTTAATTATTGCATGTTTTATGTGATATTTTTATTTTGTATTTTTTTGAACTTCAGCATTGTTTTTGAGCTGAAGTCTTTGTTCTGTGTTTGTAAAACTACAACATGTTTTATTTGTAGTTTTTGTTCTGTTTGTGATGAACTTCAGCATTCTAGGAGCTGAAGTTTTGTTTTGTGTTTGGTAAAAGTAAAGCATGTTTTGTCTGCCGTATTTGTTTTATTTTTTATGAACTTCAGCATTCTTGGAGCTGAAGTTGTGTTCTATGTTTGTCAAACTATATCATTTTTTGTCTAAAATTTTTGTTCTGTATTTGCTAAATTTCAGCATTCTTAAAGCTGAAGTTTTGTTTCGTGTTTCTATTTTCTGAAATTATTGTGCTATTTTTATTTCTATACTAGAGGGTATCGAGGGAGGTTAAAAACCATGCAACAGAAAAAAGGCGCATGATAGCGAAAGAAGTTATTCAAGAGTTTCGACAGGACGAGCGATCTATTATTGTGGACGAGGTTGTGGAAAAAGTCACGGTAGGATTATTTACAGAGAAGTCTTTTTTCCTGCTAATGTTATTCTTTTATTCAGAATAATCATTGTTAGTAATTTTTTATAGGAATATTTTGATAAGAAGTTTGAAAAGTTGTTTGAGATTGTCGACAAGTCAAAATGAAGAGATGATGGCGATGCAGATTTTGAATTAATGAACTATCGACAATATGATAGGATGAACGACTCCTTCGAACCTCAATTTGATATTAATGCTGCTCATGATGGACTGCATAAAGTCGCAGATGAAAATGTAAGAGGTGAGCAAGCAGCTGTTGAAGGCCAAGTTCAAGTATTTGAGCAAGTTCAATGTGTTGAACGGCAAGTTGAAGTAGAAGGTTCTTTTCACGACCCAAAATCTACTATAGGCCGTGATGGTACCCAACGTCACTGTTAAGCAAGCCAATGGTGAACTACCAACTTAATTATTTATTTTATTATTTTTGAAATCATGAGTCCCATTAAATAATATAGTAAAACCTGGCACTCATAGAAACCTGTGCTATCTTTACAAATTTTCGAATATAAATAACTAATAAGGTGAAGTGATGATAGTAACGTGAACTACAATATTGAACATCCACTAGGAACCCCCAAAACCCGGTGTCACAAGTGCATGAGCATCTACAAGAAGGTACAATAACAATTCAACATCTGTCTGGAATACAAGATAGACAGGATAATGTAAATAATTATGATGGAGACTCTGTATACTACAGATCGTAACATGGAATGCAGCTCACCGTAAAGTCCCCACAATAGTTGTGCCTCTGCGCCCAAAGGACCACCCGAAATATGTATATCTGCATAATAAGTGAAGAAATGTAGCATGAGTACGTAAATCAACGCGTACCCAGTAAGTATCCAGCCTAACCCTATAGAAGTAGTGACGAGGGGTCGACATCGACACTTACTAGTGGTCCAATAAAACAAGTACAATAGAAAGTAGACAAGTTGAAGCATGGTAATTAAAACAATGAAAACAATTATATGTACATGATGTGATCCTCCTCTGAACACTAAACACAAGTCCACAAATATCAGTTACCTCCCCATATGAAGTATATATAATATGGTTCTCACCAGATAGGTCATCGCAACTCAAGTCAGGAAAACTCACGGATACAATATCTTCTTGTCAAATTTTACGCATGATTCTATCGAGGCGAATGGCCCGATCCTATAAGAGTATTTCATGAAGTTGCCGAGGCGAATGACCCGATCTCATAAGAATATGATACATGATACTGTCGAGACGAACGGCCCGATCCCATAAGAATGTTTTATAGAAATGCCGAGGCGAACAATCTGATCCCATAAGAATATGATACATGATATTGCCGAGGCAAATGGCCCAATCCAAGAAGAGTTAGAAGCTTAATGGGTCCTTGACCCCACTCACGAATATACGTGTGAGTTATGAAGTTTAAGGAAACTTTATGATGAATACGCACAATGCGGGAGAAATTTGTAAGGTAAGCAAAATTCCCACGGTTAATCAAGTAGCTCGTCCAATTTCTAAAATAGCGAGTCCATTACTCTATGCAAGTCTAATCTAAGGTCATAATGCTAAATAAAGTAATTAAACAGGTAAGGATAACTCAAACAGTACATTTAAAACATGTCGTGAATCTTAGTCTACCCGTATATAATCAGGAATTCTAGAATACACATAGACACTCGTCACCTCGTACGTGCGTAGCTCTCACAATATGTAGCATGTAATAAATATAACACATACGTGGTAATTTCCCCTCACAAGGTTAGACATGAGACTTACCTCGCTCCGAAATTCGATAACCAGCTCAAACGCCTCTCTAACTCCTCAAACCGGTGCCCATCGATCCGAAACTAGTCAAAAAACATGCAAACCAATAAAAAAGTTTACTCCAATGCACATAATTAATCAATTTGTAATAATTCCCAACGCCTCTCGAGAAGTCAACAAAGTCAACTCCGGGCCCACGTTCCCGGATTCCTAAAATATTCAAAGATAATCATTACCCATAACACCACAGACTCAAATATATAATCTATTCCAAATTCCACATCCAATTTTGTTGTCAAAATCCAAAAATACCAATTTCTAGGTTTTCTCTTAAAATCCCACAATTTCCATAATTTTTCATGTTTAAATCTGTATAAAACTCATATATTTATTGCAATAAGTGGAAATCAATTATATCGTGTTGCTCGATGAAATCTCCTCAAAATAGCTCACCACCTTCGGCCATCCAAGTGCAAAATGAGAGAAATGGGAGCTAACATGAGCGTTGAAAGTCTTCAATTCGACTAGAGCAAGTCCTAATTTAAAGACAAGTTTTCCCAGGCATTTTCGCAGCTGCGGACTTCCCAGCCGCACCTGCGGCTCCGCTTCTGTAGAAAAAGGTCCGCTATCACGGATTACACTTAGGGACGGACCAACCGCACCTGCGGCCCAGCTATCTTGCCTGCGGGACCGCTTCTGTAGTCCACTCTTCACTTCTGCGCATCCACGCCTGCAGATCCCTCTCTTCTTCTGCGATAGCCAGCCACCTATACCAAATGCCGCATCTGCGGAGATGCGTCGCACCTGCGGGCTTGCAAATGCGGAAAACTCACTCACACCTGTGACCACTGACCAACTCTTACAAGGCCGTACCTACGACCTTAGGCTCGCTTCTGTGATCTCGTAGGTGCAGCCAAAACAAGTTCGCACCAGTGATGCCCATCTCGCCTCTGCGGTCTCGCACCTGCAACCACATCCTTCGCAGGTGCAATCGCATTAGACATGGTGCAGGTACGATAATATCTTGCATTCTTGGTTGACCATTCTCCTTGGACTTTGTGGATCAAAAAATCGGAATATCCTAAGACCAAAAGTTCTTTGATGTTCATGTCGATCGCCATTGTGATTCCAAGGATGCATGCCTGGTATTCATGCCTCGTACGATTTTGCAATATCTTCTCTGACAAATAGTACCTCTTCATCTGGAAAATATATGGTAAGTAGTTCATAATCTCATCAAATGGATTCTTGGTGAGGTGATCAGCTAAAGCTTGTCCTTTGATAGCCTTCTAAGTTATTTACACAATGTCAAATTCGCTGAGGAGAATTTGCCAATTAGCTAGCTTCCCAGTAGTTATTGGCTTCTGAAAAATGTACTTGAGCGGATCGAGCTGAGATATAAGATGCGTAGTGTATGCTGACATGTAATGCCTTAGCTTCTGAGCAACCCAGGTCAAAGCACAACAAGTGCGTTATATCAAAGTATACTTGGCTTCGTATGGTATGAACTTCTTGCTTAAGTAGTTGATGGTCTTCTCCTTTCTCCCAGTTTTGTAGTGTTTTCCCAACACACAGCCGAAGGCATTGTCCAAGACTGACAAATAGAGCAACAGTGGTTTCCCTGGTTCAGAGGGAACCATCACTGGCGGGTTTGAAAGATACTCTTTGATTCTATCGAAAGCTTTCTGGCATTCCTCCGTCCATTTTGAGGCAGCATCCTTCTTTAATAGTTTGAAGATAGGTTCACAGATTACTGTGGACTGGGCTATGAAGCGAGTGATGTAATTCAATCTTCCCAAGAAACTCATGACATCTTTCTTGCTCTTTGGTGGTGGTAATTCCTGGATGGCCTTGATTTTCGATGGATACAGTTTTATCACGTTCCTGCTTATAATAAAACCTAATAGTTTTCCATCCGAGTCTCCGAACGCACACTTTGCTGGATTCAGCTTCAAATCATACCTTCGCAATCGTTCAAACAATTTTCTCAAGTCGTCCAAATTCTCTGAACGCTTCCTATATTGTATGATGACATCATCCACATACACTTCGATCTCCTTATGAATCATGTCGTGAAAAGGGGGCGTCACGGCCTTCATGTAGACGGCGCCAGCATTCTTGACACCGAACGACATGACCCTATAACAATAGACTCCCCAAGGAGTGGTGAAAGTTGTCTTCTCCGTGTCTTCCTCGTGTATTAGGATTTAGTGTTATCCAGTAAAACAATCCACAAAGGACTACAGTTCATGCTTCGCACAGTTGTCAATGAGGATGTGGATATTTAGCAAGGGGAAATCGACCTTTGGGCTAGGTTTGTTGAGATCCGATAATCCACACATATTCTGATCTTTCCGTCTTTTTTTGGTCACTGAGATGATGCTTACTAACCATCTTGGATAGTTGGTGACCCTTACTACATTTGCCTCTATCCTTTTTGTCACCTATTCTTTTATCCTCAGACTTAAATCAGGTTTGAATTTCTTGGGCTTTTGCTTGACCGGCGGTCTGGTGGGGGTTAGTCGGTAGTCAGTGTGAGACAATATCGGTGCTTAATCCTGGCATATCATCATAATACCACGCGAACACGTTGACGTGCTGTGGAAGGAGCTGAATCATTTTTTCCTTCTGCTCGGCTTCTAGGTGAATGCTGATTCTAGTTTCTTTCACGTCTTCTTCACTTCCATGATTGACTACTTTCGTTTCTTCGAGGTTGGGCTTTTTTTGACTCTCCAGCTGCTCAATCTCATGTAAGAGATTGTCTGGCATCATACTTTCGTGATATTCCTCGTAATCCAGATCGTGGCACTCAGCGGTTTCGTTACATGTCATAATCGCGGAACGCGGTTACTTATCGGCTTGATACTGAAAAGAAAAGCTAGGTTTAAATAAGGCAGTAAAATAGAGTTGCGATACTTAAGAAAAAGATTATTTTTATTTCATCAAAAGGGGAATGTCTTAAGCGTTCACAGGAGGCAAATAACAAAAAGGTATAGACATGGTACACGCCTCAATTGACCGTGTTCTTTCAAAAGAAAACTTTTACAGTTCCATACTACCAAGACTCCCGACGAACAAAAGATGGACTGGATATTCAATTTTGTATCTCTTCTCCTAGTTCGACATCTCTGATAGTCGGCGTCTTGATGTCAGTTCCCTCACTGCATTCTTCAATCATATTCACGAATAGTTTTTCCATATCGTCGATGATATCATCTTCAGGCGTTGAACTCTGTCACTTACTTGAAACATGCTCTGGCACAAAAACCTTTTTCCCAAAGCTAACGGTGCGAGTTTTCCCTTCTGGGGGCTGATATCATATGCCAGCCTTTCCTCTCTGACCGTAATGCTCAATTGGTTCTATGATCCTATCTGACTTGGCTCCCAACCCTGTTCCCAACCTGTATCCATATTTCATCATCTCCCTCGTGGCTATCTTGGACCTGTATGGTGATTGCATTCCTAAATTCTATTCAGTCTTCTCCTCTTCGGTAGTCTGTATGATTTCTACAGCATGGAAGGCGACTCCGTCCAGTTCCTCAATGAATGGGACAACATACACCAAATAGGCGGAGTGCTCGATGTGGGCCACAATCCCTTGGCATCCCCACTTACATTTTATGCATTGGTGCAAGGTTGACGGCAAGACCCCTGCCATATGTATCCAAGGCCTATCCAACAACAAATTGTAAGAAGAGGAAATGTCCATCACTTGAAATAATAATGGAAAGTCTACCGTTCTGATCTGCAAGGCTAGATAAATTTCCCCAATAACATCCTTTTGCGAACCGTCAAAGGCCCTTACCCTTATGTGTCTTTCATTGACTTCCCTCAAATAAATTCCCACTCCCGCAGGGTAGAGAGCGGGTAAATGTTGACTTCTGATCCCCCGTCGACCAGCACTCAAGGTACCACTTTGTCCCCATATTTGACAGTGATGTGAAGATCCTTGTTGTGACTTGCGCCCTCGACAGGAAGTTCATATCATCTGAAAGTGATCATGTTTGCCTCTACCATTTTCCCAATTGTCGCGGCCAATGCCTCGCTGGTGGTGTTACTTGGTACACTTACCCCGCTTAGCACTTTCTACAAAGCGTCCTTATGGTTATCCGAACTTATCAATAGATCCTTGATAGATATCTACGCTGGAGTTTTCTTTAACTGTTCTTCCACAGAATACTCTTTACTCGACAATCTTTTCCAAAACTCCACAGCTTCCGGGTCTGTTATGTTTCTCCTTGGAACTTGTTCTCTCCCTAGATTTCCTCGATTGACCTCTTCACGGGCGTATCATCTCCCAGACCTAGTCATACTATGGGTTGCGGCAGAGTCTGTCATTTCGGCTTTTCCCTTTTGCTAATAGGTCCATGGGATGGTTTTGTATTCTCGATATTCTTCACCCTAAGTAGCATTGGTGGGTTGCTGCGGATAAGTTTGAATTGTCAATGTAGGCTTTAGTTGTACTGTAATGGTGGTAGCCTTCTGAGGAGGGATCCTTGTGGCTTCTGGGTTTCTAATAGTGACAATTGTTCCCTTCAGGTCATATTCTTCATCCAATGTGATCATGTTGGCTCCCTGGTTTCGATGATTTTGTAATGGGTTGCGATTCACATTAGGTAGTGCTGAAGTGCACTGGACGGATCCGCTATTGATCAGGGTTTCAATTTCATTTTTCAACTTGAAACATTCTTCAATAACGTACCTCGGCACATTAGAATGATACACGCATCTCTTAGTGGCATCAAAATATTTAAGGGGATGTTCAAGAACCCTTCCCTCGATTGGGTGTATCAGTCCTGCTCTTCTCAACCTTTCAAACAATTGGGCCAGAGGCTCAGCAATCGGGGTATAGGTTCTAGGACCCCTCTCTTCAAAGTTGGGACGAGGCCGTGGTGCATACACTAGTTGGTTTTGATGAGTAGTGGTTTGGATAGGAGCATATGGTCGTTGTGGGTTTTGGTTGTTGTTGGCTCAATGAGGGTTGTATTTTGGTTTAGGGTGGTAGTATGCATATGTATTATAGACTGGAGAATAGGTAGGTGGTGGTGAGTGGTTGTTTGGGGAGTACGAGGTGCTTTCAGGAAATGGGTTAGTTTGATAGTAGGGGAAGACTGCTGAGACCTCCTATTTCTGTTTCTTCCCAGTACCGATCGATCCTGACTGCATGGCCTTGCTGGCCTCTTGCAGTGCTGCCATATATTGCACCTTACCAGATTTTAAGCCATCCTCTAGAAAATCTCCCATCTTAACCAGCTCGGGGAACCTTTGACCCATCATTCCCATCATCTTTTCAAAGTATATTCCCACCTAGGCGCAGATGAAGTATTTGGTTAGTTCAATGTCGACCTCCAACGCCGTGCATATTCTTGAAATGACTAGGATGATTTTTTCTGCAGGTTCACCAGTGTGAGCTGATCAAGAGTGATTTTCGTATTGAATCGAAAATGGTTCATAAATTCCTCCGCCACATCTTGCTAAGTTCTCCAATTCTGTGGGTCCTGTCGGGTATACCAGCTGAGCGCTTCTCTCTTCAGACTCCTTATAAACAATTTCATCCTCAGTTTCTCATTTCCCCTTACTCTGACCAACTTGTCGCAATAAGCCCTTAAATGTGCGTGAGGGTCCCCTGTCCCATCAAAAGTATAGAACTTCAGGGGTTTGTACTCTATGGGCATATCTACATCTAGGCTTTCACTTCCTCGGGCAACTTAGAGACTCTTCATTTGCCTTCTTAATATCTGCAACTGCTCCGATACCGACTCATCAATGCAGTTAATGCCCCTAGGTGCGTTCAAACTTTGTCTATATGTTCCCGACGAATATTCTTCCACCAGTGTTACAGCTTATGTGGTGCTCCCATTACCATGCTAATTTCAGGGATTTTCTAGTTGATTTCCATTTTCTGAGGTGGGTAGAAGAAAATATATTTGGGTAAGTGTTTGCTTCGGATCCATAACTGTCTTGTCATGTTTGTTCGTCTTTCCACAGAAATTATGTCGTTAGGTGCATGACCCGTTGACATCAGGGTGGTTGTCCTAAATATGTGTTGGTACCTGGGACCAACTCACCTAGGGTTTATGCAGTATGACCTATTTTACTATAGTATAGTGTTTCCTACTTTTGAATTGGACTGAGAACTGCGAGAAGTTATGTGAGTTGACCCGACAAAGCCATTCTCTGAAACTAGAGAGTTTTGAAAAGAAGGTTCAGAGGGGTGTGAAAGGAAACCCTCACATGCCATTGTGTGTGATAGTGTACGGCTAAGACTCGATTGAAAGAGATGTGATGATAGTGTATATAAATTTGTAACAAGTAAGGCTGTAGCAACAATATAGCAGAGTGAGCATAGAGAGAAGATAATTATAAAGAGCAAATAAGGCATGTAATTGCAATTTTGATCATAATCAAAGCAAAGTACAAATAAATCTAGAAGCCAAAGTAGTCTAAATCTGCTAAGGTCAAAACCTAAGTGTGATATCCCCAGCAAAGTAGCCATGTTGTTGCACCCTATTTTGCACTAGTCAAGACAGGTTGTAGAAGTTTGAAACTTTGAAGTTCATTAGGCTTGAATCAATGCGTAATTCATATTTTTAGCGTTGTTTGATGTAATTTAAGGGCTCGACTAAGTTAGTGTGATGTGTTAGGACTGGTTGGTATTTTTGGTTGAGGTCCCGGGGGCGTCAGGTGAGTTTCGGATGCTTAACAGATCGAAATTGGACTTGTGTGAGTTGTTGAAGCTTTCAAGCTTCTGGTTTAATCGCACCTGCGGTGGGGTGTCCGCAGGTGCGAATCCGCATGTGCGGAAGGAGGAGCATAGGTGCGGAAGTGTGGAGGATCAGCAGAGTCCGTAGGTGCGATGTTTTTCCTGCACCTGCGATACCGCAGATGCAGATCATAAGTCGCAGGTGCGGAGGAGATGGGAGTAAGTGGTTTGCGCAGAAGCACTCATTTTTCCGCACAAGCGGACGCGCAGGTACGAGCCCAAGCTCCGCAGGTGCGGAAATTCCTGGGTAGAACCTACTTAAGTGAGACTTCAAAATTTTTGGCCATTTTCATCATTTTGAGCTAGGACTTTGGAGGTTCTTGAGAGGGTTTTTGAAGAGATTGCTGAGGTAAGCTTCTTGTATTCAATTTCCTTCAATAATGAAGTTTCCCCATTGATTTCCCACCTAGTTGGTGTGTTTTTGAGGTTAAATTTGGGGGTTTGAGGCTAGGGATTTGGAGAGTGAAGTTTGGGGTTTCGAAGGGCCTGTTGGTGCTGGATTTTAGTAAATTTGATATGGTTAGACTCGTGAGTGAATGGGCATTCATATTTTGTTACTTTTACCCGATTGTGAGACGTGGGCCCGGGTCGACTTTTTGGGATGATTTTTTAATTTCTTGCTTTAGCTTTGATTTCATTAATTAGATTAATTTCTTATAGTTGTATTTATGGTATGTATCTGATTTTGGCTAGATTTGGCCCATTCGGAGTCGGATATTACTGGAAAAGGCATTGTTACCGATTAATTGAGCTTGGTTCGAGGTAATTGCCTTGCCTAATCATGTGTGGGGGAAATCCCCTTAAGATTTGGTACAGTTGTGATATGTGAGAGCCATGTACGTGAGGTGACGAGTACGTACACGAGCTATTTGTTGTAAAACCCGATTTATTTTACTGAGTAGCAACCTGTTTTTCCTTTAATTTGAGTTATACCGTTTAAATGAGTATTGGTCTGTTTTCATTCTTAATTGAGCTATTCCAATATGTGTAGTTATCTTGATTAGTCTAATATCGCATGTCTACGTGCTTTAATTGCTTATTTAAACTCTGTGAAGCATGCCTAGTTGATTTCCTGCTTTTCCTTGTTCTTTATCAGTATAACTGTAGAAATCTTGTTGTTAATTGTTGTATTTATCGGTTTGAGCTGTGTGTTTACTTTTGAGATTATGAGGCGGTTCCTAGGGAGTTCTCCCTGCATATTTACTTTTGAGACTACGAGACGGTTCCTCGGGAGTTCTCTCTTCACATTTACTTTTGAGACTACGAGGCGATTCCTCGGGAGTTCTCCCTGCACATTTACTTTTGAGACTACGAGGTGGTTCCTTGGAAGTTCTCCCTACATATTTTATGTTGAGACTACGAAGCGGAACCTCGAGAGTTCTCCCTGTATATTTACTGTTGAGAATACGAAGCGGTACCTCGGGAGTTCTTCCTTTATATTTATTTTGGGACTAAGAGACGGTATCTCAAGAGATCCCCTGCTATTTACCCCTGTGTGTTGTATTGTTTCCTTGATGTGTTTCATTTTGTTAAATTCTAGTCTCTTATTATACTGTAAATTCTCTTCTCTTATTTATTATTTACCAGTGGGCTTGACCTAACCTCGTCACTAGTCGACCGAGGTTAGGCTTAACACTTACTGGGTACCATTGTAGTATACTCATGCTACTCTTCTACACATATTTTGTGTGCAGATCCAAATGCTTCTTATTAGCCCCGCTACTAGCTGAGAGTGCTTGCTGTTGTACGGAGACTTCAAGGTACATCTGTCACGTCCGCAGACCTCGGAGTCCCCTTCTATTCTCCCCTATGCCAATTACCTTCTGTACTTCTTTTATTAGACTATGGTGTATAGAGATACTAGTTTCCTCCTATAGCTTGTGAGTTATGATGCTCCGAGTTTTGGGAATATTGTGTATCAATAGAGTGTTGGTTTGTTTTTGTACATGTCAAGCAGCATTGCTACCAGTTATTTAATTATCTGTTGCAATTAGTTGTTAAGTTTTACTTCAATTTTGTTTTGTTATTTTTCCGCAATTTGTTAGTCTTACCAAGTCGTAGAGACTAGGTGCCGTCACGACATTATACTGAGGGAGTTTGGGTTGTGACATATACTAAAGTACCTAATTCATTACTAAGTCATGTTCTTTATGGGTCTTCTAACCGGTGAGATTATGGGTAAAGGTTATTGTTCTTCTAAGGGGAAGGTGTTAGCACTCTTTAAAATCTACCTGAGGTAGCTCCATAGGATTTAGACTAAGTTTAGGATCAATTATTTATAAAAGGCTTTGATTAATAATAAGGAAGGCTGCTTACTGTACACCTAAAGATGATAAAGAATGCTAAGACTTAAAAGGATATGAATTTATGAAAGGGTTCATAAGAGATGCCAAAATAATTTGAAATTGGCACATAAGTGGTCTAAATTTTAAAATAAAGGGATTGAGTTATGAAAACACTTTAATTTGGGGGGATGGTTATTTACATAATGATAAAAGGATGTTTGAGAAAAAACATATCTAAGATTTACCTTAGATTCGAAGGATTTTCCAAATAAAAGGTCATTTGCTGGAAATTCCTTAAAGCGGCGATTTTTTGAAGTTCTGATTTTTCCTTTGAGAAAACGAGTGTTGAAATCTGGTTTTCCTTTTATAAATAGAGCTTCTTTTCATGAAGTTCTGTGTTTCAAAATCTTTTGAAGAAGAGAAGGGTAAGTGAAAAACGTAGAAATTAGTGAGCAAATTACAACTTGCGAACTAAAAACCTACTATTAGTTGATTCTTCCTTTTTTTAAAATCCTATATTGTTTCAGGATTGCCTAAGTTCATATGATACTAAAGCATGAAGGAAAAAGGAAAGCATGTGTTCTAATATATGAGTGTTATATACATGAGACGTAAAACAAAAATAAAGACATAACAAATACAACTAAACATTAAACTAGTAGAAGCGGTAAACTAAATTCACTAGGCAGTAATAATGATAAAACAAAGTTTAGGGAAAGAGGAATGGACTCTAAGATTGGGCCTCAAGAATATAGGCCCAGCGGTAAAGAAAAGAGAACACGACTCACTTTGGACCCCTGGATGTGGTGCAATAGCGCTGGAATTGGGCCTAAGTTCATCAAGAACTCACAGGCCCAAACAGATGTACATGTGTAAAAATAAGAAGGTTATTAGATATATATCCAATACATTTAACATATTCCAACTACAAAACATTTTCGATGTACATGACAAATACATGAAAAGTTAATTAAGGCAAGAACAATTTTAACAAGGTAGAGGAAATTATATGTTAATGTGGTGGCTTTACTTAGTAAATAATTTATATTGGAAACCTTTCATTCTCATTAAACACTAAGCCCTTAAAGAACTGAATGTGTCAATAAATTAAAAGCTAAGGAGGGAACCCCACTCAAGGTTGAAGATCCTTTTGGATCCACCGATACTTCAAAGTTCCCAAGGGACTCAAGGCCCAGGGCAATGCTTGTGTCGGGGAGGACATCCAACCTAAAGTCGAACTCCGCTCTCAAATACCCTTAATCACTAACAACATGTTTTCCTTATGGGTTTAAGTGCCAATGAGGCCCTTCCAATGCGAACTAAATACTAAAGTATTACCTACCACAACATATATACTTTCCTCTTAATAAAATAATACAAAAGAATACATACTACTATGATACTAAATAGGGAAACATATCAAGGAAAACTAAAGGAAGAGGGGCTAAGTTTAAAATATATACAGTTTCATAATCACATTATTACAGTCATGAATCACTAAGGCATAACATTCAAACGGGCATCGATAACATTACTTGGCAACTTAAAGACATCAAGGGAAATTCAAACCAACAGTCATAGTCAACAAGTGTTTCAGAGATATAATCAAGGTCATGGGATTGAATTCTAATCATGATTACACACTCATAGATTTAAACATAGTATCCCTAAGGTATCAAGAGGATCTTGTTTCTAACAGTATCATCCAATTATCATGTTCAAACAGCATCAACAAATGGACTTCAATAAGGTTTGAGAGTCAAATCCAATTTTAGATCAATAGTAGGAAGAAGGACTGGGCATGGTTCAAAACAGCGTATGGTGTTGCATATTTAAGCAAAGGTTAGAAACATTCAGTAAACTGCTTATGGGTAGAATAAATGAAATAGTGACTTCAAACAGGTATAGGAACTCTACACATTACAGAATCAAACGGATCAAGCAAGCGGAGAAGGAGATAAAAATATTATATCAAACAAGTTTAAACTCAACATGAATCTAGCTCAACATATAGGTATGAAGTAATCATGCTTAAGTTCTATCATTTGGTTTTAATAGTAGGCCTGGATCATTTCTTCATGAGAGATAAGCTAACTATAGATGCATGCATACTTTTCAAAAATCATCAGGAGATCAATGACTGAGGACATGGATGTATTCCACATGTGTATGAAGATCTCAATTGATTATGTAATAGACAAACCTAGTTATGCAACAATTGCTAATTGACTTTGTCTAAACAAATCATGACTTACACTAAAAGAGGAAAATAGTTAATCTTACAGAATGTATATGCAGTAAAGATTCATGAGGAAGGAACAACTTGATGTAAGTAATATAGTTTCTTACGCATACAACAGTTGAACATGATCATGGAAAAGTTCTAGTGACAGCTCAGATATCACTCTTAGAATTAACAGGTACAAATACAGAGAAGAAAGCATCTAGGCAGATTCCTTCAACTTAGTTAAGTGACATGGACCTATGGTATATAAGTTAAGGTTACCACATAATGAACCTAACTACAAATATATATAATGCAGGGAAACATGCACATGATTGGTTTATCAATGATAATAATCAAGCAGAATAAAGACCATAGTTCTAATTCAAAAGCAGTTTTAACAAACACAGGCAGACAACAAAGTTCTTGAACAATGTAAGTTCAAACTTAAGGTTTCGGGACAAGGACATAAGTCTTGAACAAATTCAAGTTTCAATAGCTACCAAGTAACACACTTAGCTTTTAAAACTCATTAAATTACAGAAGTGCAATAAAACATGAATAAGCTCATCATGGGTCACTGAGAACTATGAAGTCTACATTGAACATAAACATATAAGACTTTAGGCATAGAGACTGTAGGAAAAGCTTAGAACAAAGACTAATAGTTATCACTCAACTAATCGATTGTCACTTAAGGAATTATAACAGAATAGGCTACTCATAAAGGATTATTATACTAACAAAAACATGATTATCAAACATGTCCAACACATACATCATAATTATGATCTACAGAACTTAACATTAACATATCTAAATCATTTAAAGAGGTGAATAAAAGAAAGGGGAAAGAAAGGTGCTGACCTTCTTAAGGACAGCAGACCAAACGAATTCCCTTTGCTGCTCAAAAATCCAAGAAAACCTTCAAGCTTGAACCAGCAAAGAAATCAGCAAAAAGAGGAAAAATAGTAAGAGACCTAATTCTCAGAAACCCTAACTTCTTATTGTTTATGACTTTTCAGAGTTTAGGTTGCTCTTGTTTGTTGGTATTAGATTGTGTTCGATTGTAAGAATATTAAAGCCCCCTTTTTATAGTGGAATTCAATGCTCTAAGGCTTTACGAATTCAAAATCAGTAGTGGAGAGTGACGCATGGTAGATGATGATAGCTAATCAAGTGAAAATTAGAAGACAGAGGAGGAATCCAGTTTTGATTTTACCTATGTACTGGAGTGGAGTGAATTGTTAAATGCTGAGGCACAAGAAACCATCGGTTAAAACCCTAATATCGAGAGTTCATTGCATTTGACCTCTGGGTGTTGAATATTTATGATGAAGCCAGCTAACACTTCGTGCTAGCTTTGATTTCAAAGAATGAAGGAAGGAACATGTGAGCTTGAAGTTTCACCTTTGGGGTCTAATTTCTTCGACTAGGGTTTTGAAATCGAAAGGCGAAAATAAAAAGAACGACGAGACTGGGAGTGAAGGAACAAAAGGAATAGCCATGCATGCCATGGATTCGAAAAATTAGTGACGATTTGAAGTTTCATCTCTGAGGTTAGGGTTTAAAATTTAGGCAGTTTGAATTTGTGATTGGAAAGGGAATGTTAAGAAAGAATCGCGGATAAGGAAAGACAAATGAAATGATTTATTGATGGGTTCATAACCTTGCACGAATTTGTGCAAGGCTTAGGTGATTGACGTGTCTGTATGCTCGAGTGAGAAGAGAGAAGAAGAGGAAAGGGGGAGGTGAGGCAGCTGAGTAAGGGTCAAATGAATTAGGGTTTTTGGAATAAGGCCAGTTGGTCTCTGAGTTAAAAACGGGGGAAAACATCTGGGACGTTAGATCACTAGATCAACGGCCACGATAAATCGAGGCATTACTTATTTAAGAAAAATGATTTTAGAAAAATATGGGGACCGTTGGATCTATGTGATCAAACGATTGAGATAATTTTTGATAATGGGTTGGGATTTAAATGGAAAATTAGAATAATTCGTGAGCGTTGATTATTTGAATCAACGGTTCAGGTCATTTTTGTTTGTTTTGTGAGTGGGATTAGCGGGTGATGTGTCAGATCGTGATTCGTTGAGAAGTGATGGCAAGGATTGCCAAGCTGGAAGGGGATGGGGTGTTTGGACTGGGTTGTTCCGAATTGGGCCTGGTATTTGGGCCAAAATTAATTTAAAGAATAGCCACTTTGTGCTTGGTTAAGGAATAGCAGTTATAGCCATTTAGTTTTTAAATCCCTTAAAAATTAATTTAAATAAACTTAACAATTTCTATAAAATGTGATGAAATTATAATTACTATATGTTACTAATTATGTTAATTATCTATAAATGACACTTATTTCAAATTCTAGCACTAATTTCAAAATATTAATAAAGTAGCCTAATTTTGAAAATTAAAGAGTAATTTTACCAAATTATAAAACCTATGTAATGTACATACAAAAGTTATTTTATAATTGTAAATATATTTGTAATTACATAATATTAGTACTATGTAATTATTTTTAAAACTAATACTTAATTAATATTTAAAAATAGATATTCATTACTAAAAAAATACCTTTAAAGCATTTATTGTAAATTGTTAAGCGTGAATAAATTAATTTTAAAAGGGAGGGTCAAAATTGGTCGTCAACATGGTGTACTCATCTCTATCATTTCAGATCGCGCCACTCAGTTTACATCGCACTTTTAGAGCTCCATTCAAAGTGAGTTGGGCACACGGGTAGAGCTTAGCACTGTATTTCACCCTTATACGGACGGGCAGTCCGAGCGGACCATTTAGATCCTTGAGGCTATGTTGAGGGCATGCATTATTGATTTTGGAGGTCAGTAGGATTAGTTTCTACCAGTAGCGGAGTTTTTTTACAACATTAAATACTAGTCTAATATTGATATGGCTCCATATGAGAGGTCTTATATGGGAGGCGGTGTCGTTCTCCGATTGACTGGTTTGAGCCTGGTAAGGCTAGGTTATTTGGCACGAACTTGGTCCATGATGCTTTGGAGAAACAAAAATTGATTCAGGAGAAGCTTCACCCAACTCTGTCCAGGTACAAGAGTTTTGCAGACAAGAAAGTTCACGATGTAGCGCTCATGGAGAATGAGAAGGTTCCTCTTAGAGTTTCACCTATAAAGGGTGTGATAAGGCTTGGAAAAAAGGACAAGTTAAGCCCGAGATTTAGTGGTCCATTCGATGTACTAGATAAAGTTCGCATGGTTGCTTATAAACTTGTTTTGCCTCCTAGTCTTTTGGGAATTTATTCGGCGCTTCATGTTTCTATGCCTCAGAAGTATCATAAAGACAAGTCACATGTTTTGGAATTCAGTACAATGCAGTTGGATAAGAATCTGGCTTATGAGGAAGAGCCGATGGCCATTTTGGATAGACAAACTTGGAAAGTCAGGTATAAGGCGATTGCATCAGTGAAGGTGCTTTGGAGGGGTCAACCAAGAGAGGAGGCTACTTGGGAGACTGGGTCGGACATTCGAGCAGATATACACGTTATTTCAGTAGTTTAGGTACATTTATAAACACGTTCGATGATGAATATTTTTTTAAGGAGTGGAGAATGTGACAAGCCGAGCGGTCATTTTGAGTATATAAACTTTGTTTCCCTATTTGAGTTTCCTGTATGTGTATTTGATTATTTGTGACCTGCAGAGATGAGTGGTTTGTTCTATATAGGGTTCAAGAATGAATTGGAACACTTAGTTTCCTTTTGGAAGCCTTAAGTTGGAAGAGTTAATCAAAGTTGGACTTTGATGCAAACAACCTCATATTGGTGATTTGATTATTCCAATAGATTAGCTTGGTGATTTTGAACTTAGGCATGTGTTCAAATGCGTATTTAGATATTCTTAGAAGATGTTGGGCATATTTTCCAAATGTTAGCAATTTGTAGAATTGGAGAGTTCTTAAGTCTGACCGATAGGTGACCTTGATGATATCAGGATATGAATATTGTTCAACTTGGAATAGGTTCTCTTTGTTATATGGACCTTATATTCAAAGTTTGGTGGCATTCCGATGAGCCTGTGTATGATTCAGACACTTTGTTGGAAGGATAGAAGTTTATGAACTTTAAGAGAGTTCAACATGTGGTTTGGTCTTCCATTTTTAGGATAGAAGTTTATGGATTTGTTGGGGGTATTCATACGGGGTTATAGGGGGCCCGTATGAGTATCTAGGTGTTCGGGGTGTGGTTTCAATAAGAAAATGCAGCACCAACAACACATCATAGACCGCACAAGGCGACCAGTGGTGCGATGTGGAGCGCACGCTGGAGCTGACGAGGCGCGGTCTGAGGCACCATTCTCATGGAGCGAGGCAAGGCCCAACCCATTTTTGCTGGGCATTGTTTGAACTTATGGTACAAATACCCCCATTTTGTGATTTTTACTCAGTTGGTCATTTAACAGCTACACATCTCCTATTTTAGAGATTTTTGGAGAAGAATTCAACTAAATCATTGGGGTAAGTCACCATACTATGGATATATAATACACTACTTGATTATAACATTGTTTTGTCTTTGGATAAAGCATTTGAAGCCTAAAAACTGGTGTTTTATCCACCACTTAAGAATATGAATTTTAGGGATTTAAGGGTTAATTTCAACTTAGTTTTAGAATCTAATCACATATTTGGACTCGTGGACTTATGGATATTCAGTATTTACCCCTTGACTCGGGTTTTGACCATCTAGATTGGGTTGACTTTTATTGACTTTTTGGGAATTGATTAAAAATTGAAGCCTTAGTATTTAGAATTGATTCCTATAGCTTTGTTTGACGTTATTGAGTTGTATTTGGATAGATTCGAGCTGGTTGGAGGTGATTACTAAGATGGGGATTTTGGAAGGTTGATTTGGGCTTGTTAAGGTAAGTATCTTTCTTAATCTTGTTGTGAGGGAATAACCATTAGGATTTGATCGTATTTGACTAATCAGATTGTGTGGAAAATGAAAGGCGATGAGTGCATATGCAGGTGCTATGCATGATTCATGACCTAATTAGACTTTAGGATTCTATCTTGATTTTTTGGATTGTGTACTTTCTATGATTTTAATCATTATATGACTACGTGCACTTTTTGAATCATGCTAGAGATCATATGGTGGTTGATTTCTTGTTAGAACATGATGCTTGCTGCATGTATCTTAGCATGCTATATTATCATTCCATGAGTATGTGATGTGATATCTATTCTTTATATACATATATTCTTATATATGTTTTTTGTGTGATGGACTGAATTGAAAAAATGTGTGTTATCCTATGGTTGTTATGATTATGGAACTTGAGTTGTACGTGCCACGTGTGAATAAGGATCTATCCCCCTAGGGTCATACTCTCATGTTTCTCTTTGATGATGTACACGCGGATTATAGAAAATTGACTAGTGTTGGGTTTTGCGTATCTTCTCCATATGAGAACACCTTGGATGCACAGTTGGATTTATTTACATATCTCCTCTATATGATAGCTTTGTAATGTATACATTCCTCTTTATATATATCTTCTCTAAATGCTGCTACGATTGAATAATTGATACCCAATACGTATCTTTTCTAAATGTCAATCTGTGTAACTTGATTTGCTTATTATAACGATCCAGCCGGTCTTTTTGATTATTTTAGACCTGATCCCCTTATCTATTCTTCATCTATGTTGTATCATGATTATGTGACTTGTCAGGGGTGTTGGTTTTGGTTTCGGGCGAGTTTCGGAGTGAAATAGGACACATAGTCCCTAAGTTGGAGGTTTATGTTGTAAAAGTTGACCGTAGTTTCACTAATGTGAAGACGACTTCGGAATGGGGTTTTGACGGTTCCAATAGCTCCGTAGTGTGATTTTGGTCTTAGGAGCGTGTCCGGATGTCAATTTGGAGGTCTGTAGGTCGTATCGGCGTGATTTGGCAAAAGTTGAAAAATGAAAGATTTTTGAAAGTGTGACCGGGAGTTGACTTTATTGATATCCGGGTTGGATCCCAATTTCGGAAGTTGAAATAGGTCTGTGAAGTCAAAAATGATTTGTGTGCAAAATTTAAAGTCAATCGGGGTTGGTTTTGTATGAATCGGCATCAGTTTCAGAATTTGGAAGTTTATAATTCATAGGCTTGAATTTGGGTTGTGATTCATAGAATTTACGTTGTTTGATATGTTTTTACGGCCTCAAGTAGGACTGTTATATGCTTTGGAACTTGTTGGTATATTCGGACGGGGTCCCGAGGGTCCTAAGAGTTATTCAGACCGAATCCGAAACATTTTTGGACTTGAGCATGACCTATATAGTATTTTTAGATTATGTTAATTTTTATTATGGCTTATTAATTAGCAATATTTTTTTTAATGTAATTTTATTATTTTATCTTTATTATTGAATATTTTAATATAATGCTATGACTTATCTAATATTATTGTGTTAACTTCTTGGAAAACACATTATATAGTTATATTTTACTAGAACTTAAGAAATATTTGGAGCACAAGTTACATATTTTATGCTATGAAGACTTTACCGGAAAAAAATCCGAAAATCCGAAAAAAAACTGAGATTGAAAAATCCGACTTTGTTGGTTTAGTTTGGTTTATAACAACCCGCTGAAGTTTTCCAGCTTCTGGTGTCCTCGCACCTACGGAGGGTTTGGTCGCAAGTGCGGACTCGCAAAATCGAGCAACTGGTCGCAGAAGCACAACTGTCTTAGCCCAGCTAGGGTCGCAGGTGCGTGGTGTTGACCGCATCTGCGCGTTTGCAGGTGCAGAGATGTGGTCGCAGATGCGGAAGAGGGGTTGTTTGGTCGGTCATTGCAAAAGCGAAGAATCCTCCATAGGAGCGCACTCGCAGGTGTGAAGTTTTTTCCACATAAGCAAAATTTCTTGAGTTTAAGTGAAATCCACACCTACGATGGTTCTTCCGCAGGTGCGGCATCGCAGAAGCGGCACAAAGGCCGCAGATGCGAGGATTGCTGGGCAGAAATATGAAATTCAAGCATTTTTATTCATAACTCATTTTGGGACTTAGAGAGCTCAGTTTGAGGCTAAATCTCGAGGGATTTTCATAGAGAACTTTGGGGTAAGGAATTCTAACACATTTTTGATTAATTCATATTAATATATTGATAATTGCATCATTTAATTAGTGCTTTGGAGTTGGAAAAGGGGGAAAATGGTAGAAACTCCTTAGGCTATATTTTCGAGTTTTGAAAGGCGAATTGAGGTCGGATTTGAGTAATTCCTATATGGATGGATTCGATATTGAATGGATATTCGAGTTTTATAATTTTGGTCGGGTTCCGAGATGCGGGCCCAGGTTGACTTTTTGCGTCGATTTTTTAATTCTTTGCAAAGATCGTAATTTCATTGTGTGAATTAGTTTCTTATAGTTATATTTATAGTATGAAATTATTTTGGTTAAATTCGAGCCGTTCAGAGTTGGAAAATTGAGGGAAAGGCATTCTAGTGGATTGATTTAGCATGGTTTGAGGTAAGTGACAAGTTGTTATCAGAGCTCTAGGTTTATTGATCTTATGAGTCACAGGCAGCTTTAGTAGAATCTCGCGGATTGTTACAGAGACGTCTGTACTTATCTTCGGGAGGCTATGGAACTGTTAGGAAAAGCTTCACTTCTTTGATTCCTTATCGTGCGAAATTTGTTGACTTAGGAAAAGCTTAACTTATATTCTTTCACAGATGGTGAGGATATACACATCCAGATTGGAAGACCAAACACCTGCGCCCCATGCTAGAGCCGCGAGAGGTTGGGGTCGGGGTAGAGGCCATGGACATCTATGCGGTGCAGCTAGAGCACCTGCACGAGCTGCTACAGAGGAGCCACCAGTAGCTCCAGCTGGAGACCAGGCACCTGAGATGCCTGTTACTGCCCCAGCACTTCAGGAGACCCTTGCCCAGTTTCTGAGAATGTTTGGAACTCGGGCTAGGTAGGGTTGATCCCACTTGCTCCAGCCACATCTCAAGCCTGGGGAGGAGCACAGACTCCCGCCGCTCGTACCCCTGAGCAGGGACTCCAGGTTGACCAGGTACCAGAGGTTATATCAGTACAGTTGGTCGTCCCAGTTTAGCCCGAGGCTAGGGCAATAGCTTCTGAGGGGGAGCAGCTCAGACTCGAGAGGTACAAGAATTACCACCCTCCTACTTTTAGCGGTTTGGCTTCTAAGGATTCCTAGGGTTTTCTTGAGGAGTGCCACAGTATCCTCCGTATTATGGGTATTGTGGGGTTGCTTTCACTATATTCCAGCTTATGGGAGCAGCGTATCAGTGGTGGAAAGCGTATGAGTTGGGTAGTACGGGCGAGGCATCTTCGCTCACCTGGGATTAGTTCTCAAATATGTTCTTAAGGGAGTTTGTTTCACAGAGTCACAGAGATGCATGGTGCGTAGAGTTTAAGCAGTTATGCCAGGGTTCTATGAATCTATCGGAGTATACAGTCCATTTCAGTGATTTATCCAGGCATACACCAGCATTGGTTGCTACTATTAGAGTGCGAGTCCGTCGATTTATCGAGGGGCTCAACCCTGGTATCAGATTTAGCATGGCTCGGGAGCTAGAGATGGACATCCCATACCAGCAGGTAGTGGAGATCACTAGGAGATTGGATGGTATGGGGGCCGAGAGAGAGAGAAGAGAGGGAGGCCAAGAGGCCTCGAGATTCTAGCACCTATAGTGGTGCTCGTGCCCTAGTTGCAGCTCGTCATGGTAGGGGCTATGTGAGCTGCCCTGTTCATTCAACACTTCCAGCTTCCAGCAATATTCCAGCCACTCTTAGGCCCCAGGTTCTCCAATATGCACCTCCATTGTCTAGTGCACCTCCTGCATCGGGTGCTTTCAGTGGTCAGTCTAGCCGAGTAGGCCTGAAGCACTCACAACACTCAGGAGGGGTGCACCTCCACAGATTACTCAATCTCCGCATATTCCACCGGGTCCTCAAGCCATGGTTACCGCACCAGTTGCCACTCCACCTGCACAGCCAGCTAGAGGTGGAGGTCGAGTAGATAGAGGTCACCCTAGAAGGGGAGGCCAGGCCAGATATTATGCTCTTCTTGCTAAGATAGAGGCAGTTGCATCCGACTCAGTTATTAAATATACTGTTTCGATTTGTCATAGGGATGCATCGGTCTTATTTGATCCATGCTCCACTTACTCCTATGTGCCAGCTTACTTTGCTCTATATTTGGGTGTATTCTGTGATTCTTTGAGTTTTGTTGTTTGTGTGTCCACACCCTTGGGAGATTCCTTGTTATGGACCGTGTGTACCGATCGTGTTTAGTTGTTCTTAGTGGTTTTGAAACCAGAGAAGATCTATTGTTGCTCAGTATGGAAGATTTTGATGTTATTTTGGGCATGGATTCGTTGTCGCCCTATCGTGATATCCTTGACTATCACGCCAAGACTTTGACGCTGGCTATGCCAAGTTTTCCACGGCTAGAGTTGAGAGGTACTTTAGATTATGTTCCTAGAAAGGTTATCTTATTTCTAAAGGCCCAACATATGGTTGAGAAGGGATGTGATGTAAATCTAGCATATGTGAGAGTTGTCAGTGTTGATACTCCTACCGTTGAGTCAGTTCCGGTAGTGAGGGATTTTCCAGATGTATTCCCGGTGGATCTTCCGGGCATGCCGCCAGACAGGGACATCAATTTTGGTATTGATTTGTATCACCTTAGGGTACACCGGTCTTGTTTGTAAAGAAGAAGGATGGTTTTATGCGCATGTGCATTGATTATCGCCAGTTGAACAAGGTTACAGTGAAGAACATGTATCCATTGCCATGTATTGATGACCTATTTGATCAACTACATGGTGCCAGAGTGTTCTCCAAGACCGAATTGCGTTCAGGCTATCATTAGTTGAAGCTTCAGGAGCCAGACATCTCGAAGACTGCCTTCAAGACTCGATATATTCATTACGAGTTCCTTGTGATGTCTTTTAGGCTGACCAAAGCTTCAGCAATGTCCATGCACTTGATGAACAATGTATTATGGCCCTATCTTGACTTATTCATCATTGTGTTTATTAACGACATTCTGGTGTACTCCCGGAGCCGGGAGGATCATGAGCAGCACCTGAGGACTGTGCACTAGACCTTGAAAGAAAAGAAGTTATATGCCAAATTTTCAAAGTGTGAATTCTAGCTTGATTCAGTGGAAATTTTGGGTCATGTAGTGTCGCATGAGGGGATCAAGGTAGATTCGAAGAAGATTGAAGCAGTGTAGAGTTGGCCTAGACCGTCTTCAGGTACTGAGATCCGGAGTTTTCTTGGTCTGGCAGGGTATTACCGTCGATTCATAGAGGGTTTCTCATCTATTATTGCACCTATGACCAGATTGACCCAGAAGGGTGATCCATTCAGGTGGACTGAGGAGTGTGAGGAAAGCTTTCAAAAGCTCAAGATAGCTTTGACTACAGTTCCAGTGTTGGTGTTGCCTTCGGGTACGTGGTCTTATACTGTGTACTATGATGCATCACATATTGGTCTCAGTGCGATTTTGATACAGGACGTTAGGGTAATTGCCTACGCATCTAGACAGCTTAAGGTGCATGAGAAGAACTATCATGTCCACGACCTTAAGTTAGCAGTTATTGTTCATGCCTTGAAGATGTGGTGACACTAGTTGTACGGTGCCCCTTGTGAGGTCTATACCGACCACCAGAGTCTACAACATCTGTTCAAACAGAAGTATCTTAACTTACGGCAGTGGAGGTGTTTAGAGTTTCTTAAGTACTATGATATTACCATTATACAACATCGCGGTAAGGCCAATGTGGTGGTCGATGCCTTGAGTCGCAAAGCGAAGAGTTTAAGCAATTTACCATATCTACCGGTAGCAGAGAGGACTTTAGCCTTGGGTGTTCAATCCTTGGCCAACCTGTTTGTTGGATTAGATTTTTCTGAGCCGAGTTGAGTATTGGCTCGCTCTTCGCTATATGATCGCATTAGAGAGCGTCAGTATGACAACCCCTATCTGCTTATCCTCAAGGACACGGTTCAGCACGGTGATGCAAAGGAGGTCACTATTGGGGATGATGATGTGTTACGGATGTAAGGCAGGCTATGTGTTCCCAATGTAAATGGCTTGCATGATTTGATTCTCTAGGAAGCTCATAGTTAGCGGTACTTCATTCATCCGGGTGTCGGTAATATGTATTAGGACTTGAGGCAGCACTATTGGTGGAAGCGGATGAAGAAGGACTTGAGGCAACACTATTGATGTAGGCGGATGAAGTTTGAGCATCAGCGGCCAGGTGGATTCCTTCAGAGGTTAGAGAATCCAGAGTGGAAATGGGAGTGGATTACTATGGATTTTGTTGTTGGGCTCCCACAGACTCAGAGGGAGTTCGATGCAGTATGCGTAATTGCAGATAGATTGACCAAGTCAGCTCATATCATTCCAGTGGTGACTACGTATTATTCAGAGCAGCTGACTCGGGTCTATATTCGTGAGATTTTCAAGCATCATATCGTGCCGCTATATATCATCTCTGATCGGGGTATGCAGTTTACATCGCAGTTCTGGAGGGCCGCACAACATGAGTTAGGCACACGGGTGGAGTTGAATACAACATTTCACCCTCAGACAGACGGACAGTCCAAGCGCACTATTCAAATATTGAAGGATATGATTTGTGCGTGTGTGATGGAGTTTGGCGGTTCTTGGGATTAGTTCTTACCGCATGTGGAATTTGCCTACAATAACAGCTACCAGTCGAGCATTCATATGGCCCCATTTGAGGCTATGTATGGGAGGGGGTGTCAGACTTCGGTGGGTTGGTTTGAGCCGGGTGAGGCTAGGCTATTGGAAAAGGTTAAGTTGATTCAGGATAGACTTCGTACAACCCAATCTAGACAGAAGTGCTATGTAGATCGGAAGGTTCACGACATTGCAATCATAGTTGGGGAGCGGGTCTTGCTCTGAGTTTCTCCCATGAAGGGTGTTATGAGGTTGGGGAAGAAGGGCAAGTTGTGCCCTAGGTATATCTGACCTTATGCGATTCTTGAGAGGGTTGGAGAGGTGGCCTACAGGCTTGCACTACCACCTAGTCTAGCTGCAGTTCATCCAATGTTCCATGTTTCTATGCTTCGGAAGTATCACGGTGATCTGTCTTATGTGTTGGATTTTAGCTCAGTCCAGTTGGACAAGGGTCTATCTTATGTCGAGGAGTCGATGGCCATTTTAGACAGGCAGGTTCAAAAGTTGAGGTCGAAGAACATTGCTTCAGTAAAGGTTCAATGGAGAGGTCAATCGGTCGAGGAAGGGACTTGGGAGACCGAGCATGATATGTGTAGCCGTTATCCTCATCTTTTCACCACTTAAGGTATGTCTCTATACTTGTTCGTGGACGAATGTTTGTTTTAAGAGGGATAGGATGTAACGACCCTGCCGGTCATTTTGAGTATTTTAGCCCTGATCCCCTAAATTATGCTTCCTCTATGTTGTATCATGATTATGTGACCTGCCGGGGGTATTGGTTTTGGTTTCGTGTGAGTTTCGGAGTGAAATGAGACAAGAAGTACCTAAGTTGGAGGTTTAGGTTGTAAAAGTTAATCGTAGTTTAACTTGTATGAAGATGACTCCGAAATGGAATTTTGACGGTTCCAATAGCTCCAAAGAGTGGTTTTTGTCATAGGAGCATTTTCGGATGTCGATTTGGAGGTCCGTAGGTCGTGTCGGCGTGATTTGGCAAAAGTTGGAAAATGAAAGATTTTAGAAAGTTTAATCGGGAGTTGACTTTATTGATATCGGGGTTGGATCCCAATTCTGGAAGTTGAAATAGGTCTGTGATGCCAAATATGACTTGTGTGCAAATTTGAAGTCAATCGGAGTTGGTTTGGTATGAATCGCATCGGTTTCGAAATTTGGAAGTTCATAGTTCATAGGCTTGAATTTGGGTTGTGATTCGTAGAATTTACGTTATTTGATGTGTTGTTAGGCCTCGAGTAGGTCCGTTATGTGTTTTGGAACTTGATGGTATATTCAGACGGGGTCCCTCGGGCCCTGAGTGTGATTCGAATCGAGTCCGGAATAATTGCGGACTCACAAAAACTAGCAATTGGTCGCAGAAGCGCAAATGGTTTAGCCCATCTGGGGTCGCAGGTGCATGGTGTCAACCGCATTTGCGCGTCCGTAGGCATGGAGATGTGGTCGAAGATGCGGAAGAGGGGCTACTTGGTCTGTCATCGCAGGAGCGAAAAATCCTCCGCAGGAGCGCGGTCACATGTGCGAAGTTTTGTCCGCAGAAACAGAATATTTTGAGTTTAAGTGAAATCCGCACCTGCGATGGTTCTTATGCAGGTGCGGCGTCGCAAAAGCGGCACAAAGGCCGCAGATGCGAGGATCGCTGGGCAAAAATATGAAAATTGAGGGTTTTAATTCATAATTCATTTGAGCTCGGTTTGAGGCAAAATTTCGAGGGATGTTCAGAGAGAACTTTTGGGTAAGGATTTCTAACTCATTTTTAATTAATTCACATGAATCTATTGATAATCTCTTCATTTAATTAGTGCTTTGGAGTCGGAAATTGGGGGAAATTGTAGAAACTCCTTAGGCTAAAATTTTGAGTTTTGAAAGGCGGATTGAGGTCGAATTTGAGTAATTCTTGTATGGTTGGACTCGATAACGAATGGGTGTTCGAATTTTGTAATTTTGGCAGGTTTCTGAGATACGGGCCTGGGTTGACTTTTTGGGTCAATTTTTCAATTCTTTGTAAAGATCGTAATTTCATTGTTTGAATTAGTTTTCTATAGTTATATTTATAGTATGGTTAGATTCGAGCCATTCGGAGTTGGAAAATCGAAGTGGATTGATTTAGCGTGGTTTGAGGTAAGTGACTTATCTAACCTTGTGGGAGGGGGGTAGGGGGGATTACCCCTTAGGATTTGGTATTGTTGTGATAATTGTGATATGTGAAAGCCTTGTACGCAAAGTGACGAGTGTGTGCACGGGCTAAATGTTAAAATTTCTGGTTTTTAGCTATGTAGTTTCCTTTCATGCTTTAATTAAGTTACTTTAATATGTTATAGTCATTATAATTAGTCTAATGTCACATGTCTACTTGTCTTATCTCTTATTTGCTAATTGCTCTACTTGTTTAGTTGAAAGTCTTATTTCCTTATTCTGTATTCACTATTTAACTGTTGAATTCTTACTTAAAATTGCTACTCATTGGAATATCTTGTTGTTGAAATTGGTATTGAGTTGCAAAGGCCGTGATTCCTATCGAGGCAAAGTGTTAAGTTGCGAAATATCATTCTATTGATTTATTCTTCCGGTTATTATTGTTGAGACTTAGTGTACACCATGGTTGAGTAGAGGGCTCTTTATTGTAATATTCTATTATTGTTTGGTTTCTCTGGAAAATTGTGATATTGGGCATTTGAGGTGCGATTTGTACACTGAAAGTCATGCGGTGTAATAAGGTGGGCTAAAACGCAGGATGCTATTTTGGAAAAAATAATTTTCAAAACTAAATATAAAGTCTCCCGCGGTGATATAAGAAAAGACTGTGAGTTACTTTTTATGATTTGGGACTACGAGGCGGTGCCTCAGTAGTGGCCCTTGTCGATCTTTCTCAATTTGTTGTATTTGTCTTGCTTCTTTGTTCCCTTAACATGTTAATCCTTATTTCCTTCCGTGTTGTATTAACTTCCTTGATTTTGTGTTGTTAACTTTTGGTAAATTCCTTATCGTTTCATTTCCAATGTCATTATAATTATATCATTATGTCTTTCGTCTTGTTTCTTATTATCTCAGGTAGGGACTTGACCTGACCTCGTAACTACTCTACTGAGGTTACGCTTGGCACTTACTAGATACCGTTCTGGTGTCCTCATGCTATGCTTCTATATATTTTTTTGTGCAGATCCAGGTACTTCCTCTCAGTCCCGGCACTACTGAGTTGAGTTTATTTTGGAGACTTCAATGTTCATCTGCCCGCGTCCGCAGGCCTCAGAGTCCCCTTCTTCCCTGTTTTCCTTATTTCATTATCCTATTATAGACAGTGATGTATAGGATTTGTTCAGCACTGTTACTTAGAGCTTGTGTCTTATATTTTACTGGGTTTTGAGAGTTGTACATATTGAGTTACAAATTTTATTTATATAGTTGTTGAAGTTTTGAGACTCTAAATTATTATTTAAATTATTTTGCATGTTGTTAGGTTTACTTAGTCTTAGAGATTAGGTGCCTTCACGACATCCTACGGAGGAAATTTGGGGTTGTAACACTTATTCATGCATATCTTCTCTATATGCAATTGTTGTTGGTTTATTAATACTAGGCACATATCTTCTCTACCTTTTGAGCTGTTAAATTGCTATGAAATATGTGCATATCTTCTCTATGTGCACTGATTGGCTACACCTGTACTTGGTGCTTAGATTTCAGTATTTGGTTGTGTGCATGTATATTATAAACTATACAAGTTTGGTTAGTAAGTATCATTGTCCATTCTCGCCACTACCTAACCGAGGCTAGTCATGATACTTATTGAGTACATGGAGTCAGTTAAACTAATACTGCACTTTACACTTAATTATGCAGATCCAAGAGTCGGACCAGCTGAGTGTTGTGAGTTGTTGGTATTGCGATTGAGACACAAGATAGAGTTGCATCCTGATCGCAATCCCTAGCGTCTCTTTCTATATTTTTTTTACTGTTGTTATTTCAGATAGTATATTGTATTAATGGATTTGTATCCATATATTAGAGCTTATAAGATAGTGTTACCAGTTTTTGAGGATTTATTATACTGATTGGGTATTTATCTATGATTATTCGACTTTTAGATTTATTTAATCTGTATTTATTATTATGTTCTGCAATATTTTATGATTGGCTTGACAAGCAAGTGGGATTAGGTGCCCTCATGGCCGATGGTGGTTTTGTGCCATAATAATCTATGTATGCATGTGTTTTTCACATGCATGGGGCTTGTTAGCAGGTTGTTGGGCACTTGGAGGGTGTAGATTGATGTATAGTTTATGTCTTATATGAATGGACATTCTAGACTCATATAGAAGCATTCTTATAAATCATAGCTATTGTGTATCATCTTTATATACTGATTCGGTGTCTTGATTTATGCTTTTAATCTTGTTATCCAAAAAAGCATGCTTATTATCTTCTCCTTCGATTGTCCACCTTATTATTGATATCTGATATTTCTTGATTATCTCTATCATTGTATATGCTTATGAAGTGCACATGTTATATAAAATGAGTATATTTTGAATAAAACCTCGCGGCTACTTTGTTCAAGTTAGTCTTGCTACTTACTGAGTATATAAAATCAGTGCAATCAGTTGCACTCATACTGCACTTCTGCATCTCGTGCGTAGAGTTTGGAGCTGAGCTGATGTGGAGTTTGAGGGCGAGTATTGAAGATATATCAGTATTTCAATTATTAGCTACCATTTATTTATGGTAGCCTAGGATCTTGTATTTATATCTATCTATATTCAAGCATATAATATATATATATATATATATATATATATATATATATATATATATATATATATATATATATATATTTTATATCAACATTGTATTTTTATTCTTAGTTGCTTATAACTTGTAACACCAGTTCTTTCATGGGTTTGTATTAAATTTCGTATTCTTATTCCATTATTTATTTGATGATTTTCAGTTGGGTTATATTTTAAGTTGGTTAGTTCGCCTAGTGGGTTGGCTTAGGTGCCATCATGTCACGATTCCAAAATTCCATCGGAGGTAGTCGTGATGGCACCTAGTCTCTAAGACTAGATAAGCCTAACAAATAACAGAATCTATCAGAAATAACGACTAAGAATATTATATAAAGCTGACAAGTCTCATAATACTTCAATACTGAATAACAGATTATAATATTCACAAAACTCGGTGAAACTGAGTCATAAGCTCTACGAAAAGTGCCCTAGTAGTCTCTAAATACAACTCTGTTTGAGATAAAGATAAATAATACTAAAGCGATAGAAGAAGATGACTCAGATGCCTGCGAGTGTCGAGCAGGTATACCTTGAAGTCTCCGTGGCAATTCGCGATCAGCTAACTAATGACTGGCACACCCCGAGGTACCTTGATCTGCAAACAAATGTGCAACAAGCGTATCATGAGAACACCACAGCGGTACCCAGTAAGTATCAAGACTAACCTCGGTGGAGTAGTGACAAGGTACAATCAAGACACCTACTAGATATAATAACCTGTGCAACATACTAATATAATGCTAATAAAGAAACAAATATCAGTACAAAGCTAAACATAAACAAAGAATAACAGAATAACACTAGCAAAGGATGGGAGAAACAATTGCACAGACAAATCACGTGCCAATACCATTATTACCTTAGATCTGCATGGATAACTCACGTGCCAATAGTAACAATACCTCATATTCGCACGGACAACTCACATGTCAGTATTAACACTATCTCATATCCACACGGACAACTCACGTGCCACAATCCAGTCATCACATAGAAGGCAGATATACAAGAATACACGTATATCATCAATGAACATCAAGAATTATACTCATGGGCTGATATAGTGACAGGTTACAGTGTATGCTTGTGCAAGTGTACTATCACAGCTTGAGTCAGCTAGTAAGATCAGAGACATCAAATAGCACATTAGAAACAACTCGACAAAAACCCGCAATATGCATGACTCACACAAGATAGTCACACCACCACACAAATATCATAAATTAAAATGCCCCAGTCTATCACAAATCATCCCTGACATAGCTCACCTTGTCTTGTCGCGTGCGCAATAATAAAGTATATGCCCGCGTTGTCTCACCACATGCGCATCAATAATTATCCTACCTTGTCTCGCCACGTGCGCAAACCCAACATATGTAGCCTGCCTTGTCATGCCGCATGTGCAAATATCAATAATAATAATAATAATAATAATAATAATAATAATAATAATAATAATAATAATAATAATAATAATAATAATAATAATAATAATAATAATAATAATAATAATAATAATAATAATAATAATAATAATAATAATAATAATAATAATAATAGCACGAACAACTCACGTCCAAACACCCCGATAATTCTCTCAACAATATCACATGTGCCAAAAAACATAACACCACAATATAATAACTTGCACCACATGTGCCTATATGCCACAATATTTCCATAACAACTATTCCAATACCACAACCACACATAGCCCCCAGCTCAACAACACTGAGTACAACAACAACAACAATAACACGAGAGTGAGGCAAGTAAATCAATACAAGAATTACAACAACACAATGAAACTAAAGAATAAGATCAATAATAAAAGACATAACAAGTAATAATGACTTCAAATAAGAATAACTCTACAATGAGAGAGATAACATGTAAATAAAAGAGGCAACAACTCCAATTAAAACATATAGGATTATATTTGGCAATAAAAGATAGAACATGAACTAACAACTTTGGATAAAGCATGTACGGGTAAACTTAACAATGGAGGATATAACATGTTAGGGAAACTTCAATTAAATGTACATAAGAAGCCAAAGGGTCTAAGCCGATCAAGTTTTCACATCTAAGGCTGTGTACATACTCGTCACCTCATGTACACATATTTCACGTAATTCAAATAGTGAAATCAAACCAATCCCTAAGGGGTAGTTCCCCCACACAAAGTTAGGTAAGATACATACCTCAGCTAGGCCAAATCAACACTCAAAGATAGCTTTTTCCTTAAAGTCTGCCTTCGCACGACTCAAATCTAAGACAAAATGACTTGTTGACATCATGTAACGACTCAACTGGTAGTTTTGAGTATTTTAGCCCCAATTCCCTAAATTATGCTTCCTATATGCTATATTATTATTATATAACTTTTCGGGCTGGTTGGGTTTTGTTTCGGGTGAGTTTCAGAGTGAAATGGGACACATAGTCCCTAAGTTGGAGGTTTAAGTTGTAGGGGTTGACCGTAGTTTGACATGTGTGAAGATGACTCCAGAATAGAGTTTTGATGGTTTCGATAGCTTCGTAGGGTGATTTTGGTCTTAGGAGTATGTCCGGATGTTGATTTAGAGGTCCGTAGGTCGATTCGGCGTGAATTGGCATAGGTTAGAAAGTTTTACTGGGAGTGAAAATATTTATATCGGGGTCGGATCCCAATTATGGAAATTGAAATAGGTTCATAATATCATTTATGACTTGTGTGCAAAATTTGAGGTCAATCGGAGTTGTTTTGGTATGAATCGGCATTAGTTTCTAAATTTAGAAGTTCATAATTGCTTAGGCTAGAATATGAGTTGCGATTCATAGAATTTATGTTGTTTGATATAATTTTTGGCCTCAATTAGGTCCGTTATGTGTTTTGGAACTAGTTGGTATATTCGGACGAGGTTCCGGGAGCCCCGGGTGTGATTCGGATCTAAACCGGAACAATTTGGACCTGCTGAATTTTGCTGAAGGTTGGCAACTTCTGGTGTCTTCACACCTGCGAAAGGATTGACCGCAGGTGCGGGCTCGCAAAAGAGAGCACTTGATCATAGCTACAGAGCTGGGCATGCCTAGCTGGGGGTGCAAGAGCGGAAAATATTCAGCAAAAGCGGCTTCGCTTATGCGATGAAGAGAAACGCAGGGGCGATAGTGGTCGCAGGTGCGACACTTATCGCCGCAGGCGCGACAGTGGTCGCAGGTGCGACACTTATCGCCACAGGCGCGCACGCGCAGGTGTGTACCTTTGCTCATATAAACGGAGAGTGAGGAATAAGTCATGGCCACACCTGCGATGGAAATTCCTAGGTGCGACAGTAAGGTCGCATATGCGAATTAACTGGGTAGAAAAGGGGAAAATCTGAGGGTTTGATTCAAAATTCAGTTAGGGACTTAGAGAGATTGGTTTGAGGCGAAATTTCGAGGGATTTTCATAGAGGACTTTGGGGTAAGGAATTCTAACTCGTTTTTAATTAATTCACATGAATCTATTGATAATTTCATCATTTAATTGGTGCTTTGGAGTTGAAAATTGGGCAAACATATGTAGAAACTCCTTAGGCTAAATATTTGAGTTTTGAAAGGCAAAGTAAGGTTGGATTTGAATATTTCTTGTATGGTTGGTCTCGATATCCAATGGGTGTTCAGTTTTTATAATTTTGGTCGGGTTCCGAGACATGGGCCCAGGTTGACCTTTTGGGGCGATTTCTCAATCCTTTGCAAAGATCGTAATTTCATTATTTGAATTAGTTTCCTATAGTTATATTTATAGTATGAAATTATTTTGGCTAGATTTGAGCCATTTGGAGTTGAAAAATCGAGGAAAAGGCCTTCTAGTTGATTGATTTAGCGTTGTTTGAGGTAAGTGACTTGTCTAACCTTGTGTGGGGAAAATTTTCCTTAGGATTTGGTATTGTTATGATAATTGTGATATGTGGACGTCGTGTATGCAGGGTGACAAGTGTGTACACGGGCTCAATGTTTAACTTCTGATTTTTAGCTATGTAGTTTCCCTTCATGCTTTAATTGAGTTATTTTAACATGTTATAGTTACCATATATAGTCTAATCTCACATGTCTACTTGTCTTATCTCTTATTTGCAACTTATCCTACATGTTTAGTTGAATTACTTTCTTCCTTTTATTCCGTATTCATTATTTAACTGTAAATTCTTTACATGGAATTGCTATTCTTGGAATATCTTATTGTTGAGTTTGGTATTGAGTTGCAAAGGTTGGTGTTTCTATTGAGGAAAAGTGTAAGTTGTAAAATATTATTTTATTGAGTTACTCTCCGGTTATTATTGTTGAGACTTGTGTATATTGTGGTTGAGCCGTGGACTCCTTATTGTGAAATTTTTGTTATTGTTGGCTTTTCTGGCAAGTTGTGATATTGGGCACTTGTGGTGCGAATTGTGATACAATGTGGTTTTGATACGCATGTGGTGGTATAAGGTATGGGTGTTGAAACACATGCGGTGAGGTAAGGTGGGTGTGATATGTGTTGCTAGTAGGCGATCTAATAGAAGCCATGCGGTGTGATAAGGTGAGCTAAAAAATAGGGTGCTATTTCGAAAAAAATAATTTTCAAAACTAAATGTAAAAACTCCTGCGGTGATATAAAGAAAGACTGTGAGTTACTTTTATGATTTGGGACTACGAGGCAGTACCTCGGTAGTGGCCCTTGTTGATCTTTCTCTATTTGTTGTATTTGACTTGGTTGTTTGTTTCCTTAACATGTAAATCCTTGTTTCCTTCCGTGTTGTATTAACTATCTTGATTTTGTATTGTTAACTTTCCATAAATTTTTTATTGTTTCATTTCCATTGTCATTATCATTAAATCGTTATATCTTTCATCTTGTTTCATATTATCTCAAGTAGGGCCTTGATCTGACCTCGTCACTACTCTACCGAGGTTAGACTTGGCACTTACTGGGTACCGTTGTGATTTACTCATACTATGCTTCTGCACATCTTATGTGCAGATCCAGATACTTCCTATCAGTCCTGGCATTAGTGAGCTGAGGTTGCTTTGGAGACTTCAAGGTACACATGCCCGCGTCCGCAGGCCTCGGAGTCCCCTTCTATCCTACTTTTCCTTATTTCGTTACACTATCTTAGACAGTGATGTATAGGTTTGTTCAGTACTGTTACTAGAGCTTGTGATTTATACTTTATCAGGTTTTGGGAGTTGTACATATCAAGTTGCAGATTTTATTTATGCAGTTGCTGAAGTTTTGAGATTTTAAGTTATATTTCAATTATTCAATATGTTGATAGGCTTTCCGAGTTTTAGAGACTAGGTGACGTCAAAACTTCCTACGGAGGGGATTTGGGGTCGTGACACATCAACCAATGCAAGAGAAATCAATTACAATTAATAAAATCATGATCTTTGCACAATTCCTCAAAAGACAACAAAAGTCAACTCCGGGCCCGCTCGATCAAAACTTGAGTCCAAGGGTAGATTCTGACTACCCATAATCGTACGAATCTATATATGTATTTTATTTTTAAATTCGAGTCCAATTCAACTCTCAAATCTCAAATTTTAATTTTTCAAAACGTAAAAAACGTTTCCCAAAATTTCACTTTGATTCTCAAACTTTTGATGTTAAATCTCATAAACAATCATGAAATATAGTTAGAAATTGATCAAAATCACTTAACCAATGATTGTAGATGAATATTCCCTCTCCGAATCTTCTCCTACTGACTCTAGGGTTCAAAGATATGAAAAATGAAGCTAAAGTTCTTACTTCTAGCCCTTATGTTCAGGTGCAAATGCGAAGAATTATTGCAAAAGCGGCATCCATCGCATTCCTTCTAGCGTCGTAAATGCGACGATTTTATCGCAAATGCGAACATGAACACTGCGCAAAAGTGACAATTAAGATCGAAAATGCGATCTAGCCCAGCCCAGGTCCCCATCTCAAATGCAAACCTTGTGTGCTCAAATGGAAACAAGACAGTCCCCGGCATACCTTGCATGTCACGACCCAAATCAGAGGGCCACGACTGACACTCGGTGCCTACTCAATCGAGCGCCACGTACCTTATCCTTCTTTACTATAAGACTCGTCATGGGCCATGATAGACCATATCTATATATATAAGTAACAATATTAGAACTTAACTCACATAACTAATTCGAAAAGATTTCTATAGATACATAGGGGCCGATAAGGCCGTTGACATGTCATACATAAAATTATACATAATACATTGTTTGCAAAACCTCTAAGAAAACATGACCATAATATATAAGTCGGGACAGGTTTTCCGACATCCTCATAAAATAAAATAATTTGTATAGAACATGACTCGGCAATACTCCACGAAGAAGTGGAGCTCACCAACCAAAAGCTGATATGTAGAGGCAGCCTACAGTGGAGGGTCCTCGCCTCGTGTATTTACACCTGCATGGCATGAAGCACAGCGCCCCCAGGCAAAGGGACGTCAGTACGAAGAATGTACCGAGTATGTAAGGCAGAAATGAAACATAACAATAAGATACTACCACTGGGAGAGATAAGTGTCAATCTGTAACCTATGACTTGCCTCTGAGGGCCATAACATATAGAATAAGTCTCATCTCGTATATATAAATAAAACTACAATATAATAGTTCTAATTACATCTTTCTTGAGACGTTAACTACCCAACTGATTAGTGGTAACTGTCCGACCGTCCGTAGCGCGGTGGTAAATGTATGACTGCCTGACCAGCAGTAGCTCGGTGGTAAATGTGCCCAGCCGACCATAGCTCGGTGGTAAATGCATGACTGCCCGACCGGCCGTAACTCGGTGGTAAATGATGATGCAAATAATATCATTATGAACATTAATATCTTTATCAAATACCTCTATAGGGAACTAGAAACACACTTAAACATACTTGAATATCATTTTACAAGGATGAATAACGTAGACCTTCTTAGTTACTAAGAGTAGAACCATTTATGAAATAATATTACGTTTACGTATTGTTACTTGGATCATGCCAAAAGAAAGAAGGAATAGCCTTAACATACTTTAATTGCTTATACGAACTTGTAGAAGATCGCTTCTTTAAAGCTTCCCTATACCTTACTTCAATGGAGATAATTTGATAACAGAGACGTCCAATTAAGATACTATTCTTCTTTGTTAAAATAAAAAGAAGAAATAAGACTTCTGTTGGTACTTCATTGAATTGCAAAGAAGAGGAATGTAAACTATTGCTTATTGATTTATATATAAAGATGGTAAGATAAGATAAAGATCTCATGCAAAATTTGTTAACTTTGGCAGTGGAACATGAGTAATTAGATAAGGTGTAACTTTTTAAGGAAAGTTGGGCACGTGTAAGTTATACATATCACATTACTTCATGTAGAGATAATGGAATATATAAGTGTATGGTATAAATAATAAATCCATATATGATAATAAAATTGGAAATTAAAAGTTCTTGTCTCATACTTTTAAAATTATTTAATAATCAACTCATCACATTTCTATTTAAAGAAAATCATAAGTGCTTTATAAATTTAAACTATACAAATATATCATAAACATTATGACACTAGAAAATATATGTTATAAAATTATAATTTTCCATCCAAATTTCAAGAGTATATATTTTTGTACTATTAATTCTCAAGATGGGTAAAGATAACTATTATTATGAGAAAATAATTTCTAAAGGGGATAAAAACATTACTTTTCTTATAAGGAAGAGATTTCTTTTCTTATAATACATAAAATATCATTTAAAAGTTTCCTCCTATCATGTGTTTAACTAAAACTTATCAAAAATATAATACTAATAGCTTTTGATAATCATATTTATCAAATATTTACAAAAGAATATTTCTCTTAAAAGAAAGCACCATATCAAGGCAATAAATAACGTTTTCAAAATTCAATAAACTTACGGGGTCTTACATTTATAACTTCATATACGACCTTAGTTTCTTCCAACTAACATTGTTTTACTACGATACATCCAAACACTAAGGTACGAGGTGTTACATTGCAATTTTGATCTCTCCCCTCGCAAATACGAATATAGTCTCGCATTTGCGAAATCTGCAGCATCTGTTCAAAACCAACAAACTAAAACTCTTCCAAACACTCCAAAACGCACTCGAAACTCACCCGAGCCCTCAAGGCTCTACATCAAATATCAACACAAGTATAAGAATATAATACAAACTTACTCGCACGATCAAACCACTAAAAATAACATCTGAAACTATGAATCAGACCTCCAAAACACATGAAATTAACATTAAAACTCAAGAATTTCTAAAAACACAACCACGCATCTGATTCCTATAAAATCAATTCGGAATGATGCCAAACTTTATAGATAAGTTACAAATAGCATAACAGACTTATTCTAAGATCCAAAACTAAATTCCGAACCCGATAGCTATAAAGTCAAACCATAGTCAAACCTAAGAAATTTCTAAACCTTCAAATTGCCAACTTTTGGCAAAACATGCTGAATCAATCAAGGGACCTCCGAATTCAATTTCGGGCGTACGCCAAAGTCAAAAATTATAATACGAACCTATCAGAACTATCAAAATTCCGTTTCAGAGCCGTTTACACAAAAGTTAAACCTCGGTCAATATTTTCAACTTAACGTCTAAAATGAGAATCACTCATCTAAATAAATCCTGAAATATTTGAAAATCGAATCCGACCATATACGCAAGTTATAATACATAATATGAAGTGACTCAAGACCTCGAACCACTGAACGGAATGTTAAAACTCAAAATGAATGATCGGATTGTTACACATCATGACCTTGATGAGATTTTGGATTGTAACAGTAATCTTGAGACAATGAAATAGTTGGACTTCTATGGTGATACCGGGTTTGTGGAAGTGTTGGTATACTTGAGTTGTTGTGGAAGAAAAAATGGAAGGTGAGATAAAACAGGGTTAGGGTGGAAGTGACATGACATATGGAATTCACCTCATTTAATATTCTGGCCATAGAATTTTAATAGTGCGGTCCCAGCCACGATGGAATTTCATTAAAAGTAGGAGCATATTTGACAAGAATGGTAACAATAGGGGTAATTTCATTCGCAAAGTATGACAAAGGTTAAATATAAATAATTTTTAAAAGTAGAAAGGTAAATCTATTCTTTTTCCCTAGTTATGTTGATTAGTTTTGTCTAATATTAGGACAACGATAGAACATCATAAAATTCGAAATTTAAACAGTGGGTCAAATGGTTATTTGGTCTTTACAAAAGGTCTTTTTGCTTTGTGGATATTTAAAATTTGATTTGGGTTTATGACCCTTGTGGACCTACGTCTAATAAAAGATTGTTATGTCAGCATTTGTGAATCCTTTGCAAAATTGAAGGGCTTCACCACAATTAAGAGATATCAAAACACGATAGGCAAAACGATGAAAGAGGAATAAGCAAATTCCCTCCATCAGTCCAAGCTTCCCAAAATTCTGTGGTATGAATAATAGCTGCATTGCAATAAATTCTTGTTTTGAGTTCGTAGATATGTGGGTAAGTAATAATCCCTCCATCTCAATTTATGTGGCAGTGTTTAACTCGGCACAGAGTTTACAAAAAAAATATATTTTTCAACTCGTGGTCTAAAATAAGTCATATATATTTGTGTGTAATGACCCGGTCATTCGTTTTGAGTATTTTAGCCCTGATCCCCTATTTATTGCCTCCTCTATGTTGTATTATGGTTATATAATTTGCCGGGGGTGTTTGGCTTTGGTTCGGGTGATTTTCGGAGTGAAATGGGACATATAGTCCCTAAGTTGGAGTCTTAAGTTGAAAGAGTTGACCGTAGTTTGATTTTTGTGTAGACGTCTCTGGAATGGATTTTGACAGTTCCAATAGCTCTGTATGGTGATTTTGGACTTATGAGCGTATCCGGATATTGATTTGGAGGTACGTAGGTCATTCAGCTTGAATTGGTAAAAGTTAGAAAGTTGAAGGTTTGAAAGGTTGAGAAGTTTGACCGAGAGTTGACTTTATTTAAGTTAAAATAGGTTCGTCATGTCATTTATGAGTTGTGCGCAAAATTTGACATCAATTGGAATTGTTTTGGTATGAATCAGCGTTAGTTTTGGAAGTCGGATGTTCATAGTTTCAATAGGCTTGAATTAGTTTGCGATTCGTAGAATCAATGTTATTTGATGTGTTTTTTTTGCCTCGAGTTGGTCTTTTATGTGTTGCAAAACTTGTTGGTATATTCGGACGGGGTCCCGAGTGTGAGTCGGATCGAAATCGGATCATTTTTGAACTTAATTGAATTGCTGAAGCTGCTGGTTTTTCTATTCTGGTTTCATTCTACACGTTCACGAAGGTTCTCCCGCGATAGCATAGAGTTATCAAGGACTGCTGGGATTTTTCTCTTCCCGTTCGTGAAGGTAAGGGCGTGATCGCAATGTTTGCTAAGCTTGTTCATCGCGAACGTGTCAGGTATATCCTGTTCGCATATAAGGAAAGTGAGGTTGGGGGCTGAGGCACGCTTGTGCATCACATTCGCGTGGCCTTGGACGCGGTCGGGTAGGTGGGGGAAGCTGGTCATCGCTTTTGCGACTGGCTTCACGCGATTGAGATGAGTGTTTTATTAAGGTGGGGAGATTTTTTCAACGCGATCGCGAGTCTTCATCCGCGATCACGATAGAGGACGACTGGGCAGCAGTATTAAAATTTCAAAATGAGGGTTTCATCTCATTTTTTATTTTTGGACCTAGAGAGTTCGGTTTGTGGCGATGTTTCGAGGGATTTTCAACAAAATCATCGGGGTAAGAGATTCTAACTTGGTTCTGGCTATATTACATGAATCCAATATTATCTTCATCATTTAATTAGTGATTTGAACTGAAAATTTGGGAAAATATTGTGAGAAGTTCTTAGACTAAATTTTGGGGATTTTGAAATACGATTTGAAGTCGGATTTGAGTAATTCTTGTATGGTTGGACTCGTTATCGAATGGATGTTCGAATTTTATAATTTTGGTCGAGTTTCGAGATGCGAGCCCGGGGTTGACTTTATATTTCTCTTTAAAGATCGTAACTTTATTGTTCGGAATAGCTCCCCATAGTTTATATTTATGGTATGAAATTATTTTGGCTAGATTCTAGCCGTTCGGAGTTAAATAATCGAGGAAAAAGTTTACAAGTGGATTGAGTAGCGTGTTTTGAGGTAAGTTTCTTGCCTAACTTTGTGGGAGGGGGAAGAAATTTCCCGTTAGGATTGGTATTGGTTTGTGCTAATTGTGATATGTGGAAGCCGTATACGGAAGGTGACGAGTGTGTACACGGGCTAAATATGGTAATTGACCGGTTTTAGATATGTAGATCCCTTTCATGCCTTTAATTGAGTTACCATAACATGTTATATTCATCATCATTAGACTATCTTCACATGCTCAACTTGTCTTATCTCTTACTTGTTAATTTTCTTTACATGTTTAGTTGAATTTATTGTTTTCCTTTATTCCTTATTCATTATTTAACCATTGAGTTCTTTACTTGAAGTTGTTATTCTTGGACTATCTTATTGTTAAAATTGGTATAGAGTTATAAAGGTTGTGATTCACATTGAGGCAAAGTTGTAAGGTTGCGAAACACTATTCTTGTTGAGTTAGTCACTTCCGGTTGTTATCGTTGAGACTCTTGCATATATTGTGGTTGAGCCTTGGGCTATTTATTGGGGTAAAATTATTATTGTAGATTTCTTTGGAAAGTTGTGATATTGGGCACTTGAGGTGCTATATATGATACGTTGTGACAATGATGCACATGCGGCGGTATAAGGATTGGGGTTGAAACGCTTGCGGTGAGATAAATTGGGCTTGATACGCGTGTTGCTAGTAGGGAAACTACTTGAAGCCACGTAATGTGATAAGGTGGGCTAAAACGCGGGAAGCTATTTCGGAAAAAATAATTTTTAAAACTAAATGTAAGGCTCCTGCGGTGATATAAGAAAGAATTGTGTATAGTTTTCTGACATGAGACTATGAGGCGGTAGCTCGGTAGTGATTCTTGTTGATACTTTTCTGTTACTTCACTTATGTTTGGTTGTTTTGTTTCTCTCGCATGTCATTCCTTATTTCTTCCGTGATTGCCTTAATTCAGTGTAGCCAAACTTGGTATATTTCCTTATTGTTTCATTTCCATTGGTATCATTATTACACTGTTGTATACATGTTCAGTTTCTTATTTAGTCCAGTAGTGCCTTGACCTCGTCACTACTCCATCGAGCTTGGCATTTACTGGGTACCGTTATGGTATACTCATGATATACTTCTGCACATCCTTTTATGCAGATCCAGGTACCTCCTGCCAGTCCAGGCACAAATGAGGCAAGCTCAGCTTCGGAGACTTCAAAGTATACATGCCGGTCTCCGCAGGCATCGGAGTCACCCTCTATCTAGTCTACTTCACTTTTTTTCCCTTTGTAGATATTGTCGTATATGGATGATTAGTATTTATTCGTAGAGCTTGTGACTTGTTAGCACCAGATTTTAGAAAGTTTGTTATGCTGAATTGCGAAGTTTTCTTTATAATAGCTATTGAGTGTTTGAGAGTTTTATCGTTATTTCAGTTATATTCTGCATGTATGTTAGGCTTACCTAGTATTAGAGATTAGGTCCATCACGATATCCTACGGAGAAAAATTGGGGTCGTGACAGTGTAGCGATAAATCATCTGAGTAGAGAAATTTAAAGTTAAATTATTTCTAAATAAGAAAGTATGACATTCCTTTTGGGGCTAACTAAAATGAAAAGAGTGTCACATAAGTTAGGACAAAGGGAGTATATTTTTTGAACTTTTGTTTTTTGATTATTTTGTGGATAAAATTGAGAAATAGGAGGGCTTAAATAAGAAAACGAACTAAACCGATATTTGATGGTCGAAGTAAAAGATGAATCAGAAAAGAAATTTGTTAGTTGAAACAGGAAATTTGTGTATTAGAACGTAGGAGATCTTAATAAGAAATGTAGGAGATTCTAGTGGGAAATATAGAAGATCGTAGTATAAAATAAAGGAGCTATTAGTGTCAACATAGGAGATTTGATATATAAAGCATAAAATATTTGTAGTTTAAAGTGTAAGAGATTAGTATTATAAAAGCATAAAATATTTTTGTTTTGCAGGTGATCAATATGTGTAGATATCAATAAGTGATTGGACTATTTTTATTTAGTTTGTGTCTGAGTAGAATATTGTTAGGGTAATTTATTATCGCCAAGGAATATGTTATAATGATTTGGTAGAAGTAATATTCCAATAATTCAAGATAAATATAATTCGGACAATATTATTATGTATTACCAGCCAAAAGTTTTGGATAAAACTATGCAAGAGATTCCATATGCTCCAATAGAGGATGATTTTTTACTTAAAGTGTATCTGAAAATTGTTGATGAACCAGCTGCTAGAATAATATTGAAAGTTTGTTTATACGAGGATGGAGAAGGAATTAAAACGACAAGTGTAGGAAATTATGAATATGGTGAAGTACAAGTTACTGTGAAAAGCAATTATTGTATTGTTATCCAAGAGCATTATAGTCTTATCTTCGTGGAAGAAGAGAAACCAATGAATAAATTTTACAAACTTCTATAGGAGCATAATATAATCCCCGCTTACCAAGTTGACGATGTGAAACTATTTAGTCATAAGAGGGTTGTATTAAGGAGGGAGAGAGTGTTGGGACTCCAATTTTTGAATGATCAAGTGCTATGAAAAATATAACTTGGGGTGGATATCTTTACAATGGTGCCGAGCAACAAGTGCAGCAATAAGGGTAAATATAGTGACCTTTTCGATATTTGTTTGAGACATACTGTTAAAATGAAAAAGAAAGTTTTGAGGAAGTTAAAAATGATTGTTGTGTTTGCAAAGTTTCAGTTCAAGATAAAAATTTCTAATCCGTTGTTAGTTTTTTTTTTGGAAATGCATTGTTGAGGCGTGCACTTGGCATGTACGTTTGTAAAGTTGACAAATTCATCATTCTTTATCAACCAAAAGTATTATGGTGAGAATAATTGTGAGATCATATAGAAAAGTACCATAAACAAGCTTTCTTTGATTGATGTCCCGACCCGGCCGGTGATTTTGTCAATTGCAACCTTGTTTCCCTATTTATTACTTTTTTTATATTCATTTGTGGTTAAGTGACTTACCGAAGTGGTTGGATTGGTTTTGGAAAAGTTTCGAAATGAATTGGAACACTTAGTCCCAAAGTTGAAAGTTTAAATTGAAAGAGTTGACAGGAGTTTAACTTTTGTGTAGACGGCTCCAGAATGGTATTTTGATGGTTCAAATAGTTTTGTATGGTAATTTTTGATTTAGGCGTATGTCCGTATATTGATTTTGAGGTCTGTAGGTTGATTTGGTGCTTTTGGGCGAAAGTGGGAAAATTAAAGGTTTGGAAGGTTGAGAGGTTTGACCGGGAGTTGACTTTGTTGATATCGGGTTTAGATTTTGATTTTGGTAGTTCGAATAGGTCCTACCTTAGGATGTCGTGATGGCACCTAATCTCTAAGACTAGGTAAGCCTAACATGTTGATTTAATAACATAATTGAATTATTTAATCATTTATCATAAATCATTAAATGACATATACAGCTGCAAGCGGCCAATAATTATACATTTCCCAAAACTGATAGTACGGAGTCATAAGCGCTGCTAAAACACACTAGAATTTCTAAACACAATACTATTTTGAATTACAATTTAACAGTAGCATAATGAAGTAAGATGGTGACTCCGAGGCCTGCGAACGTCAAGCAGGTATACCTTGAAGTCTCCTGTCGTGCATATGCAACTCTCAACAACACAATGAAAATACCTGGATCTGCAAAAATATGTATAATTTGAGAGTATACATATTTAGAAGGTTGAGAGTATAATTTGAGAACCCAATTATATTGAAAGTGCGATAACCATTTAGAATAATAAGGCACCAAATGAGATAACGACTTTTATCTTAAGAGGCACATAGAATAAAGCATATTAATAATTTTTTTATTTAAAACAGTATATTACCAACAACTAAATAGAATATGATATAGTGACTGCACGCAATTAAATTTACGTTGACAATTAATTCACCAAGTTATAACGAAGGCACAAATTTGCATGTTAAGGAAACACAATAAATCACGTAGAATGCATGACTCATACAAGAATTCACAATCGTTCCAACACCAAAATAACAACGAATAACCAAACACAATCAAAATACGAATGATTGATTGAAGGAAAAATAATGACCGTACAAATCAACAAGTTGTTCCAACATGGAATGTACAATGAAAATCACAACCGAGGTACCGCCTCATATTCACATTTCACATTTTCAATCACAATCTTTCCTTATATCACTGCGTGAGCTTTACATTTAGTTTTGAAAATTATTTTTTTCCGAAATAGCTACACGTGTTTTAGCCCACCTTATCTCACTGCGTGGCTTCAAGTAGTTCTCCTACTAGAAACACACGTATCAAGCTTACCTTATCTCACTGCATGTGTATCAACCCATATCCTTATACCACCGCATGCATATCAATATCACAAACACATTCACAACTCGCACCACAAGTGCCCATATGCCACAACTTGCCACAAAGTCAACACACCAATATTTCCACAACAAATAGCCCATGGATCAACCACAATGTATACAAGAATTTCAACAATAACAAAATGAATAAGAATTCTCAACAAGGAAAAGTATCTCAACAGTTAACAACTTCACCTCAATGTGATAACAGCTATTACAACTTCAACACCAATAACTCAACAAGATGATATTTCGTGAAATAACAACTTCAATTAAAAGTAATTCAACAATTAAAAGGTAACAAGACAATAAATAAGGCAATAACTTCAACTAAAGCATATAAGATCAAATTAACAAATAAGAGGTAGAACAAGTGCTAACAACGTCAAATAGAGCATGTAAGAGTAGATTAACAATGAGAGATATAACATGTTATGACAATTCAATTAAAGGCATGAAAAGAGTTTTGATAATCTAAACCGGTCAAATACCACATATAGCCCGTGTACCCACTCGACACTTTGCGTACACAACTTTCACATAATACAAATAGCACAATCAACCCAAATCCTAAGGGGTAGTTTCTCCCGCACAAAGTTAGGCAAGATACTTACTTCAACTAGGCCAACTCAACCCTCCGAAATAGCTTTTCTCCTACAATTCGCCTCAACGTGGCTCAAATCTAACAAACAACGACTTAGTAATATCAAACAATGCAAGAGAAACCAATTACAATAAATAAAATTATGATCTTTATATTTTTCCCAAAAAGTCAACAAAAGTCAATGCCGGGCTCGCCTTGAATCCAAATCCAAGCTTACCCAAGCAAAACCCGAACCAATACAAGCTCACACGAATGAAAGCCGACTCAATCTGAGTCCGATAGCTCAACCAATTCGCCAAAATATCGCTCTTGGGTGTTCATAACCCAAGAGTCCAACCCACACTAGTTGGATCCCATATCTCCCAAAATACTCCTCCAAAACTCGTCAAATTCAAGTATGTTGTTCTACTAATATAGGAGAACAAAATACCAAAAGGAATCAGGAAATAAATGCCTCTAACTCATTTTTAATTTTTAAAATTTAGGACATAACCCTAGGTATTGATTTAAAGAATTAAATGGGTTTTCAATTAAAATCATGGATTAAAGTTTAAACCAAGGGAATGAATCAAAGGGAAATACTAAGGTTATGGTTTAGATCTTACCCCATGGAAGAAACTTGAAGAACATCCTTGAATTCTCCCAATCCCCAAACTTTCAAGATGAGAAAAACTCCAACAACATTAATAGCCAAAAAGTCCAGTTGTTCTGCCTCGTTTATTGTGCCAAACGATCCCAAACTCATTTTTGATACCTCCAATGGATTCCTCGTGGAATTACAGTTAAGTTAAGCTTTTGCATGACTCTATTTGACCTTATAATGAAGGAGATATGCTGGTTTCACTATTTAGAAATAGTGCAGATTTTTAATACGAATTCAGTGGTAATTTCGTAATTAATCTGAAACAAATCTGGCAACCCAATTCTTAGTAAAATGACCATAAATTTCTCATACAATGTCAAAACTTGATAATTTCAGTTGTTATGGTTCCAATAATTACGATACGGATATAATAGTTTAGTCGAAACATGAATCAAAGGTCATTTGCTCAATATGGTATAACCTTTATGCTCAAATCGACGTCGAAAGCGAAAACAATCACCATACAACCCAAATTTATCCAAAACTCATCGGAATTTAACCAAATTTTGTGAACATGTCAAAAATCATCATACAAACTTATTGGAATAATTAAAATCCGATTCCGAGTCCGTTTACCCAAAAGTCAAACCTTGGTCAACTCTTTCAACTTAAAGCTTCTAAAATGAGAATAATTCTTCCAAATCAATCCTGAACCACTCAAAAATCGAAATCAACCATACACACAAGTCATAATACATAATATGAAGCTACTACTCAAAGTATCAAACTATCGAATGGAGTGCTAAAGCTCAAAATGACCAGTCGGATCATTACACTAGCACACCTAGGTTCGAGGATAGAATTAGAGTTGCATGATGTCAACAAATTCAGATACTTCTTTCTTGCTTATGGACAACTATAGAAGGATTTGTTTTTCATATGAGGAAAGTGGTTTCCACAGATAGGACATTCTTGACTAAAAGAATATAGTAGTGTACTAATATTAGCAAGCGCTATATTTTTTCAATGCACTTGCTGTTGTTGAAATAATGAATGATAACATATGGACGTACTTTACCAAAACGCTAGTTGAGTGCATTCCTGATATTGATTACTTGTGCATTATATTAGACAGACATGCAAGTATAAGGAGAGTTGTTGTTGTTGATATTACCTGTGCTTTCACATCATGATTTTTGTATGTTTCATATTAGCATGAATTTGAAGTCCAAGTATGATGATTGTGACATTATTCATAGTTTTCAAGAAGCTGCAAAGCATACATGGTGGATGAGTTTTTTAATTATTTTAATGTATTAATAGAATAAAATATGAATTTTGGTTATTACCTTGAAATTAATATTGGGTTTGAAAAATGATCTCGAGCTTATTTTCCTAGAAATCAGGACAATTTGATGACGACAAACATATGTGAAGCACTCAATACAGTTCTAAAGTTTCAAAGAAACTGACCAAGTGGTATGTTTAGAGTTTATGCAAAGCTCAAAGTAGTATTTATTGCTTAACCCTAAATGCTAAGGGATCGGTTCGAGATTGTTATATTGCCTCTTACGGCATGACTTAGATATCTTATGGCCATGGTTATATCTCTCATATTATAAATCTCTTATGAATATAAGTAAGATCTCTTGCGAACATGGGCTAAATGTAATGATCCGGCCGGTCGTTTTGAGTGTTGTAGCCATGTTCCCCCATTTACTACTTATTTTATGCTCAATTGTCGTCATGTGACTTGCCGGGGTAATTAGTTTGGTTCCGAGGATGTTTCGGAATGAGTCGAGACACTTAGTCTCAAGGTTGAAAGCTTAAGTTGAAAAGGATGACCGGATGTTGACTTATGTATAAATAGCTCTGGAATGGAGTTTTGATAGTTCCAATAGCTCGATTTGATAATTTTGAACTTAGAAGTGTGTCCGAGTAGTAATTTGGAGGTCCATAGTTGATTTAGGCTTGAAATGACAAAAGTTGAAAAATTAGAAGTTTTAGAAATTGAGAAGTTTGACCAAGAGTTGACTTTGTGGTTACCGGGATCAAATTTTGATTTCGGAAGTTGGAATAGGTCTGTTGTGTCATTTATGACTGGTGTGCAAAAGTTGAGGTCAATTGGACGTGATTTGATAGGTTTCAGCAACGATTGTAGAAGTTGAAATTTCTTAGTTTTTGTTAGGCTTGAATTGAGGTGCAATTCATATTTTTGATATTGTTTGATGTAATTCGAGGCCTCGACTAAGTTTGTATTGTGTGTTAGGACTTATTGGTATGTTTGGTTGAGGTCCCGGGGGCCTCAGATTGGCTTAGAATAGTTAACGGATCGACAATTGGCTTAAGTATTATGCTAGTGCTACAGGTCTGGTGTCATCGCATCTACGGTGGGATTGACCGCATGTGCGGAGCCGCAGAAGTGGCTAAGCTTGCGCAGCTGCAAAGAGGAGGAAGGTCTTTAGGGTTCGCAGGCGCAAAAGAAGTTCCGCAGATGCAGAAGCGCATCTACGCGAGGTCGACCGCAGAAGCGGATTTGGACAGGCAGTAGGGGAGTGGCAGAAGCGAAGGGAGGTTTGCAAATGCGGTCCTGCAGGTGCGAGGCTGGGAACGCAGGTGCGAGACGTCACCTGTTAAGTGAGTTTCGCAAAAGTGCGGATTTCTCCGCAAAAGCGGATGCGCAGGTGCGAGCCCAGGCTCCACAGGTGCGGAAATGCCTGGGCGGAGTTTAAAATTCGTGGGTTTCGTGATTATTTATCATTTTGGATATTTCAAGCTCGGGCTAAGGCAACCTTTGAAAGGAATTTCGAGGAATTTTTTGAGGTAAGTCACTTGTGATCATTTTTATTCTATAATATTGTTTTCCCATTGAATTTCCCACCTAGTTTGTATATATCTTAGGTAGAAATTTAGGAGTTTTAGGCTAGGGATTGGAGAGTTAAATTTGGGAATTTGAGTAACGGTTTGGTGTTGGAACTTGGTAAATTTGTATAGTTGGACTTGTGGTTGAATGAGCTTTCGGATTTTTTAACTTTTATTGGATTCTGAGACATGGGTCTGGGGGTTGACTTTCTAGTTGACTTTTTGCCTTTTGATTAAGAACTTAGCATTTTCATATGGAATTGATTCCTACTGCTTGAGTTGATTGTATCGAATTGTTTGTGGCAAGATTCGAGGTATTTGGAAGCCAATTCGCGAGGCAAGGGCTTGTTGGAGTAGAGATTTACACGGTTTGAGGTAAGTAACACTTCTAAACTTGGTTCTAAGGGTATGAATCCCTGAAATAACGTGCTATGTGATTGGTGTTGAGGTAACGTGCATGCTAGGTGACGGGCGTGTGGGCGTGCACCATAGAAATTGTGATTTAGTCTATTCCATGGGATTGTGTAGCTATCTTATCTGAATATTATTACTGTACTCTATGTGTTAGAGCACTTGAACTGTGATTTATGCTAGAAATCATGTTTAGGCTATGTGTTTGTACTATTGGGACCCACAGTGTCCATTCCTTGTTGTTGTTGAGTTATTTGCTTAATTGCAGTTATGTACTTAGTCGCATTCATCATTGCATATCATATCTCAGTCTTTATTATCGTATATTTTCACATTTTGTATCATTTATTTGGGCTGCTTAGCATGAGTGTTGTGAGACCGAGAGACTGGAGAGATTGATGACTGAGTGAGGTCGAGGACCTGTTTGTGAGTGATATTTATGGGATCGAGCTGCACGCCGCAACAGGCTTTATTGATTCATGCCAGGATTTGGCTTATTATAGCGCTTGGACTGGATCTACCCCTCCAGAGTCTGCACACCCACGGTGAGCGCAGTTGCTATTGTTTCTCGATATTTGATTTGTGCTGGATCTGCCCTAAACAGTGCTGAGAGATTGAGTGTAATGAGTGATAATCGAGACAGTCAGGTTGATTACTCTGAGAGTATGAGTACGCGAGGATTTCATTGTGTTTCATCATATATGATGTGCATATTAGCATGTAGATATAGAGATGTCATATTCCTCACATCATTCAGACTTGACATATTTTATCTATTCTGAGTTAAATTGTTAAACCTGAAAGTATGTCTACATTCCTGTACTCGTACCTACAAATTAGAGTTTCTCTGAGATATTACTGTCATATGTTCTTTAAACTTTCTGCTCTGTTTAATTATGTATTTGAACAATATTGTTCGGACTCATCACTGCTTTTACTACAAAGGTTACACTTGTTACTTATCGAGTTGGTTGTACTCACGCTACACCCTGCATATCGTGTGCAGATCCAGGTATTTGTGAAGAAGAAGGATGGTACTATGCGGATGTGCATCGACTATAGGTAGTTGAACAAAGTTACAATCAAGAACAAGTATCATTTGCCATGCATTGATGATCTATTTGACCAGCTTCAGGGAGCGAAGGTATTCTCTAAGATTGATTTGAGGTCTAGATATCATCAGTTGAAGATTTAGGACTCGAATATTCTGAAGACGACATTCAGGGCCCGTTATGGTCACTATAAGTTCCTTGTGATGTCTTTCGGGCTGACAACTACCCCAACAGCATTCATGCATCTGATTAGCAGTGTATTTCAACCATATCTTGACTCGCTTGTCATAGTATTCATTGATTATATCTTGGTGTATTCACATATCCAGGAGAAGCATGCACAGCATTTGAGGATTGTACTACAGTGACTGAGGGAAGAGAAGCTTTATGCCAAGTTCTTCAAGTGTGAGTTTTGGCTTAGTTAAGTGGCGTTCTTGGGGCATGTGGTGTCCAGTGAGGGGATTAAGGTGGATCCGAAAATGATAGAGGCGGTTTAGAGTTGTCCCAGACCGTCTTCATCTACTGAGATTGAGGTAGGCTATAATTGCATATTTTAGTTGCTTATTGCACCCTAATTCACTGCATTTTACTTGTGTTTGAGCTTTAATTGATAGTGTTTTGCACTTATTGTATGTTTTATGCCTTGTAGTAGTGATACTGAGTGATATAGATGTTGCATAGCTAATTAGAGCTAGTTGGAGCATTGAAGTCTGAGTAAAAGCCCAAATGAATTAAGCCGGGATCGTGTTCGGGGGTCGAGGACCAAGTCTAGACGTCAAAATTTGAGATTTGATCTGTACTCTGAGAAATCCCCACTGTCGCGGCGCGTGGGGCACCGTGCTTGTGCAATTTCTTATTATCTGTCAGAACTTAGCTCTCTGGATTTCCCCACTAATGCCATGTATGGCGTGTCGCCCCATGCGACGCACCTGTGCAAATTGTACAAAGTTATTTTCCTATTTCGGCTAGGATAAGGTGGTTTTGTTTGGGCCCGACCCTACTTGGTATAAATACATGAAAAAATGCTATTTCCTGTACTTTTGACACATATTCAACCTAAGGGAGGCTAGGAGGAGTTGCAAGAATACGTGCACAAGGATTTCATCATTCCTTCCTCACTCAAGACCCGAGTTTGGATTGAACCTATGTTTTCCTATAACTTTATTTGTGATGAATTTCTCCATATCTATGGATTAGTTCTCTTCAGTGTTCTTTGGATGATTTAACTGTTGCATCTATATTCACTTGTTCATGTAATTGAGAGAGGCATAACTTGTGATATCTTTGAATTAATATTATTTGTTGAGTTCATTAATTCTTCTTAGTAATCAAAAGAAGCTAGTTGAATCATTGATTAAACCTATTTAGGAGAATAATCGAAAGAGGTTTTCCTAAAAACCAATCTACTACACATTTTTGCATATCCTTATGTGCTTAAATTGGTTTATCTTATGAGGTTAAGACTTAATCGAGAGAGGAGTTTTTGCTGAATGTTTGAAAAAATAATTAAGTGAATTCGAGAGACTCACTTAAACATTAGAAGTGAAGTATCTAGATTTAGATCTCAAACAATTATCTTGCACCTATCCTATCAACCCCTATGTTTTTCCCCACTGATAATCCTCTTTGTTTCGATTGTCATTAGTTAATAGATTTATACTCTTAGTTAACTTTAGTTAAAAATCATCTAAATCTCAAGTGTTGATCATCTTTGATAGCAAACAAGCTATAAACTATGAGAATACTATTTAAATCCAATCCTTATGGATACAGTATTATACTATATTATATTTGATTAGTGAGCATAATTTAAGTGTGTGTTTTGCGCTCGTCAAATTTTGGCATCGTTGTTGAGGATTGGCAATCAACAGTGTTTGAAATAGTTTGTAGTGCTCATTCAGGAATTTTTTTTTAATTTAATTTTATTTTTCTCTTTTTACGGTTGGTGTTCTTTGACTATGTGTAGGTTACAGGTTATGATTGGTGCGTGACTCGAACTTATACGAAGGAAGTGCTACCATATGAGCCAGAAATTAAAAAACAACTGCGACAGTTGAGGAGGAAAGAAATCTCACCGAGACATCAGAAAAGGTTGGGCAATCCTCAACCAAAGAACTTATGGCTAGAAACGGTGAGGATAATATAGATTTGGATGCGAGAGAAGTAGCCCAACAATGAGAACAAGTTGCACAGGATGCTGAGGAAGTAGCTATTAGAGATGCACAGATTATCTATGAACAAGAGAGGGGTCGGAGAATTGCTCAAAATCAACCGTTGGCTGCAGATTAGTTCGGAAATATATCTCCCGGGCATGGGAGACCACTTGGTGATTATGCTAGACCGGTCTACAATCAAGGTTTATCAAGTGTTAGACCACCTCCAATTGCAGCAAACAATTTCGAGTTGAAGCAAATGTTGCTTCAAACCCTTCTGAATTGTTGTGTCTTCAAAGGGAAGCCAAACGAAGATCCAAACACACATCTAATGGACTTCGAGGAGATTATGAACACCTTTCAATATAATGGTGTGTCACAAGATGCAGTGTATTTAAGGGTATTCCCCTTTTCTCTTAAAGATGATGCAAAACAGTGGCTTCAAAGCTTGCCCACGCGATTAATTAGAGCTTGGGAGGAGATGACCAGAAAATTCCTTGTTAAATATTTCTCCTAAGCTAAAACGGGCAAATTTAGAAGAGAAATCTATAACTTATGCCAGAAATATACGAAAACTATTTTTGAAGCATGGGAGAGGTTTAAGGAGATTGTTAGAAAGTGTCAACATAGCGAAATTGAACTCTAGATGTAACTCCAGGACTTTTGAGATAGATTGACACCGACCTCACGTAGAACATTGAGCAGTACAGCTGGAGGCCCGTTGATGACGAAGACTCAAGAGGAGATAGGTTCTATTCTTGATGAGTCATCTGAAGATGCAAATTAGTGGTCCTCTGAGAGTGCCGAAAGAAGAAGATTGACTGGTGTTCACCAGGTTAACGCTAGTACATCTGTTCCGATACAACTTGATTCTATGACAAAAGAAATACGGAAGTTGACCTTAGCCTCTATACAAAATGAGCCTCATGCAGCTTATGATATATGTGGAAGAGGACACCGTACTCATGAGTGTCAAGCCTCAACTGAGGAAGTGAATGTTGTGGGGAACTCTACTTTTAATGCAATGGGACAGAAGTACCCTGGTTTTTTATGGAGCTGCAAATGCGTAACAACCCCAGATTTCAAGGACAAGGAGCTAATGGTTTTATGAATAAGTCGAGGCAGCGGTTTCAGTCTGAACAGGCCAATCAAGTGGGTTTAGAAGATCTTATGAAGGCCTACATTGTGAAAACTGGTGAAAGATTTGAAATACAAGGGGCAACAATTCCCAATTTGGAGAAGCAAGTGGGACAGATTGCAACAATATTATCTGAGAGGATTCCAGGCACTATCCTCGCTGATACATAAAAGAATCCCAAAGAAACGGTAAATATTGTGATCTTGAGAAGTGGGCAAGGGTTGAAAGATCCCACCCCGATCCAGAAAGATGTGATACTTGTAAAAAAAAGGGGGGGCAGCTGAAAATTGATGATGACAATAAGAAGAAAGGCCCGATGAAAACTGAGAAAAATAAGAATGAAGAAAAATCAAGAAGGGAGGAACCCAAGGAGAGCCATTATATGCTTGTTTTACCCTTCCCTCAAAAGAAAAGTAGAGAAAAGCTGGACAAGCAGTTTGTCAGATTTCTGGATGTGCTGAAACAGGTTCATTTAAATTTTCCATTTACAGAAGTGCTCTCACAAATGCCTGCTTATGCCAAAATCTTGAAGGAAATCCTTACAAAGAATAGGAAAATGGAGGAAACCTCAGTGGTGAAGCTCACAGAGCATTGCAGCGCGATATTGCAAAATAAAATCCCACAAAAGTGTGGATATCCAGGGAGTTTTACCATGCCTTGCTCATTAGGAACTATAAATTTTAATAAGACTTTATGTGATTCGGGTGCCTCAATTAACTTAATGCCTCTATCTATTTATAGTAAACTGGAGGAGGAGATCGAAGAGATAAGGTCTACACCAATATCATTGCAGCCGGCAGACCAAACGACTCTAATACCCAAGGGGATAGTGGAAGATGTGTTAGTTCGGGTGGATAAGTTCATACTGTAGATTTTATAGTGGTGAATATGGAGGAGAACAAGGAGGTCCCCCTCATCCTAGTAAGACCATTCTTAGTGACAGTTAGAGCGATATTAGATATACATGAGAGAAAACTCATGCTTAGAGTGGGTGAGGAAACTGTGACTTTAAAGATGGATGTAGAAATGGGGGTGCAAAAAGAAAAACTAGCTACAAGTGTTAAGTGGAAAGTGAAGGGCTCGAAAGAGAAGGATACACTAAGAGAAAAAGATAAGTGTGGGGTGTACCCCTAAAAGGCTGAGAAGAAACTGTCTTCATGGATGTGTGCATTAGTTCGGGCGTGAGGAACGGAGCCCGACTTCGACTTAGACCCCGACTAGATGTTCAGGAAAGTTTCATCTACCTTATACTTTTTAATTATGTGTCATGGGGACATGCCACAACTTAAAGTGTGGGGTGGAGGATATGTTGTATGTATGTATATTAGTTTTTTTTGTTAGTTTTAGTAGATAGAAAAAAACAATTTGGAAAAAACATAAAAATTTTAAATTTTTTGATATTTCCCTACGATGGATATCGTTCGACAGGTTTATTAAGGGATTAAAGTCGAAATAAAAAAACAAAAAGATTTTCTTTTGTTAGGTAGTGTAACAAATCCCCCTTGGTATTTCTTTGTGCCGCGGTTCTTTTCCAAGGGTTTTGTTTGAACCTGGTGTAGTTAGTTTTTATTTTTGTTAGGAGTAGGAAACCTTGTGCTATGGTTTAGATTGAAAGAAATATCTCTTGAATTTATGATGCCTTGAGAATAGTGAGTGCTTAAGTTGTGACGCTTAGGCTCAATTTTTGACTCTTGTACAAGTACCTTAAATTGCATGATCTTAACTTTGCTTAACTGCTTTGTCTAGAGTGTCTTGATGAGTCCAATCCTGAGTGAGTTATGTGCGATGTGTGTGTGAGGTTTTGTATTATTTTGTGCATTGCATTTGATGTCTAGAACTTGCCCCATGTGCTTGCAAAGCGAAATAGTAGTTTTATTCAGTCTTTGAAGTGATATAGGCATTTCTTTGTTGAGCCAGTTATATGCTTTTACCCACCTAATTGTTATGTATCTTAGTTAATCTTGTTGAGCCTTTAATCATTTCTTTGGAAACTACATTACAAGCCTTACCCATTTGTATGAATTGACCATTTATTTGAACCGTTTACCTCTCATGAGCACTTGAAACTGTTATGAACTTTGTAAAAGTTGAAGTGTGGGGTGGTTGGTTTGGCTTTTGAGTGGAACTAATGAAATAAGGAGAAAGGTGCACTATTTTGAAAAAGTAAGAGCCACATGAATTGAAAAAGAAAGGGAAAAAAATAACTGAATGAGTGTGAAAATTGTTCCTTGATAGTGGTAACTTGATGTAATTGTGCTGAAGGAAGTAGGGAGTTAATGTATATTGATGTGAATGATGAGTTATGGTTTGACATAAGTGTGGGGTTTTGAATGGTTAATTATTTGTATTAAAAGTTCTTAGGGAGGTTTAGTCACTCTTATATCTAAATGTATCATACCCATCCCGCAGCCTACATTACAACCAAATGAAAGTCATACATGATCCTTGACTGAATGAGCTCAATTAGTCGAGTAGTACACTACGGGCAAGCCTATGATACGTCTTTTGTGGAATATGAATGTTGTTCCAGAGAGTGAGTGAATTCTTTCTATCTTAAGTTCCCGATTGTTCTTAAATTTTATTGTGTGTCGAACTACTCTCTATTGTTGTGTGAGGGCACTTGATTCATGAAAGAAAGTTAATGTCGTTGACCTCTGTGTTAGAGTAAGTGAGTAGGTTTCAAATAATGTGTGATGCTTTTAAGTCAAATCTTGAGGCGAGGATGTTACAGTGTTGTGCTTAATTTGTTTTAAATATTCTTAGTGTGATGAGTTATGAGATTTGTTGGAAAAGGTCGTGTTTATTTGAAGTGTAATTTGATTGGTCGAGGAGGAGCAATGGTTTAAGTGTGGGGTATTGATGGTAGGTTATAATTGCGTATTGTAGTGTCTTATTGCACCCTAATTCACTACATTTTACTTTTGTTAGTGCTGTAATTGATAGTGTTTTGCACTTGTTGTGGGCTGGCACTGAGCTACAGATAATCTTTTGGTACTTAATGGAACCCCCAAGTATCTGAATGGTAGTGTGCCTGTGGAGAAGCCTAGGCACTGGTTAATCTGTTGCTGAACATCCATTAATACCCTCCAAAATAGATACAACTTTTGTCTTGGTTTGCAATCAGTCCTAAGGAGCTGGAAAAGTGCTGAAAACACTCATAGAGAAGTTGAATAGACACCACATCACCTCTGCAAAACAGCAATAAATCATGTGCAAAGCTGAGTTGCACTATGTTCAGCTTCTCACATCGGGGATGATAGTTAAAGTCAGGCATGTCCTTCAAAGTCTTTAAGATTATGGTCAAGTATTCCATGGACATGACAAAAAGATATGGCGACAGTGGATCCCCTTGTCTGACTCCGCTTTTGGCATCGAAGGGAGCTGTTGGCTTGCTATTTATAACAATAGAATAGGATACTGTAGTGACACATGTCATGATCCATGATAGGAATATTTCTGGGATATTCAGTTATGTGAGAACCTGCTCAAGAAACCCCCACTCTAAAAAATCATACACTTTCTGCATATCAATCTTGACCATACACCTGTGTGAAATTCCTTTCCTTCCGTATCCTTTTACAAGCTCATACCCTAGTAGGATATTATCATTCAGTACTCTTCCTAGTACAAATGTTTCTTGACTCATGTCTATTAAGGAGTCCATCACTGGTTGCAGTCGGCTTGTGATTATCTTTGAGATAATTTTGTATATAATAATGCAACATGAAAATGGTCGATACTTCTTGATGGAAGATGGATTCTTTACTTTGGGAATCAGTGTGATTGAGGTACTATTTATTGGCTTGTACATGGAACCCTCATTAAAGAATTTCAGTACATCCTTTGTAACATCCTCTCCAATTAAGTGCCATGCCTTTTTGTAGAAGTAGGCATTAAATCCATCCCCTCCTGGAGCCTTAGAATCTCCTATTCCCTATAATGCTTGCACCACATCAACTTTAGTGAAAGGGGAGATGAGTTGTAATTGTTGGAATCTTGTAAGTCCTGAACCTTTCCTCATTATACTAGGATTAATAGCAGGCATGCTATTATCTGACTTTCTTAGTAATCTTTTGTAGAAACCTACTACTTCATGCTCAATGCCTTATGTTGTTTTGATCAAGCTTTCATCATCAATTGTAAGCATTTTTATCTGGTTATGTCAAATTCTTCCTTTCATACCAGCAAAGAAGAAAGTTGTGTTAGAATCACCCAACTTAAGCCATTGCACTCTTGATCTTTGTTTGCATATGCTTTCCTCTACCATGCTCCACTTTTCCAACTGTTGTTTAGTGATCTTTTCTGTCTCAAACATATCAGCAAGTGTTATAGTGTTTCTCATCTGAATTTGTATGCTAGCTAGTGTTTCCCTTAGTTGTTGAACCTTATTGGTTGTATTTGTAAACTCCTTCATGTTGAGCCTTTTAAGAGCAGGCTTCACATTTTTTAAGTTTTGCCAAATGCTTCTTATGCTTCCTTTCTTGTTATCCCAACTTTCCTATACTATATTTCCAAATTCTAGATGATCAGCTAAACAATTGAAAAATTTGAAAGGTTTCCCCCTACTATCCATTGTTATTTCTAGTTCTATACATAGTAGAGAATGGTCTAAAAAATGAGGATCCATCACATTAACTTATATTGGTGGCATATTCAACATCCACTGTGCGTTAACAATAGCCCTGTCTATTCTACTGTATACATGGCTATTTGTCCATGTATATGTCCTTCCCATAGTTGCAAGTTTATTCAATCTTCAGTCTTCCATTAGAGCCCTGAAATCCTTAATTTCATTTTCCTGCATTGCTGTACCATTTACCCTATCCTCTATATTCAGTATTGCATTAACATCACCCATGATTAGACAGAAGCTAGTTGTCTGTGAGTCTAAATCCCTTAGTGCATCCCACAGAGCACATCTATGAGCAATTATATGTAGTCTCTAGATAGCAGTAAAAACAAAATGGCTGTTAGAATTAACACTATAAACTATCCCATGTATGTATTGTGTATGATTCTGTAGTATGTTAAACTGAATGTTATTTGGATCCCAAATGATCCATATCCTTCCTCTGCTACTAGAAGTATCATTGGAGCACAGCTCCACCCAGCTGCATATTTATTAATAACTTTCTTTGCCTTATTGTCTTGAACTCTATGTTCTACTATTGCTATAATACTAATCTTATTAATCTTCAAAAATAATTTCATCTCCTTTTGCTTATATACCTTATTGAAACCCCTCACATTCCATGTAGCTATCTTCATGTAGAGTTAGGATGGGTTAGGCCGTTTCCTACATCTGCTCCTGTGCTACCTTGAGGATCATCATCATCAGTCCATTTTGTGCTTTCCTTCTGTATTTTCACTCTTAATGGAGAGAATCCATTAGTAGTGGTGATAATTTGTTGAGCTGGGCTTGCTTGTCCTCCCATTCCTTTTGCTTTTTGCCAGGCTTGTTAATAACCATCTGCTATCTGTGGTTCACTCTACTGCACTTGAGTTGTCTGCTTACCTGTGTCCTTTCCAGCTTGTTTAATTGGTCCTATTGCAACCCATTAAACTGTTGGTTTTATGTTCCTTGCCTGCTGTATATTTGTACCTATATTGTGACTTTTATCCTGTTGTTTTGTTACTTCTGCCCTTTGTTGCTGCTACTCTCCCTTTTAGAATTTTTTATGTGTCCCAGCTATGTCTTGTACTCCATCACAATCATGCCCAACCATAAGACATTTCTTGCAATATTGTGGCACCCAGTCATATTCCACCATCTGTTTAAATTCCTTCCCCAATGAGTCTTGTACAATGATGCTCTTTGGTAGGTCTTTAGTTATATCCATTTCAATGAGGACTCTAGCATAAGAGATCCTTGCTGTACTAGTTGTACATTCATCATCATATATAGGGCTTCCCAAACCACTTGCAATTCGACTAAGAGTCAACTTCCCCCAACAATTCAGAGGCAAATTTGGGAAGCTGACCCATAATGGTATAGTCTTTAGGACTTCATCATAGAAATTAAAATCTGCTGACCATGACTTCAGTATTATCGGCTTTGTTCCCATAGTGTGTGGCCCTGAGTACAACACCTCATTTTTATCTTCCATGTTATTAAATAGTATAACAAAATACCCTTCATTATGATAATAAATATTTTAGCTTAGCAGCGAAGTTCCATTGTGAGGTTATAAACCACTCCATGGCTCCTATTGATGGTGAATCCCCAATAACATACAGTATAACTTGAGAAAACTTGGGCAAATTTATTTACTACTAACAGGATAGCTGCAGGGGGAATGGATCTAGTATTCATACCTCCTATGATTCAAGATGGAGTCAGGAAAGTGCAATAACAACAGGAGGAGATGGAAGCTGAAAATGCGAAGTGGCAGAAGGCTGTTATAATTGCATTTTCCTGACTCCATCTTGAATCATAGGAGGTATGAATACTAAATCCATTCCCCTTACAGCCATCCTGTTACTAGTAAACAAATTTGCCCAAGTTCGTAATACTTATTGCGCAAAGATTGCATATAATAGGAATGAGATATGTTGTGTTTGAATTCAATTTAATTTTTATACTTTTTCTTAGATGTGAGTTTTGATCCAGCCAATTATTGTCAAATATTTAAATCATCAGATTTTATTCAATAACTTTTTTGTGACAATGTATAGTATTGTTGCCTTACTGCTGAAAATTATATATGTTAAGTTTATGATAATTTCTCATTTTTATATAACTAATCTCTCATGTTTCGTTCTAAAATCTCTTTTGTAAAGTTCATTAATCTCTTGCAGTTTATAATCTCATGTGTGAGATCTAACATATGATTATAAGAGATTTAGTGTCACGACCCGAAATCTCAAATATCGTGATGGCACCTATCATGACACTAGACAAGCCGACAACTCACACATACCGACATATTGAAATTTAAAATATATGAAAATAAGCTTAAGTAAGTAAAAGTCTCATAAAAATTGAATGAAAACGTCACAGCTCAATATAGAATTTTTTCAAAACTCGCGTGTCATTGAGTACATGAGAATCTATACAAATACATTGTCTGATACACTATCTAAGAAAGTAGAATTGAATAAGTAAAATTGAGGGATATGGGAGGAGAGTCAAGGTCTGCGGACGCCCAGGCAGCTACCTCAATCTCCGAATGGCTGAAAAATCTGAGATCAACAATCACCTTTCCCGGAAATACCTGGATCTGCACACCAAGTGCAGGCGGTAGTGTGAGTACAACAAACTCGATAAGTAACAAGTCTAACATTTGGACTGAAAGCAGTGACGAGTCCGAACGATACGGTTCAAACACATAATTATACAGTACAGAAAATTTACAGAACATATGACAGTAATATCTCAGAGAAACTCATAATTTGCAGGTACGGGTACATGAATGTATCTTCCAGGTTTAACAATTAAACTCAGAACAGATAAAATATGTCAAGTCTGAATGATATGAGGAATATGACCTCTCTATATCTACATGCTAATATACATATCGTATGTGATGCAACACAATGAAAGCATCACGTACTCACATTCTCAGAGTACTCAACCTGGCTGTCTCGATTATCACTCATCACACTCAATCTCTCAGCACTGTTCAGGGTAGATCCAACCCAAGGCAGATCCATCCTGAATCAAATATCATAAATTAATAGCAACCGCACTTACTGTGGGTGTGCAGCCTCCGGAAGGGCAGATCCAGCCCAAGCGCTATAATAAGCCAAAACCTGGCATGGATCAATAAAGCCTGGTGTGGCATATATCCTGATCCCATAAATATCACTCACAAACATTCCCTCGGCCTCACTCAGTCATCAATCTCTCCAGTCTCTCGAGCTCACAACACTTATGCTAAGCAACCCAAATCAATGATACACGATGTGACAATATACGATAGCAGAGACTGAGATATAATATGCAATGATAAATGCGACTGAGTACATAATTGCAATTAAGAAAATAACTCAACAGTAAGGAACGACCACTGCGGGTCCCAATAGTACCAACACATAGCCTAAACATGATTTCTAGCATAAATCACAGCTCAAGTGCTCTAACACATAGAGTACAGTACTAATATTCAGATAAGATAGCTACACAGTCCTATGCAATCGACTAAATCACAATTTCTACAGTGCATGCCCACACGCCCGTCACCTAGCATGCGATTCACTCAACACCAATCATATAGCACGTAATTTTAGGGATTTATACCCTCAGAACCAAGTTTAGAAGTATTACTTACTTCAAATCGTGCAAATCTCTACTCAAACAAGCCATTGCCTCGCGAATCGGCCTCCAAATGCCTCGAATCTTGCCACAAACAATTCGATATAATCAACTCGAGCTATAGGAATCAATTCCATATGAAAATGCTAAGTTGTTAATCAAAAGGCAAAAGGTCAACTCAAAAGTCAACCACATGCCCATCTCTCAGAATACAATAAAGGTTATAAAATATGAAAGCCCATTCAACCACGAGTCCAACCATACCAAATTTACCAAATTCCGACACCAAATCGTCACTAAAATCCTCAAATTTATCTCTACAATCCCTATCCTAAAACACCCAAAATTCAACCTCAAAAACACACAAACTAGGTGGGAAATTCAATGGGGAAACACTATTATTGAATAACAACTATCACAAGTGACTGACCTCAAGAAACACCTCAAACTCCCTCTCAAAAATCACATTAGCCCGAGCTTGAAATGTCCAAACTGATAAAAACTCACGAAACCCTCGAGGTTTAAACTCCGCCCAGGCATTTCCGCACCTGCGGAGCCTGGGCTCGCACTTGCGCATCCGCTTTTGCGGAGAAATCTGCGCTTCTATGAAACTCACTTAACAAACGACCTCTCGCACCTGCGGTCCCAGCCTCGCACCTGCGGGACCGCATCTGCGAACCTCCCTTCGCTTCTGAGATTCCCCTACTACCTGTCCAAATCCGCTTCTGCGGTCGACCTCACACAGATGCGCATCCGCATATGAGGAACCTCTTCCGTGCATGCAACTCCTAGAGACCTTCCTCCTCTTCGCATCTACACAAGCTTAGCCGCTTCTACGGCTCAGTACCTATGGCCAATCCCACCGCAGGTGCGATGACACCAGACCTATAGAACCATCATAACACTTAAGCCACTTTTCGATCCGTTAACCATCTGAAATCAATCCGTGGCTCCGGGGACCTCAACCAAACATACCAACAAGTCCTAAAACACGATACGAACTTAGTTGAGGCCTCAAATCACATCAAACAACATTAAAAACATTAATCGCACCTCAATTCAAGCCCAACAAAAACTAAGAAATTACAACTTCTACAATGGATGCCAAAACATATCAAATCACGTTCGATTGACCTCAGATTTTGCACACCAGTCATAAAAGACACAACGGACTTATTCCAACTCCCGAAACCAAAATCCGAGCCCAGTAACCATAAAGTCAACTCTCGATCAAACTTCTCAATTTTCAAAATTTCTAATTTTCCAACTTTTGCCATTTCAGGCCTAAATCAACTACGGACCTCCATATTACTATCCAAGCACACTCCTATGTCTAAACTCACCCAACAGATCTATCAGAACTATTAAAACTCTATTCCATAGCCATTTACACATAAGTCAACATCCGATCAACCTTTTCAACTTAAGCTTCCAACCTTGAGACTAAGTGTCTCGACTCATTCTGAAACATCCCCGGAACAAAACAAACTACCCCGACAAGTCACATGATGACAATTGAGCATAAAATAAGTAGTAAATGGGGGAACGGGGCTACAACACTCAAAACGATCGACTGAGTCGTTACATCCTCCCCCTCTTAATCAAACGTTTGTCCTCGAACGGGTCTAGAATCATACTTGTAGTCTCCAATAGGCATGGATATATACTCCACATCTCCCGCTCGGTCTCCCAAGTTGCCTCCTCGACTGGCTGACCTCTCCACTGCACCTTCACTGAAGCTATGTTCTTTGACCTCAACTTTCAAACCTGCCAATCCAAAATGGCCACCAACTCCACATCATAAGTCAAATCACCATCCAACTGAACCGTGTTGAAGTCCAAAACATGAGACAGATCGCCGACATACTTCCGAAGCATCGAAACATGCAACACTGGACGAACACTCGACAAACTAGGCGGCAATGCAAGCTTGTAAGCTACCTCTCCAATCCTCTGAAGCACCTCAAAAGGCCCAATATATCGTGGGCTCAACTTGCCCTTCTTCCCGAACCTCATAACACCCTTAATGGGTGAAACCTTGAGCAGTACCTTCTCCCCAACCATGTAAGCAACATCATGAACCTTCAAATAGGCGTAACTCTTCTGTCTAGACTGCGTTGTGCGAAGCCGATCATGAATCAACTTAACCTTATCCAAAGCATCCTGAACCAAGTCACTACCCAATAACCTAGCCTCCCCCGGCTCAAACCATCCCACCGGAGACCGACACCGTCTCCCATACTAAGTCACATACGGAGCCATATGAATGCTCGATTGGTAGATGTGTTTGTAGGCAAACTCTACAAGCGGAAGAAAGTGATCCCAAGAACCCACGAAACCTATGACACAAGCGTGTAGCATATCCTCCAATATCTGAATAGTGCGCTCGGACTGTCCATCTATCTAAGGGTAAAATGTTGTACTTAACTCAACCTGTGTGCCTAACTCTCACTGCACTGCTCTCCAAAACTACGATGTAAATTGCGTGCCCCGGTCTGAAATGATGGACACCGGCACACCGCGAAGGCGAATAATCTTGCGAATTTAGATCTTAGCCAAACACTCCAAAGAATAAGTAGTCCCAACTGAAATGAAATGCACGGACTTGGTCAATCGATCCACAATCATCCAAATAGAATCAAACTTCCTCGAAGTCCGTGGAAGCCCAACTACAAAATCCATGGTGATACACTCCCATTTCCAATCTGGAATCTCAAGCTTCTGAAGAATTTCGCCCAATCTCTGATGCTCATACTTTACCTGCTGACAATTTAGGCACCGAGCTACAAACCCCACTATATCCTTCTTCATCCTCCTCCACTAATAGTGCTGCTTCAAGTCCTGTTACATCTTCACGGCACTCGAATGAATGGAATACCACGAACTGTGGACCTCCTCAAAAATCAACTCACATAGCCCATCTACATTAGGCACACAAATCCGACCCTACATCATCAACACCCCATCATCCCCAATAGTAACATCCTTGGCATCACTGTGCTGAACTGTGTCCTTAAGGACAAGCAAATGAGGATCATCATTCTAGCACTTGCTGATGCAATCATATAAGGAAGACCGAGAAACCACACAAGTTAGAACCCGACTGGGCTCCGAAACATTTAATCTCACGAACTGGTTGTCCAAGGCCTGAACATTAGCTGCAAGCGATCTCTCACCAACATGAATAAATGCAAGGCTACCCATACTCACCGCCTTTCTACTCAAGGCAGCGGCCACCACATTGGCCTTCTCGGGATGATACAGAATGGTGATATCATAGTTCTTTAGAAGCTCCAACCATCTCCTTGCCTCAAATTTAGATATTTTTGTTTGAACAAATGTGGAGACTCCGATGATCTGTAAATACCTCACAAGACACACCATAGAGATAATGCCTCAAAATCTTCAATGTATGAACGATGGCTGCATACTCCAAATCATGAACATGGTAGTTCTTCTCATGGGGCTTTAACTGACGCAAAGCATAAGAAATCACTCTACCCTCCTACATCAAGACACACCCGATACCGATCCGAGAAGCATCACAATATACTGTATAAGAGCCTGACGCTGAAGGCAAAACTAGAACTGGAGATGTGGTCAAGGCAGTCTTGAGCTTCTGAAATCTCTCCTCATGCTCATAAGGCCACATGAATGGAGCACCCTTCTAGGTCAATTTGGTCAAAAGCGCTGCAATGGACGAGAAACCCTCCACGAAGCGTCGATAATATCCGGTCAAACCGAGGAAACTCCGAATCTCAGTAGCTGAAGACGGTGTGGGACAACTCTGAACCGCCTCTATCTTCTTTGGATCCACCATAATCCCCTCACTATACACCACGTGCCCCAAGAACGCCACTGAACTAAGCCAAAACTTAGACATCAAAGCTCCAACTAGCTCGAATTAGCTCCGCAACATCTACATCACTCAGAATCACTCCTACAAGGCATACTGGATAAGATGCTCACAAGAGTTAAGCATTGGACATCAAAGTTTCTATCTTATGCAGGAAGGTTACAATTGATCAAAAGTGCTCGGATTGCCATGCAATCCTTTTGGTCACAAATCTTTCCTTTAACAAAGAAGATTATTTTAAAGATTGTGACCATTTGTTAGAGGTTTCTCTGGACAGGTGAAGCAGATGGGAGTAATAAAGCATTAGTGGCCTGGAAACAATTGTGCTGGCCAAAGTCTACATGTGGTTTGAACATTACTGACATCCTCACGTGGAACAGAGCTGCAATCCTTAAGCAACTATGGAATTTGTGTAAGAAGAAGGATCACCTATGAATATAGTGGATGCATACATACTATATAAAACAGCATGTGATATGTAATATAAATGTGAAACAAGCTTCTTGGCTCACTCGCAAAATATTAGGAGCTGCAAATTATCTAAATGAAGCAAATATAGGAGTGGAGGAGGTGATGAATGTGAGGGGCTACTCCATCAGAGACATGTATAATAAGCTTAGAGGAGAGTTCCCTAAAGTTGAATGGAGGAGACTATTATGAAATAACACCAGCAGTCCTAAATAGATTTTTATCTTTTATTTAGCAATCCTGGGCAGATTATACACACGAGACATGCTTATCACTTGGGGGATATTAGCCAATCCATCATGTTCGTTGTGTGAAGGAGGTACAGAGGACCACGATCATCGTTTCTTCCAATGCACCTACTCAGCAGCAGTTTGGAGGAAACTATTATACTGGATTGGAGTCAAAAGAGATGTGGCTGGGTAGAATGAAGAGGCAAAATGGGCTACAAAACATGCAGCAGGTAAACAACTATCAGCAGCAATATACAGAATGCTTCTAACTTGCACTGTATACCATATATGGCAAGAAAGGAATTGGAGAACTTTTTGCAGGCAGCAGAGGAGAAGTGAGGAGCTAGTTAAAATGATAATCCAAGAGGTCCATTGTCAAGAAAGCTTGAGTCCTAGTCTAGCTAAAAGATTTCAAGATTTAAATTTTTATCCTTAGCTAGTCTATACTTAGAACTCGTGTTAATTAGTTTTGATGTTCCTAGGTTCGGGGCTGCATGTCCAAACCTAGGTGGATAGTGATAGGGTTTTGTTATACTTGTAAATATTTTCACTGGTAATAAAAATTAATTACCAAAAAAAAGTATTACGAACAAAAATTAAACACTTGGCAGCCAAGACTAAAGACAAGAAAATTAGAGCCCGTTTGGATTAGCTGATTGTAAATAGCTGATAAGCTTGTAGTGCTGAAAAGTTTTTTAAATGCTGAAACTGATTTTTAAAATAAGCATTTACGTGTTTGGATAGAAGTGCTGAAACTGATAATAAGCAGTTGATGTGTTTGATTAAAAAATGATGATAAGCTATTCTTTTATTAAAATAACTAAAATACCCTTGAATCTTTTTCAAAAGATTATAAATTAAAAATTTCTTTGTAAAGAAAAGAATTAATAACGAATATGGAATGAAGAGAAAGTTAAGAAATTTATTTTGGGAAAAGTATTTTGTGAATTAGAAAATATTATTAAGGATAAACTAGTAAAAGTGTTGGTCAAACTAAAAGTGCTTATAAGTTGAAAAGCCATAAGTTGGGGGTGACCGGGCTTATGACTTATGGCTGATTTTAGCTTATAAGCACTTGGCTTATAAGCACTTTGAGTGTTTACCAAACGCGTAGATAAGCCAAAAGGTGTTTATAAGCCAGTTTGACCAGCTTATAAGCTTAGCCAAACACCCTCTTAGTCTTTATGTCTTGAAAAGCAAAAAAATAACATAAGCACATGAGATTCTAAGTAAATGTAATTAATTTTCTCGCCCGTCCTCATCCAACACCGTCTGATCTTCAAATTAATCATCATGCGACAGGAGGGGTAACTACTTCTACAACACCTTTCCAAGTCGTCGACGCTTGCACGATTGCCTTATCATTTCAACTACTTTACGTTTTCTCTTTGGTCGTCCATCACCTGCCCAAGAGGGCTCATAAACATAGCTGGTGGTCTAATATCCCTGAAAATTTTAATATCATGTATCTTTACCAAATAATTTAATTTTTTTAAAAATGTCCAATCAATTTTCAACATTTTCCAAGTGTATCTTTAAACGTTTCTCAACCATGCCTAACAGTTCCTTAACTTGTGCTAAAACCTCATCAGATTTACTATCAAAATATAATTCATCAAAACTAGAACCCAACCTATCAAAATTAGAAACAGCAATACCAAGATTACCAAAATCATTGAGACCATAACCTATCATAGGCGTCTCACGTGCACATATCTTTTACTAGTTTAGGACTTTGGTGAAGATAATCCTATTGATTAATCACTTGCATTTGCTCAAAAATATCTTCATTAATAACATATATTTGTTCAAGCTCCTTCTATTAGTTTTATCGTTGTTGTTATTATTGCTGCTCATGTATGCCATCAAGAGCCTCTATTTTTATCCAGCTCTCTAACCAACTCATCAATAGTTTCGTCGTCCTCTTCCGCTAATTCTTTAGAATGCTTTACCCATTTACTTTTAGATTCTTCCCTAGGTGGCTTCATTATTGAGATGCAATTCACCTATAAGACAATGCCACAATTACTATTTGTAACTTATTTATTTTCTTATTTATTAGTACTAGTAATAATATATCAGAAACAAATCATACATATCTTACTTATCAACTTATCATATCAATCATAACTCATGTGCCACAGAGCTTTTTCTGAATGCCATCAAACATTTTGGGGTATTACATTCCCCAAAGCCAAAGACTTCTTTCCAGAATTGGCTCCAAACACATTTATAGCTTGATAAGCCTATACTTATCAAGGCAAGTAAATGTATATAATTATTAAATTATAAGATCTTACAATGAAAATAATAGTGAAACCTCCTACAGTGTAAGGTTATGGATTCTTCTTTTTTAAGATACTTATTTCTACATTTTCCTTTCAACCCTTTGTATTTTTGTGAAGGTCCTTTCTTAAACTATTAAGTATGAACTCAAAGCACACTCGACCTTAAGGATATGACCCAAAGAATGTTGCTCTGGTCACCCATCTCAAGTAGTGATCTTACACTTGCCAAACATCGTTTATAACTACTAAGACTAAGTGGATCTTGTATAAGGAAGCAACACCTTGTTTCTCTACTAGGCTAAATGTCTTTTTTCGTGATTTAAAAACTTGTAAAAGATTTTCACCGACCAAAATATCCTTCTTCTAATTTTTCCCTTTAACATATCCTTTACTTTTTCACTAAATCCAAACTATCTTGGTATACTTGCATAGACTAGATCTCACTTAGAAAAGGGCCACAATTTAATCCAGTAACAAAGCAAAATTCCTTCATTCCAAAGCGGACAAGTCTGATGCGAATTAAAAACTACATTTCATTGTTTTTCTTTGTCTCAATTTTCCATAGTAATAAATAATGGCACAAGAAACCATGAAAGTAATATTTCAACAATCAACATTTATGTGTAATGACCCGATAGGTTGTTTTGAGTACTAGCTCCATATTTTTGTGTTTTGGGACCTTTTACAGGTCTATTTGATGATTTATCACTTGCGTGCATGGTCCATATTTACTTCCAAAAAGTTTAAATGTGCATTTTCGAAGAAAATGTAATAATTGACTTTGAAAATGACTAGAGTTGACCACGGTCAACGTTTTTAGTAAACGACCTCGGATCGGTGTTTTGACAATTCTGACGGGTTCATATGATCATTTTGAAATTATACGCATGATTAGTTAGGGTGTCATAACCCAAAATCCCTCCTTAGGAGTCTGATGACATTTAGTGCCTAGGACTAAGTAAGCCTAGCACATAGAGAGTTATCAATAAATTTAACTCAGTTATTATTAGAGACGAACCTAAAATTTTTGTACAAAGCCAACAAACCAAAGTAGATATACAACATTCCAAAACCGGTAGTACAAATGATAAGCTGTACTGAGTTCAATAGAAAATCTCTAGGTACAACTGCTATGGAATAGAAATAACAGTACAAAGTAGACTTCAGAAGGTGACTACGAGGCCTGCAAACGCATTGGTGGGTATACCTTGAAGTCTCTGCTACAACTCACAATCAACTAACTAATGACCAACACGCTCCGAGGTACCTGGATCTGCACAAAAATATGCAGCAAGCATAGCATGAGTACACCACAGCGGTACCTAGTAAGAATCAAGACTAACCTCGATGGAGTAGTGATGAGGAGCAGTCATGACACCTACTAGATATAGTAACCTATACAAGTATGAATATAAAACTAACACGGAACAATACATAGCAAACCATGGTAAAAACAATGTTACAAAACTTGTAATAAGAACTAGAAATGTCACGACCCAAAATCACATGTGTCGTGATGGCGCCTATCGCGATAATAGGCAAGCGAACAACTCACAAATATAGGCATCTTTAATTCAAAACATACTGAAATAGGTTGAAGTAAATAAAATTTCATAATAACTGGATGAAAAAATCGTAACTCAATACAGATATATTCCCAAGATCCGGGTATCACTCAGTACATGAGCATTTATACAATAACATGGTCTAACTGCTGAAACACTGTCTAGGAAGGTAGAATAGTATAAATAAAACTAAATGATGAAGAAGGAGAGTCAAGGTCTACGGACACCGAGGAAGCTACCTCGACAGTCTCCGACATGAATAAGCTACAACACTAGCAACCTCTGTGCCCGAAAGTACCTGGATCTGCACACGTAGTGCAGAGTGTAGTATGAGTACAACCGACCAATGTACTCAATAAGTAACAAGACTAACTTTTGGGCTAAAAGAAGTGACAAGCTCAACTATTACAGCCTAAATACAGAGTTTATTAGTACCAAAATGACAAGAAATATGACAATAATATCTCAGAAAAACTCATAATCTGTTGGTACATAATACAAGAATGTAGACATGCTTCCAGGTTTAATAGTTAAGCTCAATACAGATAAAATATGCCAAGTATGATTGATATGTGGAATATTACATCTCTATATCTACATGCCAATGTGCATATCACATGTAATGCAACACGATGAAAACCTCACGTACTCACACTCTCAGACTACTCAATCTGACTGTCTCGATTTTCGCTCATTACACTCAGTCACTCAGTACTGTACGGTAGTTGCGCTCACTATTGGTATGTCAGACTCTAGAGAGGCGGATCCTACCCAAGCACTAATAATAACTCAATCTGACCTGCTATGACGTACAACCCGATCCTATAATAATAAAGCCTAAAAGGCCTACTGTGGTGTGTGGCCCGATCCATATATAAGCCATAAGGCCTGCTGCGATGTGCAACCCAATCCACAAATCTCACTCACAACACAACTCTCAGTCCACAACTCAGTCGTCAATCTCTCCAGTTTCTCGGGCTCACAAATCTCATGCCAATCAGCCCAAATAATGATATATAACACAACAATAAATAGTAATAGAGACTGAGATATGATATGCAAATAATGGATGTGACTGAGTACAAAATTGCCATCTAAGCAAATAATTCAACAGCAGGAATGACCCCAGTGGGTCTTAACCGGATAAGCATATAGCCTAACATGATTTCTAACATGAATTTGCAGCTCAATTACACTAACACGTAGAGGTCACATGAATATCAATAAGGTTTGATGACTATACAGTACCACGAAATTGACCGGATCACAATTACTACGTTGCACGCCCACATACCCGTCACCTAGCATGTGCGTTACCTCAACACCAACCACATAACACGTAATTTACGAATTCATAACCTCAGAGCCAAGTTTAGAAGTGTTACTTATCTCAAGCCGTGCAAATCTCTACTCCAATAAGCCCTTACCTCGCGAATTGGCCTCTCAACGCCTCTAATCTAGCCACACACAACTCGATACAATCAACTCAAGCTATAGGAATCAATTTCAGATGCAAAAGCTAAGTTCTTTAATAAAAGTCAAATCAAAAAGTCAACCACGGGCTCACATCTCGAAATTCGACAAAATTAAAAATATCCGAACACCCATTCAACTACGATTCCAACCATACAAAAATTACTCAAATCCGATCACAACTCGAAATTCAAATCCTCAAATTAAAGCCTATGAAGTTTCTACAATTGTTTCCTAATTTTTCCAACCTAAAGTACTAATTAAATGATTAAAACAATGATATATTCATGTAATTTAACCAAATCCGAGTTATAATCACTTACCCCATTCACTCCTTTGAAAATCTCTCCAAGAATCGCCTCAATCCGAGCTCCAGAAATCAAATTGTGAAATATAACTCAAACCCTTATTTTTAAACATATATTCTACCTAGGTGTTCCTTCTTCGCGATCGTGAAGCACAAATTCATAGACTGCCCAATTTAATCTATGCGAACGCGGAATCCCATGCACGAAAGTGATACACAGACTTCCTAGACCTACGTGATCACGAACCTCTTCACGCGATCGCGATGAACAATTCGCGTGAACCCCAACCTTCTCTTTTCTTATTCGCGGACGCGACTCAACCTACGCGTTCGTGATTCATTAACTGTCAATGCTACACGATCGCAGACCTCATCTCGCGATCGTATAGAACAATATTCCATCAGTGATAAATAACTCTTCGCGATTGCGAACCCTCACTCGTGATCACGTACAAGGAAACCAACAACAACAATATCAACAATCCTCAAAGTTCTGAAATGTGCCGAACATGATCTGAATCACATCCGAGGCCCCTGGTACCTCCACCAAAGATACCAACAAGTCGTAAATATCATAAAAACTTGCTCGAAGCGTCAAATCATATCAAACAACGCTAAAACCATAAATCGAACATCGATTAAAGCCTAATGAACTTATGAACTTCTAACTTTCAAAACTAACGCCGAACATACCAAACCAACTCCGATTAACCTCAAATTTTGCTCATAAGTCATACATGACAAAACGGACCTATTCCAACTTCTGGAACCAAAATCCAAGACTTGTAACCACAAAGTCAACTCTCCAAACTTCCATTTTCTAACTTTCGCCAATTCAAGCCAAAATCATCTACGGACCTCCAAATCAATATCTGAACACACTCCTAGGTCCAAAATCACCCTACGGAGCTATAGAAACCATCAAAACTCCATTCCGAAGTCATTTACACATAAATTAACATCCGGTCAACTCTTTCAACTTAAGCTTCCAACCTTGGGACTAAGTGCCCTAATTCATTCTGAAACATCTTTGGAACCAAACTAACCATCCCGGCAAGTCACACAATAACAATTGAGCACAAAATAAGCAGTAAATGGGGGAACGGGGCTACAACACTCAAAACGATCGGCCGGGCTGTTATATCCTCCCCCTCTTAAACAAATATTTGTCCTCGAACGAGTCTAGAATCATACCTGGAGTCTCAAATAGGCGTGGATATCTGCTCTGAATCTCCCGCTCGATCTCCCAAGTAGCCTCCTCAACTGGCTGACCTCTCCACTACACCTTCACTGAAGATATGTTCATTGACCTCAATTTTTGAACATGCCGATCCAAAATGGCCACCGACTCCACATCATAAGTCAAATCAACATCTAACTGAACCGTGCTGAAATCCAAAACGTGAGACGGATCGCCGACATACTTCTAGATCATGGAAACATGAAACACTGGATGAACACTCAATAGACTATGCAGCAATGCAAGCCTATAAGCCACCTCTCCAATCCTCTCAAGCACCTCAAAAGGCCTAATATACCGAGGGCTCAACTTGCCCTTCTTCCCGAACCTCATAACATACTTCATAGGTGAAACTCTGAGCAATACCTTCTCTCCCACCATGTAAGCAATATCGTGAACCTTTCGATCGGCTTAACTCTTTTGCATAGACTGCACCGTACGAAGTCGATCCTGAATCAACTTAACCTTGTCCAAAGCATCTTGAACCAAGTCAGTACCCAATAGCCTAGCCTCACCCGGCTCAAACCAACCCACCAGAGACCGACACTGTCTCTTATACAAAGCCACATACGGATCCATCTGAATGCTCGATTGGTAGTTGTTATTGTAGGCAAACTTTGCAAGGGGCAGAAACTGATCCCAAGAACCCCCGAAATTTATGACACAAATGCGTAACATATCCTCCAAAATTTGAATAGTGCTCTCGGACTGTCCGTCTGTCTGAGGGTGGAATGATCTACTCAACGCAACCTGTGTGCCTAACTCTTCCTGCACTGCTCTCCAAAACTGCGATGGGCATCGGTACACCGTGAAGGCAAACAATCTTGCGTATGTAGATCTCAGCCAATCGCTCTAAAGAATAGGTAGTCCCAACTGGAATGAAATGCGCGAACTTGGTCAACCGATCCACAATCACCCAAATAGCATCAAACTTCTTCGAAGTCCATGGGAGCCCAACTACAAAATCCATGGTGATACGCTCCCATTTTTACTAAGGAATCTTAAGCCTCTAAAGCAATCCGCCCCGTCTCTGGTGTTCGTACTTCACCTGCTGACAATTTAGGCGCCGAGTTACAAACCCCACTATATCTTTCGGCATCCTCCACCACCAATAGTGCTTCCTCAAGTACTGAAAAATCTTTGCGGCACCCAGATGAATGAAATACCGCGAACTGTGGGCCTTCTCAAGAATTAAGTCATGTAGCCCATCCACATTGGGTACACAAATCGGACCCTACATCCGCAACACCCCATCATCCCCAATAGTAATCTCCTTAGCATCACCGTGTTGAACCGTGTCCTTAAGGACAGGAAAATGGGGATCATAATACAGACGCTCTCTAATGCGATCATATAAGGAAGACCGAGAAACCACGCAAGGTAGAACCCGACCAGGCTCCGAAACATCTAATCTCACGAACTGATTGGCCAAGGCCTAAACATCTGATGCAAATGGTCTCTCACCTACCAGAATAAATTCAAGGCTACCCATACTTACAACCCTTCTACTCAAGGCATCGGCCACCACATTGGCTTTCTCGGGATAATATAGAATGGTGATATCATAGTCCTTTAGCAGCTCCAACCATCTCTGTTGCCTCAAATTTAGATCATTTTGTTTGAACAAGTGCTAGAGAATCGATGATCTGTAAATACCTCACAAGACACGCCGTAGAGATAATGCCTCCAAATCATCAATGCATGAACGATGGCTGCCAACTCCAAATCATGAACATGGTAGTTCTTCTCATGGGGCTTCAATTGGCGCGAATCATAAGAGATCACTCTACCCTCCTGCATCAAGACACATCCAACACCAATCCAAGAAGCGTCATAATACACAGTATAAGAACCCGATGCTGAAGCAAAACTAGAACTGGAGTTGTGGTCAAGGCAGTTTTGAGCCTCCGAAAGCTCTCCTCACACTCATCCGACCATCTGAATGGAGCACCCTTCTGGATCAACCTGGTCAAAGGCGCTGTAATGGACAAGAAACAATCCACGAATCAATGATAATATTCGGCCAAGCCGAGAAAACTCTGAATTGTAGTAGCTGAAGACGGTCTGATCCTACTTTAAACACCTTTATCTTCTTTGGGTCCACCTTAATCCCCTCACCGGACACTACGTGACCCAAGAACGCCATCGAACTAAGCCAAAACTCACACTTGGAGAACTTGGCATAAAGTTTCTCCTCCCTCAACCTCTGTAGTACAATCCTCAAATGCTGGGCATACTCCTCCTGGCTAAGTGAGTACACCAGGATATCATTAATGAATACTATGATGAACGAATCAAGATATGGCTAAAATACACAGTTCATCAGATGCATAAATACTAATGGGGCCTTGGTCAACCCAAATAACATCACAAGGAACTCATAGTGACCATAGTGAGTACTGAATGCCGTCTTCAGAATATCCGAGTCCCAAATCTTCGACTAGTGATACCTAGACCTCAAATCAATCTTAGAGAACACTCTAGCTCCCTGAAGCTGGTCAAATAAATCATTAATGCGCGGCGAATGATACTTGTTCTTGAAATAGTCGATGCACATCCGCATAGGACCATCCTTCTTTTTCACAAAGAGAACCAGTGCACCTCAAGGCGACACACTAGGCCGAATAAACCCCTTATCAAGGAGCTCCTGAAGATGATCTTTCACTTTCTTGAACTTTATTGGTGCCATACGATACAGAGGATTAGAATTGGGCTGAGTGCCCGGCACCAAGTCAATACTAAATTAAATATCACTGTCGAGTGGCATGCCCGACAAGTCTGTAGGAAACAAATCCAAAAAGTCTCGCACTACCGGAACAGAATCAATAATAGGAGTATCAACACCAACATCCCTTACAAAGGCCAAATATGAAATACACCCCTTCCCAACCATCCGTTGGGCCTTCAGATAAGAAATCACCCTAGTGGGAACATAATCTAGTAAACCTCTCAACTTGATCCTCGGCAATCCCGACATCACCAATATCATGGTCTTAGCGTGACAATCCAGAATAGTATGACATAGGGACAACCAATCCATACACAAAATCACGTCGAAATCAACCATACTAAGCAATAAGAGATCAACTCTAGTCTCCAATCCCTCAATAGTAACTACACACAACTGATACACACGGTCCATAACAATAGTATCACCCACCGGCATAGATTCATGAACAGGTAAAACTAAGGACTCACGGGGCATATCCAAATAATAAGCAAATTATGATGATACATATGAATAAGTGAAACCAGGGTCAAATAATATAGAAGTATCCCGTGGTATACTGAGACAATATATGTGATCATTGTGTCTGAAGCAATGTCCTCTGGCCTGGAAGGAATAGCATAGAATCGAGCCTAACCGCCACCTGATCGGCCTCCCCCTCTAGGGCCACCTCTAGCTATCTGAACCCCACCCCGAGCTGGCTATGCGGGTGGTGAAGTAACTGGTGCAGATGTCATAGCCTGACCCCTCTGCTGAACTGGACCTCCTAAGAGATGGGGACAATACCTCCTCACATGTCCAAGCTCCCCACACTCATAGCGACCCCGGGCCGTCAATGGTGGTGGGGACAGAATTAGACCTTGAGAATCAGAATAACTGCTAGAAGAACCCGGCACAGATGAACCCTAAACTAATGGAGCATGAGATGAACTCTGAGCTGGGAGGCACTGAGAGATGACTGACCTAGACAGAAACTGTATGAACTGTGGCTAGTTGATACACCATGATGAACCAGAAGAGCCATCGGAGCGGGCCTATAAGGACGACCCATGTTGTGATAGGACTGACCCCCAGAAGAAATACCGCTGAAACCACCCGAACTACAAGGCCTCTTGGACTCCCTCTCCTCACGCTCCTAACTACGGACCAGCTCTAGCCACGTAGCAATATCAACAACCTCGTCAAACATAGCACCTGATACATTCTCTCAAGTTATAACAAAGCGCAGCCCATAGTTGAGTCCATCAATGAACCTCCTAATCCTCTCCTCTCTGTGGGAACCAACCAGACCGCATGACTAGCCAACTCTGAAAATCTCATTTCATACTGGGTCACGGTCATGCCTTCCTAGCGTAGCTGCTCAAACTGCCTACGTAACTCCTTCCTCGGTGGCACAAACTTCTCCAAGAAGAGAACGGAGAACTCGTGCCATGAAAGAAGTGCAACACCGGCTGGGATGCTCCAGTTATAGGTCTCCCACCATCTAAAGGCTACCCTCGTTAGTTGAAAAGTAGCAAATGATATGCCACTAGTTTCCAGAATACCCGCCATGTGAAGAATTTGCTAGCACCTATTAAAGAAGTCCTGGACATCCTCTGACTCAGCCCCACTAAATGATGGAGGCTTGAGCCTCCCAAACCTCTCTAGTATCTTCTACTCCTCATCACTCATAACGGGACCCTTCTAGGCCTGAGCAACTGCAACCGGCTGGGCTGGTAGTATCCTCGGTGTATGGAGTCCCTGCACCACCTGCTATGGAGTACGGGCGGCGGGAGTCTGAGTATCTCTCCCGTCCTGAGAAGTGGCTGGTGCGGCTTGAACTGAAACTGCCTGAGCAAGGCTAGTGCAAACAGTCAATATCTCGGCCAAAGCCTCCTAAGGGCCTAGAATCACAATGGGCACAAATGGTACCTGAGCTGGTCCCACCGGCTCAACTACATCTAGAATCTCCTCTTGGGCTAGAGCAACTGGTGGGTCTACAGGTACTGCTCTAGCTGTTGTACGAGTTGCCCTTCGGCCTCTACCGCGATCTTGGTATCTCGTGGCCCAAGCTGGTGGTACTGGTGGTCGTCCGTCCGATAGGTAGCACGTGTCCTCACCCTCTACGAGAGAATAGAATAACAGAAGTTTAGTTCCAGGAATTAACAAATTCGCATGACAAGAACACAAGAATGTGAAGTTTTCCTAATGGTTCGACAGTCTTTCGAAGATAAGTACATGCATCTCTGTACCGATCCGCAAGACTCTATTAAACCTACTCATGACTCGTGAGACCTATGTAACCTAGGCTCTGATACCAACTTGTCATGACCCAAATTCACATGTGTCGTGATGACGCCTATCGCAATACTAGGCAAGCCGACAACTCATAAATACATGCATCTTTAATTCAAAGCATACTGAAATAGGTTGAAGTAAATAAAATTTCATAATAACTGGATGAAAAAACCGCAACAATACAGATATTTTCCCAAGATCTAGGTGTCACTCAGTACATGAACATATATACAATAACATGGTCTGACTGCTGAAACAATGTCTAGGAAGGTAGAACAGTATAAATAAAACTAAAAGATAAAGAAGGAGAGTCAAGGTCTGCGGACGTCGAGGCAGCTACCTCGATAGTCTCTAAACTGAATAAGCTCCAACATTAGCAACTTCCGTGTCCCGAAGTATCTGGATCTGCACACGAAGTGCAGAGTATAGTATGAGTACAACATACCAATGTACTCAATAAGTAACAAGACTAACCTTTGGGCTGAAAGCAGTCACAAGCGCAACCATTACAGTCCAAATACAGAATGTAACAGTATGGAGATGATAGGAAATATGACAATAATATCTTAGAGAAACTCATAATCTGTTGGTACACAGTACATGAATGTAAACATGCTTCCAGGTTTAACAGTTAAGCTCAATACAGATAAAATATGCCAAGTATGATTGGTATGAGAAATATAACATCTCTATATCTAAATCAACATGAAACTCAAGAACTTCGAAAAACACAAACGCGGGTCTGATTCCTATCAAATTAACTCGGAATAACGCCAAACTTTGCAAACACGTTCCAAATAACGAAATGGACCTATTCCATGTCCCGAAATATAAATCCAACAATGATAGCTATGAAGTCAACCTTAACAAAATTCTAAGTCGTTAAATTGCCAACGTTCGGCAAAACAACACAAATCAACATATGAACCTCAGAATTCATTTTCGGGTATATGTCCAAGTCCAAAATCACGATACGAACCAACTTGAATCAACAAAATAACATTCCAGGGTCATTTTCACAAAAGTCAAACCCTAGTCAACATTTTCAACTTAAGCTTCTAAAATGAGACTCACTCATCCCAATAGATCCCAAAATATCCGAAAATCTAATATGACCATGCACGCAAGTCATAATACACAATATGATACACTCAAGACCTCACACTACCATAAAAGTACTTTTAGTGGCAATTCTAACCTTTTCTTGCAAATGAAAAAGTACTGGCAAATGAGCATTGGCTAGGAAAATATTCCTTTTTTACCTGCAATAGAAAAGAATGACCACTAAAGCACTAATTGAAAACGAAATTTTCAAATCTTTCCCTCCAATTGTTTTGACATCAATCACCTCTTCCCTCCAATCCATTTTTAGGTCTTCTCTGTATATCACGAAATTGTTTCAGAAGTAGGCTATGTAAAGGCTCTTATCGTTCCTGCTGCCCAACTCATCTCTTTCTCGCCATCACCACCCACCATCCTAGGTAAATTCATCGTGTCTCTCTCTCTTTCTCTCTCCTCCCTCTCTATATACCCATTATCACTAATGAGGGGTAGCCAACTATGGCGATTGAAATCTGAATATTCTTTGAACGATAGTATTGAATCTGTCACCGTTTTTGCATTCACGTGTTTGATTTAATGATCTTTTTAGTTGCTTTTATGGTTATTTTACTTCCCATACCAATGGTGTGGAAAATGTATTTTGTAATTAAGGTGTTCGATGAAATGCTTTTGCTGAATTTCTGACTCGTCTTCCACGTTTTATGTTGATTTCAGATGATTCATAAATCTTTGATTGTTTCATATAGTGTCCGATAGTTGAACATTTATCCAATATCAAGTTCAAACAAGGTGAAGTTGATAGGAGCTAGAAAATTTTCTAAAAGTATCGCTAAAGGAGTGACTAAAACTCGGATATTTCCTATTTCTCCTATTCTAATTGCCCACCTGTCTCTTCTTGTTGCACTGCTTTTGTGTCTTTTGGGTTACTGTATTTGATCATAATTCCACATTGTCAGTAGGTAAGAATGCAAATTAGCTATATTTCATCAATCTAAAACGCATGTCCATGCTTTTCTTCTTGGTCTTCTTACAGTTGGCTTTTGGCTTATGTCTTTTATCTTACAGTTGGCTTACATTTTCATCATTTCTATACAATAATATGACAATTCTTGGGGCCAAAATGATAAGAAGATGGGGTATAGGAACAATAATGACGAGGAGACATTAGATGATGTTGATAATGGTGTTTCAATGGATATCTATTTTGATTGAGGTCATCTATTTTTATTTTTAGTTATCTTTTGTCTATTTAAAATTTCTTTGCCATATGGAGTGTATATGTGGATTAGAAGATTGTTATGGTTCAGTTTAGTACTTATTATATGATGTATATGGTCCTCCGATATTAAGAATTATACCTTACTTAGCAATAGAAGAAAGTTACTGCTGAGTGCTAAGGGTATTTGCCTCTGGCAGCTAAATCATTAAGTGGGTAGTTCCATTGGTTATGCTAAGAAATTAATAACTAGATATTTTTGTAAGGCAGAGTCATTTATCTTGTTTATTTGTTGCTTGTCTTTATCTCAATTTTAGGATCAAGAATCTCATGAGCAATAAATAGCTAAAACATCTTGGTTGACTGTGCAGAACATGATTGCAGTATCCGAATTGAGAAATGTAATAAAGCTTTTACCTGTAGCTCTATACAGGCCTTAGTTAACTTTTGGCCTAAATTTCGAATCTTTTTATGTCTTCTTTCACTGAAGAAAGGAGCCGCATTTAAAGAATTATGGGAAAAGAGGGAAGCTCAAATTCTGCCCTCTAAGGTTATCCACTGTAAAGCATTTCATGGAATATCTCTTGTGCTTTTCAACCCTTAAGGAAATTCTCAAAATAAATAGTGTCGTATTTGGAATATATATCCATAGAATTAATTGACCCATTCATAATCTATTGAGTCATATTGAGTGGCAAATCTTTGAAGACATTATACATTAGCCATTTAGACTTAAAACTCTACTATTCTTTTCCTTCTATCGGTTCTAAGTTCCCTTTTGCTAGAAGTGGACTTTGCAAGGAAATGGTAAAAATGAAAATTCTAAACCTATTTTCCTTGATCCAGTATAGGTTTTAATATATCCAAAGACAAGTGTGTTCTTTGTTGCTTTTGTTGCTACATGCATAAAACAATTAAAATTTCTTTTTGGAATTGTTTCTTTATGACTATTTTGTCTAAGTAGATATAGGCATCATTTGTGGTTATCTTGCTTCTAAATTCCATTGGTGAGTCAAGTTCTAGATGTGGTGGAATCTAATTCTTAGAAATTGTTGAGTTCTTCCTTATTAGTCATAATTCAATTCTGTCTGAGTTTAGTTTTCAATTGTTCATATAATTTGAATGAGTGGCTCATTGCAGAGGAGTAAGCATTGTTTTGAGCATCCTTAAATTCACGGAACTTCCTTACTTGATGCATAACCTGATTTAGGTGCTCAACTGCTGAAAGCTTCATTGCTCTCCTAGACTCCTTTTGAAAATATGGTATTTTATAGCTGGGGAAAACTCATGCGCAAAATTAGACAAGAAGGCCATATCTCAAAACTCAAATAGCATGAAGAAGCTTTTGTTCAGAAATTTGGTTGTGGATGATTTCAATGTTATCAAGAGCGAAAGAAATTTATCGGGGCCATTTATTGTCAAATATTACATGTATTTGATAGCAATTATTAGATACACAATTACACTTGTATTGGATCCATAGTTTACTTTGAATTTTATTTTATGTTGTTGATACATTTGATATTATAGATTATCTGTTATTTTTTATTGTGGATTTAGTAAAATGTGTTGAGCTTTTTGGAATGATTTCTTTTATTTATTATTCGAATGAAATTAGGCAAGATGTGCATTAAAATATTAGCTGTTTATTAATCCTTATTAACAATAAGAAAAGTTGTGAAAGGTTCTCATTTACTGGCCATTATAATTGCCACTAAAAATTCCTCCTTTACAAGCAATATGATAGATCTTTACCGGCCATAAAATAGCTGCAACATGTATGATATGGGATTTTTTGAAAGAGGGATAGTGGCCATTAATTGCTAGTAAATATTTCTCGCTAAAACTCATGGACATTTAGCGGTAATAAAAGGGATCTTTACCAGCACTCATTGTAATGGTCGCTAAAGCGTTTGCCGACGCTGAATATGCCGACCAATATTTAATTGCTGGTAAAGAATTTAGCGGCAAGAAATATTGCTGCTAAAGAGCATAATTATTGCCGCTATAAACCTTTTTTGTTGTAGTGATCAAACTAGTGAACGGAACCTTAAAGCTAAAACGATCGGTTGAGTTGTTACATTCTCCTCCTCTTAAACAAACATTCGTCCTCGAATGTGCCAAGAGTCTTTCCCAAGCCACCAAATCATCGTATAAACTCTCCATACACATACATGTGGGTGATCCTACGTCATCCCAATCCACATAAGCCCGACAACAACATCTCAACCGAAGATTGTTCCTCTCACTCATGCCGATAAGCCTTAGAATCAAATTTTCACATCTACCAAGGGCCCTATTATAACACAAACACACTGTAAAATCCTCAACTAGCTGCAACAACTCGTGCATACATCCACAAGATACAACCACACGACATAACATATCGCTCATATGCCCATAACAACAACTCGGACCACAATAGTTGCCTATTACAAAGCCCGCTATCTGCAAACAGACTTACATCGACTAGAACCTTGTTTTAAACCTTCACAACACTGACAATGATGTAAGGAATATGCGGAACTCATAACTACTCACTCGACTAAAAAGCCAAATGCCACTTGGCATACACTTCGCAATCCAAACCCAGCAAGCATAACTCGAACACGACTGAATATGAAAAGAGGAACACATGAAATTGCTATCAAACAAGTCCAACAGGCACGACTCCACACTGATACCATGCTGTGAATCCAATCAACAAAGAAGAAGCAAAACACCCGCAGTAACCACAATGAATCTTTCCCTAATATAACCTTGTCACGGCATATGGCCCGGTACAAGCATACTTGTCCACAAAGAATGCCAGGTCCCCATCCTCCACTCAGAATCATGAGTGAGACAAACATCTCAACAACTAAAACACTCTACTAACTCAATCCCGTAGAACCAAAATCACAACACGAAGCAAACTTCTCATACCTGTAGAACACCCAAATCATAAGTCATGGCCAAACTACCCAGAAATCACGTCAAAACCTACTGTATTAACTAACAGGAAGTCCACCCAAGCCTCATGGCTCGCATAGAAAATAAACCAGAATGATAGATATGGGTTATCAGGATAAAATTTCCCAATTGGCTTGAACAAATGAATATAGTACAAGAATCACAAAACATAACCATTCTGAAGCAAGGTAGGATGACTCTTACCATTGAATGAGACCGGATCGGAATAACATAGATGCATCTCTATAATCAACCATACCTGAAATGATATCATCTGATGCATCATCCTCCGCCCAACTAGGAAGACCATAACAATGGGCCTGGCCTCCCCTTCTAGGATAACCTCTACCCGCCTGAACTCCACCCCTAGCTGGCGGTGCAGGTATAGCAGCAACTGGAGTGAAACTAATAGCCTGAATAACTTGTTGTGATATATTTATCTAGGGTCTGGGATAATCTCTCACCATGTGGCTGGTAGCCCCACACTCAAAGCAAGTTGTCCGCTGAAGTGGCTGTGGAAGTTATCCGGTACGGGTACTCTAGGACCCATGGATATCTAAAACACCACGTGAAGCATGAAGTGCAAGCTGAACTGGCTGACTAACAAAACCTCTAACATGACGCACCTTGCCTTGAAAATAGGGATCAATATATCCTCCTAGTCCACGAGGCCTCTTACACTTTATGTCCTCTCTCTCCTAACCCTCTTACCCTCTCATCTGGGAGCGATCTCTACTACCTGCTAAAATGGAACATCCATCTCCAACTCCCGAGCCATACTGAATCGGATACCATAACTGAGTCCCTCAATGAACTTGCAAACTCGCTCTCTAACTGTAGAAACCAAAGCAGGTGCATGACCGGACAACCCACTGAATCTAATGGCGTATTTTGATACCGTCATAGTGCCTTGATGCATCTGCTCAAACTCCATACGCCATACATCTGGGAGGGTCTTGGGGACAAACTTCCTAAAATAATCTCTGAAAACTGAGTCCAAATGGGTGGTGCTACATCAGTTGGCCTACCCTCATCATAAGCCTTCCTCCACTGATATGCTGCTCCTGACAGCTGAAATATAGTAAAAGGAACTCCGCTCATCTCCACAATACCCATGGTGCAAAGAATACGGTAGCACTTCTCTAGAAAATCCTACGCATCCTCGGTAGCTAAGCCATTGTAAGTAGGGGGATGATACTTCTTGAATCTCTCGAGCCTCTTCTAACTCCTCTGATGTCCCTGGCCTAACCTCAGGCCAAACCGAAATAATATGTTGTACTGGAATAACACCAAAAACCTGACCAGTATGGACCCGCTGCTCTAGAGTACGGGCGGCAGGAGTCTGAGCTCCCCCCTAGTCTGTGAAGTAGCTGGTGCAGTTGGAATTAGTCCCGCCTGAGCCAATGTACCAAACATGCTCAGGAACTATGCTAGAGTCTCCTGAAGTCCAGGGGTGGCAACAGGCGCCTCCGGTTCCCGTACCCTAATCGAAGCTACTAGTGGCTCCTCAGTTGCTGCTCTGGCAGGTGACCTAGCTGTAGCATGTGCTCCTCCCTGGCCTCTGCCTCTGCCCAGTCCCCTAGAAACACTGGCTCTAGGGGCAGCATCATCAGTAACTGCGGCTCATGTCCTTACCATCTGCCAGAGAATAGAATGACAAAGGCTCAAACTCTGAAATCAACAACTCGCACGATAAGAATGAAAGAAGTGAAGTTTCCTAATACTTATGTAGCCTCTCGAAGATAAGTACAGACGTCTCCGTACCGATCCGCAAGACTCTTCTACACTTGCTTATGACTCGTAGTTCCTATACACCTAGAGCTATGATACCAACTTGTCATGACCCAAAATTTCTCCTTAGGAGTCGTGATGGCACATAGTCCCTAGGACTAGGTAAGCCTAATACATAGTGAGTTATCAATAAATTTAACCCAGTTAATTATTAAACATGAACCGGAAATTTCTATACAAAGCAAACAAACCAAAGTAGATATACAACATCCCAAAATCGGTAGTACAAGTCATAAGCTCTACTGAGTTCACAAAAAAATCTCTAAGTACATTTGTTCCAAAATAGAAATAAACAGTACAAAGTAAACATAAGAAGGTGACTCTGAGGCATGCAACTGTGATAGCAGGTATACCTTGAAGTCTTCGCCGCAACTCACAATTAGCTAACTAATGACCAACACGCTCCAAGGTAGCTGGATCTGCTAAAAAATGTACAGTAAACATAGCATGAGTATACCACAGCGGTACCCAGTAAATATCAAAATTAACCTCGGTAGAGCAGTGAAAAGGAACAGTCATGAAACCTACTAGACATAATAACATGTACAAGTATAAATATAAAACTAACCCGGAACAATGCAAAGCTAAACATGGTAAAAATAATGTTATAATACTTGCAATAAGAACTAGAAACAACAATTAACAATAAGGAGCAAGCAGGTAATAACGCCTAAAGTAAGCAGGATACAATTAAAGTCTGGTGTAACCAAGTAAAGGAAAACAAGTAACAACCCAATAAAATAACCGCTATCACACAAAGTTTATACAAGAATTTCTCCGAGGTACCACACCTCATAATCGCAATTCACAGGTCCCGAATCATGAAGCATAATCGCTTGGAATCTTGTTCACATATTACAAATCACAACCGCACGGACAACTCACGTGTTCCATGGACAACTCACGTTCCAATACCATTAATACCCCATATCTGTACGGATAACTCATGCGCTAGCAGTAAAAATTCCTCATATCTACACGGACAACTCACGTACTAACGGTGCAACTCATGCACATAAGGCAGGTATACAAGAATACATGTAAATGATCAATAAACATCAAGGTTCATCTTCTTTGACTGATATGCATGACTAATCACGGTGTATAGCTCGAGTCAACAAGTAAGATCAAAGACAACGAATGGCACATAGGAAACAACACATCAAAATTGTAATATGCAAGACACACAAGGTAGGTACACCACTACACAAATATCATCAATAACAATGCCCCCAGACCATCAAAAATCATCCCCGACATAAGCACCCTTGTCTCGCCATGTGCACAACAATATAAAGTAAATACCCGCCTTGTCTCGCCACACGACATAATAATTATTCGCACTTTGTCTCACCACAAGCGCAAACCCACATATATAGCCTGCCTTCTCACGTCGCATGTGCAAATATCAATAATAACAATAGCACAGACAACTCACATGTGAACACCCAACAATCCTCTAAACAATACCACATGTGCCAAAAACATAACAACATTACATAATAACCCTATCACGATCCAAAATCCAACTAGCCGTGATGACACCTAACCTAACCCCCTAGGTAAGACAATTAACAATAAACCAATTCCAATGAAATTTGATGAGACAATAATGATGAAATAACTGAGCTTTTATACAAAATCCCAACGATTGGTAGTACAAATCATGAGCTTCTAAGATTTAGAGTTTGCAAAGCTGGTATGAAATAAATACATCATCTGTCTGAAATATACATGAACAGATTAAAATTCCAAAGCTACCAAGATCAAGAGGTAGCTATGACCGGAACGCAGGTACGTCTTCAATGCTATCTCCCGCCATACACAGCAACATCAGCATCAAAGATTTGCACGCAAGGTGCAGAAGTGTAGTATGAGTATAACCGATCACATGTACTAAATAAGTAACAAACCTAACCTTAGGTTAAAAGTAGTGTCGAGCTGGGACAAAGGTCGGAGTTCAACACTAATAGCCAACAACAGTTCATAACAGTATAATAAAAGTGATAAAAGAAATAACTCAGAGATGTAATGTGATGCTCATTAGCAGTTACGGAAAAATATTCATGCTTTTCAGGTATAAACAATAAAACCCAAATCCTTCACCGAAATCACCAAAATATGAGTGAGTCAGAAAAACTATGATTTTTCCCAAAAACCTTTCAATAATAAATAAGATGTTTCATTATCAAATAGCATGAGGAAAGTACTTCTCTATGCCTACATATCAGTGTGCACGTGAAATCGTTAATGCCACCAAAATCGCGTAGCATGAGGAAATGCATCTTTATGCCTGTATGTCCAGTATGTATATCAAATGCAATGCATTGCAGTGATAACTCATGTACTCACACTCTCAGAGTACTCGATCTCACTGTCTCACACTTTTCACTCATCACGCTCAATCACTCAATACACTCAGTCACTCAACACTGAATAGGGTAGATCCAGCCCTCAACACTCTCAGTCACTCAGCATTGTACAGGGCAAATCCAGCCCAAATAAATCAATAGCAACTGCGCTCACCGTGAGTGTGCAGACTCTGGAGGGGCAGATCCAGCCCAAGTGCTATAATAAGCCAATCATGGCATGAATCAATAAAGCATGTTGCGGCATGTAGCCTGATCCCATCATGAATAAATAATACCTGCTGCTATGTGCAGCCCGATCCCATCAATATCACTCACAATCCGGCTCTCAGGCCTCAACTCAATCATCAATCTCTCCAGTATCTCGGGCTCACAATGTCATAAAATCAGCCCAAAAATGATGATATGATGTATCAATAAATGGCAACAGGGATTGAGATATGATATGCAAATGAATGAGTATGAATGAGTATGTAATTGCAATGTAAGCAAATAACTCAACAACAGAAATGACCTCAGTGGGTCCCAACATGATAAGCATATAGCCTAGATATAGTTTCTAACATGGATCACAGTTCAATTACTCTAGCACATAGAAATTTCATGAATAGAAACAAGATTAGGTCACTACATAGTACCACAGAATTAATCGAGTCATAATTCACATGGTGCACGCACACACGCCCGTCATCTAGCATGTACGTCACCTCAACACCAAACACATATCACGTAGATTCAGGGGTTAATATCCTCAGCACCAAGTTTAGAAGTGTTACTTACCTCGAACAAGCCAAATCCAATACCGAGCAAGCCACACAATACTCTAGAAATGCCATCCCGCACGTACCAAACTCTGAACAACTCGAAACTAGTCAAAAACAACTCAAGAACATCAAACAATGCCAAAGGAATCAAACTCATTCGATAAAGGTAAAATCTTTAATCAAAAATCCAAAGTCAACCAAAACGTCAAACCCATGCCCGTACCTCAGAACCCAACAAAACTTACAAAATTCAACCCATTCAACTACGAGTTCAACCATATAAGTTTCATTCAAATCCGACTCCGAATCGATGTTCAAAACCCAAAAATTCACTCTATGCAACTTTAGACAAAATCCCCTATTTATCTCTTTAAAATTCACAATCCAATTATTAAAAATGAAGATAGATTCACGATATATAACCAAAACCAAGTAGAGAAAGCTTACCCCTATCCATATGGTAAAAATTGCCTCAAATATCGCTTCAATCCGAGCTTCATAGCTCCAAATATGATAAAATGACCGAAACCTCCGAAATAGAGTACTTTATATTCACTGGACAAATTAATGATTCGCGATCGCGAAAATATCATATCGATCGCGAAGAAGGAAAATGCACTGCCCCAGAAATACACCATGCGATCGCGTACAAACCTTCATAAACGTGATGAACAAACAACACTGCCTCTATAAATACTCAACGCGATCGCGAATTAAACCATGCGAACGCGAAGCACGCATGCTGCCACACTTCACGAATGTGTCACCTCTTACGCGAACACGTTGAAGAAATTCTAGTTCCCAGCTGCCCAATCTCAACACTATGCGAACGCGTACAATATCCACACCAAGCTACGCGATCGCATCTATCAAATCGCGATCGCGATTAAGAAATTGCCCAGCTCAAATCTTTCCTCTACGCGATTGTAACAACCCAAAAAAATAAATTCGAAGTACTTAAGCTCTATTAAGAAAGTCGATGTGCGCTAATCATATTATTTTGTGTCTAGACAAGGACTATTATATGAATGATATCAATTGATCATAGTAATATATGTATGAGGTGCATTAAGAATGGTTTATGGTCTAAGAAGAGCCCCAAGGCTAAGTGAAGTTGAAAATTTTATGATGGGATAAAGTTTCAAGTGAGTTCACATATGACCTAACTTCAAACGATCATACCTCTCTTGATATGACAAGTTATATGGTGTAATACCTATAAAAAGAAAGGTCTATGTGTCTAGTTTTTAACTCTTCAAACCGTTCTTCATTTGGACATTCCTACAAGGAGTTATGATCAGATTACCAAAAGCTGACAGAATGCGATCTGTGACAAATTATGCGACCATTATGCGATCGCAAAATGGTTATGCGACCGCAAACTGGTCGCAAAATGGTCCAAAACTGCCCAGTTATGGGCACCGACTTGTGCGACCATTATGCGACCCGCACACCAATTGTGCGGTCCATTTTGCGACCGCATAGTTGAATTCGGAGGGTTAATTTTCCTCTTTTCATAACCCGACCCCATTTTGATAAATAGGCTTTGGGGCTTATTTTAGGGGTATTTTCTGAGGGTTTTAGAGAGAGGTAAGAGCATTTTAGAGAGAGAATAAGGGAACCTAATATTATAATCATCCAATCTTGCACCAAACTTCAAGAATCAAGGAAGCTAATCACAAGATCTTCATCTAAGAGGTAAGGTTCTATACCCTAGTTTTCAATTTCGAATTTGGGTAAAAGATGGTTGATTTGGAGTATGATTCTTGGGTATAAGAGTATTATTTATACATGTTTGTACTAATAAGATTTGTGGGAAGATTGTTAAGCTCAAATAAGTAAAGATTGGGTTGTGGAGAAGGAAATCTTATAGAAGAACCTTGTAGTTAGATTTGCACACCTAGTGTTTGATAAAATGCTCAAATGAGTTGAGATCATGAATATCTTCCTAATAATGGTTCAATTTTGTTATGTCTCAAAATAGATTGGGATTGCTAGAATTTCTGAAACGTTGTAGTAATTTAAGAAAAATTCAAAGCAAGGTATTTTGGCTAAACTTTCTCTCTTAGAATAGATATCCATAATGTTTCCGTAAGATCAAGTATGATTCGCTCAAGATTCCTAACTTCTATATTTCGGGTTATTCCCTATAAACTTGTTTAATCCGAATGAGCCTTATGTCGAAAGATAGATGTTCAAAGTATGGTTTGCGTATTAAAATGTTGTGGCTTTGATTCGTGTTTTAAATGAGAACTAGTATACCAATTGGGTGAGAAAAACTCGATATGCTTAAGACACATAATTGCTTATATGTGTACCTAAAGTCTTGATTAGAAGTGTCTTGTTATTGATAATCATTAAAGATGCTTGAAAATAAAATAAGCGGATTGAAGAAATAGAGTGTGGCCAACGTGCCAAGAATTTAAGTTATGATTGTGGCTAGTAGCGCACATGATTTGAGAGGATGCGATAAAGAATATGAAATGAGCCTCGACTCCACTGTTTTAAAAGTGATTTGGAAAATAGAATTTGCCTAAGAGCTTGTATACTCAATTCATGTCCATTAGTGGCTGTTTTAACTAATGCTTCGCTTTATAAATATTTCTAGTGTGATTCGAGTTCTATATACTCATGTGTTGAAATCGTACATTGTCATTTTTGGAGAAGAGTATTGCAAGAGTAAATGGTGTATTGATTATTTATGATTTTTCATGTGTGTTTCTATTGTTGGTTGGTATGCCTCATTCTTTGGGAAGAAACCATTTGTGTTTGAAGTTCCCATTTCAAATGGATTGAAAGTATATAATTTCTGAAATTTTCTATATGTTGATATTTGATGGTGATCTTTGAAATTAAAAGAGGTGAAAGTGTGGAATATGAAATACGGCCATCGTGCCATGAATAAAGAATCTTGTGAATGGCCTAATGAGCCAAGGAAATATTGTCGTTGTGAATGACTGAAAATACTAATGAGAATTTATACAATGTGAAAGATGTTGAGGTGAGTATAATTGTATTTATGATATTTCTATTTGCAAATCAAATCAAAAATATTTTTGGGAGCATCATTAGCAAAACCGAGGAAGGGTGGGTCATAAGGCCCACACCTGAAACTATACGTGCCGGTATAGGGATGGATTGTGGTTATTCTCCTTATTTGGGATGAAATTGTAACCTTTGTGAAATTGTGATATTATTCCCCTTAATTGGGATGAAACTGGAACCTTTGTGGATTGAAAAAGTCAACCCACACAACATATGTGGGAAGGCGGCCTAGCTGATCGCGTGGAGATCAGACGCCATGTTACGCACATGGTGGTACTACTCTTGGTAGCAAATTTCTTTCGCATCACCTGTCAAACCACATTGTCCGTGGGGAGATGGCCTAGCCGATCGGGCATGATCGGACTCTGTGTTAACAAAGACAGTGGTATATCGGTGCTAATGATCTCCCAACCAAAATTGTATATGAAGTTCGTATTTTGAAAATTATTATTTTTTAACTAAACATTTGGATATTGTTGATTATGGCATGCTGTTTCTATGGGTTGCCTGTTTCTTATATGGACATTCTATTTTGAAAGAGGACTTTTAGCTATGCATACTAGTGCTATTCGACAGTACTAACATCCCTTTTGCCGGGGGCACTGAATCTTTAATAGATGCAGGTGATTCTACAGCAGGCGTCATTGATCTGTGAAAGCAGTACACTCTTTTAAGCTAATTTGGTGAGCCCCACTTCATTTCGGGGTCATGTATCTTTTGTTTCTCATGTATTGTGTTTTGAGGTATAGCTGGGGCCTTGTTGCCGGCATTTTCATATTACTCTTCTATTGTATTTAAAGGCTCCGTAGACAGGTTACGGGTTGTGGTTGATGTTGGAAACTGAACTAGATATGTTGGTACTTGAAAATCATGTTTTTCATTAATTCTATAAACTCGTAATATTTTGGAAATTATAAATGAAGCTGCTAATGGGAATAAAAAGGAAGTTGTTAATAAAATCTTTTCAGTGATTGATTAATGGAGTACATCCTCTTTATTCATGAATGAGTTTGGGTAGAAAGAAATCTGATAGGCTTGCTAGGCCGGGTTCTCTCGGTTGAGCACCAGTCGCACTCCCTAAGTTTGGGGCGTGACAGCGATCTTCTAATCCGCGATCGCGAAGAACATTTTGGTGCACCAGACTTCAGCAGAACCAACAATGCAATATAAAGAAGAAATGGTCTGAAATCGATCCGAAACACGCCCGAGCCCTCGGGACCACGTCTGAACATTCAAACAAGTCCCATAACATAACACGAACCTACACGAGGCCTCAATTTCATGCATAACAACATCAAAACTATGAATCGCTCCTCAAATGAAACTTAATGAACTTTGAATCTTTCAACTTCCAAAACGCGTGCTGAACCATATCAAATCAACCCGGAATGAGCTCAAAGTTTGCACACAAGTCCCAAATGACATAACAAAGCTATTCCAATTCCTGGAACCACAATCCGAATATGATATCCTCAAAGTCAACTCTCAGTAAAACTTATGAACTTTCAAAACCTTCAAATTTCCAACGTTCGCCAATTAGCGTTAAAACCTTCTAGAAATATCCAAATGAGAATCCGGGCATACGCATGAGTCCAAAATCACCATCCAAACCTAACAGTACCATCAAAACTCCAATCCGAGGTCAAATACTAAAAAAGTCAAACTTGGTCAACTCTTCCAACTCTAAAGCTTCAATCATAAAATTCATTCTTCCAAATCAATTCTAAATAACCTGAAAACCAAAACCGATGATTCACACAAGTCATAATACATCCTACGATGCTGCTCAAGATATCAAATAGCTTAACAGAATGCATATGCTCAAAGCGACCGTTTGGGTCGTTACAAACCCACGCCACATGTGCTCATACACCATGGTGTTTCCACAACAATAATATCAATACCACAACCACATATAGAACACATCTCAACAACACCGAGTACAACAAAAATAACAATAACACGAGGTGCAATAAGTAAATCAACATAATATTGACAACAATGCAATGAAACGGAAGAATAAGCTCAACGATGAAAGACATGCAAGTAATAATGACATCAAGTAAGAGTATTTCAATAATAAGAGAAGTAACATGTAACATCGACTTCAAATAAGGATAATCAATTACGGAAGAGATAACATGTGATAATAACTTCAATTAAGGATAATCAACTACGGAAGAGATAACATGTAATAATAAGTCCAATTAAGGATAGCCAACTAAGGAAGAGGTAACATGTAACAATAACTCTAATTAAAGATAATCAACAACGGAATAGATAACATGTAACAGTAAAGAGGCAACGATTACAATTAAAATATATAAGAGTATATTTGGCAACAAAAGATAGGACATGAACCAACAACTTCAAATAAGGCATATAAGAGTGAATTTAACAATGGAGGATATAACATGATAGAGTGACTTCAATTTAGTATACATAAGAACCCTAAGAGTCTAAACCAGTCAAATTCGCACATATAAAACTGTGTACACACTCGTCACCTCGAGTACACGAATATCATGTAGTTCAAATAGCGCAAACAAACCAATCCCTACAAGGTAGTTTCCCAGTCACAAAGATAGGCAAGATACTTAACTCAAAAGCCCTCAATCAATACTCAAAAATAGCTTTTTCCTTTACAATCCGTCTTCACTCAGCTCAAATCTAACCAAAATCGACTTAATAACATCAAGTAATGCAAGAGAAATCAATTCCACTAAATATAGCTATGATCTTTGCAAAATTCCTCAAAAAACAAAAAAAGTCAACCCCAGACTCGCCCGGTCAAAACCCGAGTCCAAGGGTAGATTCTGTCTACCCATAACCCCACAGGTCCATATATGTATTTTGTTTCAAAATCTGAGTCCAAATGGACTCTCAAAACTCAAATTCTCATTTTTCAAAATATATGCAAAGTTTCTCAAAATGTCACTTTGATTCTCAAAATTTTGATGTTAAAACTCACATATAATCGTGTAAAATAGTTGAAAATTGATCAAAATCACTTACCTAATGATTATAGTTGAAAATCCATCTTCAAAATCGTCTCTTACCGAGTCTAGGGTTCCAAAATATGAAAATGAGACTAAAATTCTATTCTTCAGCTTATATGTCTAGTTGCAGTTGTCGCAAATGTGACCTGGGGTTCGCAAAAGCGAACCCCGCAAATGCGAGGAAATTATCACAAAAGCGAAGCCCTTACATCCCTACTGACATCGCAAATAAAATGATTTGTTCGCAAATGCGAACTTTGGACATGTTGCAAAAGCGACCACTTGGTCGCAAAAGTGTTCCCTCCCCAGCCCAGGCTAGTATCGCAAATACGATTGGGAGTTCGAAAATGCAAACTCTTCAGGCCACAGTGCACTTCACAAAAGCAAAGAAGAGCCCGCAAATGTGATAGTCGCAAATGCGAGATCAGAACACCAACAAAATATGAACCTTCTATGAACTCTGTGAAACGCGTCTGAAACTCACCCGAACCCTCGGGACTCCAAATCAAACATCTATATAAGTCTAAAAACATAACACGAACTCGCTCGCACGATCAAATCATTAAAACAACATTTGAAACCATGAATCGTACCTCCAAGACACATGAAACTCAAGAACTTCTATAAACACAATCGCGCTTCTGATTCCTATCAAATCAACTCGGAATGACGCCAAACTTTGCAAACACGTTCCAAATAACAAAATGGGCCTATTCCAAGTCCCAAAATAGAAATCTAAATGCGATAGCTATGAAGTCAACCTACGGTCAAACTTAATAAAATTCTAAACCTTTAAATTGCCAACTTTCGGCAAAACAACACAAATTAACCTACGGACCTCCAAATTCAATTCTGGGAATACGCCTATGTCCAAAATTATGATACGAACCTACTGAAATCATAAAAACACCGCTCCGGAGTCATTTTTACAAAAGCCAAACCTTAGTCAATATTTTGAACTTAAGCTTCTAAAATGAGACTCACTCATCAAAATAGATCTTGAAACATCTGAAAATCGAATCCGACCATACACGCAAGTCATAATACACAATATGATACCACTCAAGGCCTAGAACCACTTAATAGAACCTTATGGCTCAAAATTACCTGTCGGGTCGTTACATGGGGTCCCTAGTAACCTGAGGCCATTTCGACGCTTTATGTAAGAAGTTGGAAATTTGAGTTTGAACTTTGAAAATCTTGAGTATTGATGATTTATTCTTTATTTTAGATGTTATGTTGATGATTTAAGCTTGAGAGCGAGTTTGTATGGTGTTATAACACTTGTGTGAATGTTCATATTGGAGCTCGATGGGCTCAGGTCATCTTTAGATAGGTTGTAGACTGGTTTTGCATAGCTGAAGAAGTTATGGTGTTGCTGGGCTACAGATCTCACATTTGCGAGTTTCTGTTCGCAAATACGAGCCTCGCATTTTCAAAGATGGGAGTGGAATGGGCACCTTTGCATTTGCAAAGTTTTAGTCGCTTATGCTAGCGGGTGGGGCATCGCAATTGCGATGGTTGTGTCGCATTTGCGACACTTGTGGGTGTTGGAACAACTTTGCATTTTCGAAGCTTGGTTTGCTTTTGCGAGGGTCTGGTACTTCGCAAATGTGAAGTCTTAGTCGCATTTGTGACATCTGGGAGGCTCAAGCACCGATTGCATTTGCGATCTATGGTTCGCACTTGCGAACATTGTTATTGCAAATAAGTGTTCACAATTGCGATCCCTGCAACTATTTTTGGAGAGTAATTTCTTTCCAACTTAATAGGTTAGTAATTTTAACTCAGTTCATTCAAATTCTCATTGCATTTTCATGAATTTTCACTATCAAATCTAAAATTTCATGTAGTAAAAATAGGAATTTTGGGTAGAAATTAGGAATTTTATAAAATTGAGATTTAGACCTTAAATTGAGGTCGGATCTTGAAACAAATCACATATTCGGACTCGAGGGTGAATAGGTAATCGAAATTTGGTCCTAATTTCGGATTTCAACTATATAGGCCCAGGTTAACTTTTTATTGACTTGCCAAATATGTTAAAGATCAAACCTTTTCATTCGAGGGTAGTTTCTAAAGCTTGTTTTGACTTATTTGAGTAATATTTAACTAGATTCGGGTGGTTTGGAAGCTTTTTCTAAAGGAAAAGCCGTGTTGGATTATTTATCTTTTTACGGAAAGAGGTAGTATCTTGGTTAATCTTGATTGAGGGAATTAGGGTGTATTGAGTCTATTTTCTACATGATGTATGTGTTGAGGGCATCGTATATACCAGGTGATTAGTGTATATGCGTTGTCCATGGGATAAGCATGCGAGTAGAACTAGCCTTATTTGTACTATGTTACTTTGTATATTATGTCTTCCATGCTTTAGATAGATTGTGAATCTTCTTTATTTCTCTTATTCATGTTAATATCTATGTTAAGCTTGTTGAGATATTGAGCGTTATGGTTATTGATTTATTGAATCGGATATTGGTGCAATTGTGTTGGTAAATTCTCATATAACGAGCTATATTCAAATGTTATCTTTGATATTACGTATGCTTCCCACCTTACTTTGTACTGTGTTACATGTGATGCTTGGTGGGGAAGAGTGAAATGCACGAAGGGTGTTGCCGTGCTAGTGAGGTAGAATAATTGTGCACGAAGGGTATTTTTCTACTTTATCTATATATCAATATCATTAAATGGAGGGTGTTTTAGTACTTGAGAGAAAGTGAGGATATGCACGAAAGGTGTTTTCATGATTGTTTTTATAATGTGTTGTGAGGATGAGAGTAAATGCACGAAGGGTGATGCCATGCCATTTATTGATTTTATTTTTCTTTATTTTGCTATTCGGATTGAGGACTTGGCTTTGTGGTTTCGTAATTTACCTTTGAAGGGTTGGTTCAGAGTTGTTGTAGAAGCTTGAGTTGTGGTTTACTCGGTATCACTTTCCTTTACTTCCCGTTTTATGCCCTATTACTTATGTTCTTATTATCTTTCTCACATGTTGTTATCCTATTTTATACTTGGTACTTTACTTGTCATCTCGTTACTTCTTGATATAAATCTGCACAGTTTTATTTGTAGGTGTCTTCTTTTAGCCTCGTCACTACATCATCGGGGTTAGGCTCGACACTTACGGGGTACATTGATTTGATTGTAGTCATACTATACTTCTACACTTCTTGTGCAGATTTGGACATTGGTACCAACGGAGTCCTGAGAGCTGCTTAGCGGATATCAGATAGACGACTCAAGGTAGAGCTGCATACAGTTCGCAAAGGTTAGAGTCATCTTCCCATATTTCTTCTACTATTTGTTTTTCAGACAATATTGTACTTCTTTTAAGATAATGTATTTAGTAAACTCTAGTAGCTCATGTACTTGTGACTCCATGTCTTGGATGGTTAAGAGTTAGAGTTTATCTTAGACTTATCATGTATACTTCTGAGTTCTATTTCACCACGTTATCATTTTTCTGCTGATTTGTAGTTTCATTTCTCTCGTATTTTCTATTATGTATTGGCTTACATAGCAAGTGGTGTTAGGCACTATCACGACCTCGCGGATTGGAATTTTGGGTCACGACATTATGTTAGAATTGATTTAGATAGGATTTACGTATAAAAAAAAGGAAGTACAATATTGGATTCCGTCCAAATAATGGAATTTTTATACTCTCACTAGAAAAACCCATCCTACAATATCACGATCCAAAATCCCAACCACGGGATCGTGATAGAACCTAACATCCGCTTGTTAGGCAAGCCAACATTAGCTAAAGATTTACCCGTATTAACAAGTTAAAAGCAGAATATTAAGAATTAAAGATTGAAATAATATGAAATACACATAATGAATCCATACACGATGTCTAGTTTAACCCTAGAAACTGGTGTTACAAGTACATGAACTGCTAAAAGTACTACAAACAATGTCTGAAAGAAAATACAACTATCTGAAATGAAATACAATAGTAAAATAGATAGGAAGGGGACTTCAAAGTCTGCGAACACGGTGCAGCTCTACCTCAAGTCTCCTAGAAATGACGGCCCGAGTAATTTCCTCTATGCGCCATTGAAACCAACACCGGGATTTGCACAAGAAGTGCAGAAGTGTAGTATGAGTATAACTGACCCCAAGTACTCTGTAAGTGTCGAGCCTAACTTCGACGAAGTAGTGACGAGGCTATAACAAGACACTAAATATAAATCTGTACAAGTATAAGTAGAAAAAAATACGAAATAGAGAAACAAGACTTAACAAGAAACCGGAATACGAAACACACAACAGAGTGTCCAAGAATATCATTGATGCTTAGTTTCATAACACAATACGGAAATGGAACCAACAACCAAGAATAAACACAATAGAAATTCTCCATTGTGGCACGCAACCCGATCCATCTCCACCACCCACCCAACCCCCCCAAATTCTCCATTGTGGCACGCAACCCGATCCCTCTCCACCACCCACCCAACCTCCCCCCCCACATACACATATATACATACTTCTCCATTGCGGCGTGCAACCCCATCCCAAATTTCATATCAATACCACAAACAAATACATCGTACCCCACAACGTACGTAAAAAGGAAACAAAACGTAAAAATGCTCTAAGACAATCCAATACAACAATTATTAAAATAGAAACAAGTAAGGCGAATAAACAAGCAAAGACATAGAACAAGTAAAAGCGGCTAACTAACAATATATAAAAGCATACAGCAAGTAAAAGTGGTCAATAAATGAAGGTGTAAATACATAGAAACATATAGCAAACTGAGGCATGTAATGAATGAAGGCATGGAATGAACAAGTAAGGACATGTAGCAATTAAATCAAGTAACACGTAGTAACATGAAATAAATGAAGGCCTGAAGTAATTGAAGACAAGCAATTAAGTAGCTCGCCCCTCAAGCTTAACCCATGACAACGTATATACACTCGTCACCTTGCATATACATCGTCCCCATACATAAATCAAGTAGTGAATAGACCTATCAAGTCCTAATTCCTTCAAGCCAAGATAAACCATGACAATTACCTCTTTTCGGAACCAAAACAAACAATCAACCACGACCTTTCCTTTAGAACAAGACTACCCATGAATGCAAAAGGTTCAATTTTGATCATATTTGAAAAAGTTAACAAAAGTCAACCCCAGGACTGCTTGGTCGAAATTCGAGATTCGAACCAAATCTTGATTATCCATTTACCCCCGAGCTCGGATATATAATTTATTTTAAAATTCAACCTCAATTCGAGGTCTAAATCTCAATTTTATAAAATTTCTAAATTCTACCTAAAAACCCAAATTTCTACCTTGAAATTTATAGAATTGATGTTAAAATTCATGAAAAGTAGTTGAAATTGATTGAAAACTAAATAAAGTTGCTTATTGATGAATTTTGGAAGAAAATCCTCTTCACCAATCGCCTCTAGAGAGTTTAGAGTTGAAAAATGGTGTAAAATAAGCTAAGTCTCGAAATTCTCTACTTTTACCCAGTTGTAGATGTCGCAATTACGAACTCTTATTTGCAATTGCGACCATCACAAAAGCGAACCAATGATCGCAAATGCGTTCAGTGCCCCAACTATGCAGTCTTCGCAAATGTGACAGTCCCTTCGCAAGGGCCCCCAACTCGCAATTGCGGTCATAGGCTTCGCAAAAGCGAAGCAGTTCAGAAACTCCCAAGGTCGCAAATGTTACCCCACTGTTGCAAATGCAATGCACCCACCAATCACAAATGCGTCTCTTACTTCACAATTGCAAAGTGCCCAAATCCCAGCCCCTTTCGCATTTGCGAGCCTAACATCGCAAATGTGAGGCTCGCAATTGCTATCAGGTTCTCGTAAATGCGAGACCTACAACTCCACACCAATAACTATTCATCAGACATTACAAATCATCCAAAACCCGTCTTAAACTCACCGAGCCTCTCAGGATCCGATCCGAACATTCACACAAGTATATTAATATCATACAAATGCACTCTTTCACTCACTCAAATCATCAAAATAACATCAAATATCAAGAATCGATCATCAAAACTCAAAATTTTCAACTTGAAACTCAACTTTTGTCAATTTTCACATAATGCATCGAAACATGCTCGGGTCACGTGGGACTCCAACAAAACATATGTACAAGTCTGAATACTAGAATCATCAAAATACCGATCCGAGGTCGTTTACCAAGAACGTTGATCGTGGTCAACTCAAGCCTCATTTTAAGTCAAAAATCACATTTCTTTACAATTTCACATAATAGCCTTCCGAAAAATAACACGGACCACACACGCAAGTTATAAACCATCAAATAAATCTATATGAGGTCTCAAAACATAGAAAAAAGGGCTAGTACTCAAAACAACCTATTGGGTCGTCACATTCTCCACCTCTAAAAGAATTGTTTGTCATCGAACGGACATAGAAATGTTCCTGGACTGGTAAAAAATGCGGGTATATACTCCTCATATCAGACTCGAACTTCCACGTAGCTTCCTCAATCAGCCGACCTCTTCAATACACTTTCATAGAAGGAAAACTCTTAGATCTTAATGTTTAAACCTGTTGGTTTAGAATAGCCACCAGCTCTTCCTCATAGGTCAAATTATCATCAAGTTGCACCGTGCTGAAGTCTAAAACATGTGACCTATACTCATGGTACTTTTAAAGCATGGAAACGTAAAATACCGGATGTACCCCTGCTAGGCTATTAGGCAATGCAAGCCTATAAGCAACCTCCCCGACTCTCTCCAAAATCTCAAACGGGCCAATAAGCATCAGGCTCAACTTGCCCTATTTCCCAAATGCATCATGCCCTTCATAGGTAAAACTCGGAGAAGAACCTTCTCACCCTCCATGTAAGCCATATCTTGAACCTTTAGGTCCGCATAATTCTTTTTCCTGGACTGAGTTGTACGAAGTCGCTCCTGAATCACCTTAATCTTTTCTAAAGAATCATGGACCAAATCAATGCCCAATAATCTAGCCTCACTGAGATAAAATCAACCAATTGGTGAACGATATCGCCTCCCATATAAGGCCTCATACGGAGCCATCTGGATGCTTGACTAATAACTGTTGTTGCATGCGAACTCCACTAGAGGTAAATAGTGGTCTAACTTATCCCCGAAATCCTTAAAGCATGCCCGTAACATGTCCTTCAAAATCTAAATGGTACGCTCGAACTGCTCGTCAGTCTGAGGATGAAATATGATACTCACCTCGACCCGCGTGCCCAACTCACGTTGCATGGCTCTCTAAAAATGTGATGTGGACTGCGTGCCCTAATTAGAAATGATGGAAATGGGCATGACATGCAGGTGGATAATATTCCTGATGTAAATCTGAGCCAATCACTCTGACGAATAGGAAGTCATCACCGGAATAAAGTGTGAGGACTTAGTCAACCAGTCCACAATAACCCAAGTTGCATCATATTTCCTCAAGTTCCATGGTAAGCCTACCACGAAATCCATAGTGATACGCTCCCACTTTCACTCCGGTATTTCCAATCTCCTAGTCAACCCACCCGATTTCTGATGCTCGTACTTCGCCTGTTGACAATTCAAACACCGAGAGACATGACTTATAATATCTTTCTTCATCTTCCGCCACCAATAGTGTTGTTTCAAGTCACTCTGTAACTTCGTGACACCTGGGTTAATGGAATATCGCAAACTGTGAGCCACCTCAAGAATCATCTCTCTCAACCCATCAACATTTGGAATACAAATCTAGCCCTGAAGCCGCATCATACCATCATCTCCACTAACAACCTCCTTGGCACCACCCCGCTGCACCTTGTCTTTAACACCAACAAGTGAGGATCATCAAACTGGCGAGCCTTGATACACTCCAACAACGATGATTGTGCCACAACACAAGCAAGATCTCGGCTAGGCTCCAAAACATCCAATCTCATGAACCGGTTGGCCAAATCAGGGGCATTCATGTATAGTGGCTTCTCCATTGCCGGTAAATATGCCAAACTGCCCATGCTCTCAGCCTTCCTACTCAATGCATCAACCACTAAATTGGCGTTCCCTTGATAGTATAATATGGTGATATCATAGTCATTCAATAACTCTAACCATCTCCGTTGCCACAAATTAAGGTCCTTCTGCTTTAACCGGTGCTAGAGGCTCCAATGGTTGATATATACCTCACATAGAATGCCAGATAAATAGTGCCTCCAAATCCTCACCGCGTGAACAATCAACTCCAAATCATGCATATGGTAGTTCCTCTTATGAACCTTTAACTGATGTGATGCGTAGGCAATCACCATACCGTCCTACATCAGTACCACGCCAAGACTAATACGCGATGCATCACAATATACGGTGTAAGATCCTGAACCCGTAGGCAAGACCAACACTGAGGATGTAGTCAATGTGGTCTTGAGCTTATAAAGCTCGCCTCACACTCGTTGGACCATCTAAAAAAAGTACCCTTCTAGGTCAACTTGGTCATTGGGGCTGAGATAGATGAAAACCATTCCAAGAACCGGTGATAATAACCCACCAATCCCAAGAAGCTCCGAATCTCTGTAGCTGAAATATGTCTAGGCCAATTATAGGATGCCTCAATCTTCTTAGGTTCTACCTTGATACCCTCGGAAGACACAACATTTCCCCAAAAACCAATCGAGTCTAACGAGAACTCACACTTCAAAAACATAGCATATAACTGACGATCCTTCAAAGTATGAAGTATAATCTGTAGGTAATGCTCATGCTCCTCTCGACTGCGAGAGTAAACTAAATATCATCAATGAAGACAATCACGAATGAATCCATATAAGGCTTGAACACCCGGCTCATAAAATCCATAAAGGCTGCTAGGGCATTAGTCAAGACAAATTGCATCATCAGGCACTCGTAATGACCATAACGAATAAAGTTGTCTTAGGGACATCTGATGCCCTAATTTTTACCTGGTGATAGACAAATCTTAAATCAATATTGGGAAAAACCTTGGCACCCAGAAGCTAGTCAAATAAATCATCAATTCTCGACAACGGATACTTGTTCTTGATAGTAAACTTCTTCAACTGTCGATAATCTATGTGCATCATCATCGATCTATCCTTTTTCTTTACAAATAACATCGACGCACCCCGAGGCGAGACACTTGGTCTGATGAATCCCTTGTCAAGCAGATCTTGTAACTACTCCTTCAATGTTTTTAACTCAACTAGAGCCATATGTTATGGTGAAAAATAAATAGGTTGGGTTCCCGTAACCAAGTCGATGCAAAAGTCGATATCTCAATCGGGTGGCATACTCGGCAAGTCTGTAGGAAACACCTATGGGAACTGACTCACCATTAGAACTGAATCCATGGATGGAACCTCCGTACTAGAATCACATATATAAGCCAAATACACCAAACACCGCTTCTCGACCATACGCCAAGCCTTCACTTATGAAACCACCCTGCTAGTGGAGTGACCAAGAGTCCCTCGCCACTCAGACATAGGCAATCCCAGCATGGATAACATCACATTCTTGGCATGACAATCCAAGATATCTTGATACGGGGACAACTAATCCATACCAAGAATAACCTCAAAATCCACCATATCTAATGACAGAAGATCAGCTATGATATCATACCCATGAAATGTAACAATACAAGACCTATACATCCGATAAACTATGATAAAATCTCTAACCGAGATAGATATAGAAACAAGAACATCAAGGGAATCACGTGGCATACTCAAATGTGAAGCAAAGTATGAGAACACATAGGAATATGTATAACCCAGATCAAGCCACACAGAAGCATCTCTATGACAGACGGATATAGTAACTGTGATAACTGTATCAAACGACTCCACTTCAGATCTAGCTGGAGATGCATAGCAATGGGGCTGAGCCCCACCAATCGGACCTCCAACTCTTAGACGACCTCTCACTGGCTGGCCTCTGCCTCTAGATGTATGACCTCCACCTCGGGCTGCCTGACCACCACCTCTAACTGGCTAAGCAGGCGATGGAGCAACTAGTGTTGGAATCATGGCAAGAGTACCCTGTTGTGGCATGCTATTCTAATGTCTTGGACAATACCTCCTGGTGTGATCCATACCTCCATACTCAAAGTACTCTCTCTGCTGACGTGGCTGCTGAATCTGAGACTGACCCTGACGATCCAAATAGCCACTGTGATATCTCTAAATCAGTGTTGCAGTGATAGGAGATGAAGGCTAACTACTCAGGACGAGACCCATAAGAACCGTGACCTCCTGAAGCACCATGTGATACTTGAAGTGCTGACTGAACCAACCTGATAGGATAGCCTCTACCAAATGAACCCCTACAACCAGACGTGGCACCACTGAAAATACCAGAATGACGAGGCCTCTTCTTAGATGTCGCCTATCTACCCTGGCCATAAATTCTCTCGAACTGCCTAGTAATCTCCAACACTGGAGTAAGAAAATATCATCCTCGGTCTCTCGGGCCATCTGTAGCCTGATACTATTTGATAAGTCCATCTATAAACCTACATACCCTCTCCCTCACAGTAGGGATTAGGATAGTTGCATGGTGTGATGGATCCACAAATATGATCTCATACTATGTAACGGCCATGCTACCTTACTGAAGGCGCTCAAACTGACTACAGAAGTCCTCTCTCTAAGTGAAAGGAATGAACTTCTCCAAGAACACTGTGAGAACTGAGCCCAAGTGAGAGGAGGTAAACCTGCTAGCCTCCCATGCTCATACACCTGCAACCACCTCTTTGCAGAACCATGCATATGAAACACTATGAAAATAACTCCGTTGGACTCTACTATACCCATGTTGCGCAATATCTCATGGCAAAGGTCTAAGAAATCCTAGGGGTCCTCAGAAGGTGTACTACCAAAGTGAGGGGGAAACAACTTAGTGAACTTGTCCAACCTCTTCAGCCCCTCAACTGACATTGTAAGACTCTCCCCAGACTATGTAGCAACAACGAGCTAAGCTGCCCCAACTGGTAGAACTGCTGGGGTCTGATACCCCGGGAGCCATCTGCTCTAGAGTATGGGTAGTGTGAGTCTGGATTCCTTCCCTGTCCTGAGAGACGGCTAGTGCCATAGGGAACACATCGGTCTGGACTACACTCTCCATAAGACCAACCAGGCAGACTAGGGCATCCTGAAGCACTAGGGTGACAATGAACCCCTCTAGGACCCAAGTTGCTATAACTGGCTCAGTCGTAACAGGGATCTAATCATCCTTCTCTATTTGAGGATCCATAACAGGTATATTATGAAAATTACGGCCCAAACAAATCTCCTATATGTGCCGTTGGGACCAATACCAGAATCTGCACAAGAAGTATAGAAGTATATTATATGTACAACCGACCCCATGTACTCCGTGTGCCGAGTCTAGCCTCGACGAAATAGTGACGAGGCTATGACAAGACACTCACTATAAACTTATATGAGTATAAGTAGAAAAATAATACGGAATAGAGAAACAACAGTTAACAAGAAACTAGAATAAGAAATACACAATAGAGAGACCCATAATATCATTGATGCTCAGTTTCACAACAAAATACGGAAATGGAACAAAAAGCCAAGAATAAACATAATATAACATCTTCATTGCAGCGTGCAACCTGATCCCCTCCCCACATACACACGGACACACACACACACACACACACACACACACACACACACACACACACACACACACATATATTTCCAAATTTTATATAAATATCACAAACCACTACGGTGTATCCCACGACATACGTAAAAAGGAACTAAAATATAGAAATGCTCTAAGACAATCCAATACAACAATTCAAAGTGAAATCGAAACAAGTAAGACGAATAAACAAGTAAAGACATAGGATAAGTAAAACATATAAAAACATAAAGCTAGTAAAAGAAGTCAATAAATGAAGGCATAAATATATGAAAACATATAGCAAATTGAGGAATGTAACGAATGAAGGCATGAAATGAACAAGTAAGAACATGTAGCAATTAAAGCATGTAACACGTAGTAACATGGAATAAATGAAGGCATGAAGTAACTGAAGACGAGCAATTAAGTAGCTCGCCCCGTATGCTTAACCCGGGACAACGTATATACACTCGTCACCTTGCATATACGTCGTTCTCACACATAAATCAAGTAGCAAATAGACCAATCAAGTCTTAATTTTCTCAAGCCAAGGTTAACCACACCACTTACCTCTTTTCGAAACTAAAATCAACCACCAAACATGACTTTTACTTTAGAACAAGTCTCCAAACCAACCGAATCTAGCCAAATATCATTCAAACAATCCAAAACAAGCTTTAAAAACTACATACGAATGAAAAAAGTTCAATTTTGATAATATCTAAAAAAGTCAAAAAAAAAGTCAACCCCTTGCTCGCTAGGTCGAAATCCGAGATTCGGATCAAATCCCGATTACCCATTCACTCCCAAGGTCGGATATGTGATTTGTTTCTAAATCCGATCTCAATTCGAGGTCTAAATCTGTATTTTATAAAATTCCTAAATTATACCCAAAACTCCTAATTTCTACCTTGAAATTCATATATTTGATGTTAAAATTTCATGAAAAGTAGTTAAAATTGATTGAAAACTAATTAAAGTTGCTTACCAATGAGTTTAGGGTTGAAAATGGTGTAAAATAAGCTAAGTCCCAAAATTTCTCGCTTTTACCCAGCTGCAGATGTCGCAATTGCGATCATCGCAAAAGCGAACCACTAAACACAAATGTGATTAGTGCCCTAGCCATGCAGTCTTTGCAAATGCCACACTCCCTTCGCAATTGTGAAGAGCCTCCAGCTCGCAATTGCGGTCACAGGCTTCACAAAAGCGAAAAGCTCATAAATTCCTAGGGTCGCAAATGTGACCCCACTGTCACAAATATGATGCACCCACTAGTGGCAAATTCGTCTCTTACTTCGCAATTGAAATGTTCCCAAATCCCAGCCCCCTTCGCATTTGCGAGCCTGACAGCGTAAATGCGAGGCTCGCAATTACGATCAGGTTTTCGCAAATACGAGACCTGTAACTTCACACCAACAACTGTTCATCAGACATTCCAAACTAACCAAAACCCATCCGAAACTCACCCGAGCTCCTCGAGCTGCAATCCAAACATTCACACATGTGTATATACAAACTCCCCCGCTCGCTCAAATCATCAAGATAACATCAAATATCAAAATGATCATCAAAACTCAAGATTTTCAACGTGAAACTCAACTTTTACCAATTTTCACATAATACGCCGAAACGCGCTCGAATCAACCGGGACCCCAACCAAATATACGTACGAGTCTGAAAATATCATACGAACCTATTAGAATCCTAAAAACACCGATCCGAGGTCGTTTACTAAGAACGTTGACCGCGGTCAACTCAAGCCTCATTTTAAGTCAAAAATTATTTTTTTTTAAAAAACAATTCATATAATAGCTGTCTGAAAAACGACATAGATTGCACACTCAAGTCATAATCCATCAAATAAAGATACGGGAGGTCTCAGAACATAGAAAAGGGGCTAGTAGTCAAAACGACTTATTGGGTCGTGACATACACCTATGCCACTCTACTTGGAAAATAACTCGTTTCATTTTGAAATATTTTAAAACTGTATTCTAACTTCACATGTGTAGTGGATCATCATGCATGTTTTCCTATATATTCAATCACACATTAGAAAAAAAATTTAACTAGTTACGGTAGAAACTTTAAACCGGTGATATAAGAGATCTTAGAACAAAACATAAGAAATAATTAACTTTAAACAAAAGAGATCATAAAACATATATTTATACATATATATATATATATATATATGTATAAATAAATCCTTAGCAATTTAAGATATTTAAACATTTAAAACAAATTATTAACTTCAAACATCACATTCTTTCTATCTACATTGTTGAAGATCTGTTGGTTCCTATCCACCCTCTAATTTTCTAGGCTAGTTGTCTACAGATCTTTGGAAAGCAGTTAACCTTTGCTTTATCTATCTCATTTAGAGTTTCCTCCTCTTCTAGGTAAAAATGCACTTGCAATGATTCAAGAAATTATTTTCTTCCCTCCATCCTATAAAAAGGAACCCTCCTTCTTAATTTCAGATTACTTTATGATAAGGTTGGTACAAGCGATTATGTGATTCCAGAGTGAAACTCTTATAAATACTCAAAGCTATGTTTTTTTACCGTCAAAGTTGCAGAACTCTGATGACTAAGATCATAATAGTCAATATCATTTCTTCAGACAAGCAAATTGTGCATAAGAGTAACTGGAATAAAATAAAGGGGAAATAAATATACAACTGGAAAGGAAAAATTAGTTGAACTAGTCACGACGATACCAAGGCTCCCAAATCCTCAATCTATTGACTAGTAACTAATTCATTAGGAAGAATTAGAGAATAATGTGAGTCGGACAAAAAAAATAGAACTACTTCATTTTTCCTATATGTATGGATTTAGATGAACCCATATCCAGGAGGCTTGATATTGGCTTACCATTTTATAAATCATATATTATTATAAATAATAATCATAAATTATTAGCAAAATATTGTAAAATAGACATCCGGATAGAAAGTTCCTAGGCCTCATCACTCACATGTACATTAGCCGATATTACTTAAAGGTTAATAAAAATAAGTGGAAGAAGAAAAATTGGTGTAACATAATCTTTTTTATATGTTTCCTTAATTTGTAGCATAGAAGAGGTTGAGATTAATCTCGTTGTTGTTTCTGCAGAAGAAATTCAGGTACCCGCTGAGATTACCATTAATTAAGTGATGCTGAATGAGGATAGTAGGCTCTCCGTAGCTCATTATACCTTTGGTGATCGAACTTATGAAGTTTCATGAGTTGTTTTTGCTTCGTACTAAAACGTGCCTTAAAGAAACCTTCAAAAGAAGGTTCTTTGGACGTTTTAAGGAAGAAAGCATAACCAGCCATGCAATATATAGATGTTACGTAGAAACAAATGGGTTCCATGACATCCCATGTTAAGTCCCAAAAAGTGAACCGCATGAACGCTGCTGTCTGAAGTACGAAGAAGCTTAGTCCACACCACATTTCTCTACGTACCAATGATTCTGCTTTCTTGTCAATAGCTGCTTTTTGCTCCTCCATTATTCCTATTTCATGATTTGGGTTGGCTAAGGGCATCGGCATTAGTTCTTGCATTGCTTTTACCACCTGTAACCAAAAAACAAGGACAAAAGACTTTACACTAACACTACATCCACCATGCGGAGCCAGGATTTAAAATTTATGGGTTCTGAATTTGTCACTTAACCCATTATTCGTTTTAGTTACTAGGTTCACAATTAAATGTTTATACATATTTTGTGAATATTTTAATATAAATACAAGATTTAAGCAAAAGTTACTAGCTTCGTCCGAAACCGCATTTACTTCTCTAGCTCCGCCACTACATCCACCTCACATTCCTAACGAACTCAGTATTTTTAACATGAAGCCTACATATACCTATGTAAGAAAATCACTAAAATTGAGATATATTAGATTCTAAATCCATAATTTTAAGAGTAAGATGGATAGGTTTAGTGATAAGAACATAAATGGAACCCATTGAGTAAAAGTTTTTGATATTTGCCTTTGTACCGACAATAAAAAGAAGTTTACCTTATCATCAATGTATTCAATATGTTGTAATCGGTTACTTGCCTTATTTTTTGATATTACTAATTTCACTTAATATAAATAAATACGTTTATTTAAATTGTTACTCCCTCCATTCAAATTTATATAAACCTGTTTAATTGGGCACGGAGTTTAAGAAAAAATGAAGACTTTTGAAATTTGTGGTCCTAAACAATTCAAAAAGGGGCCTAGAGTATTTGTGTTGTTATAAAAATTTCTCATTAAAGTTAGAATTGTAAGTTAAGCAAAATTGTTTCCAAATTTAGAAAGGGATTATTCTTTTTGAAACGGATCAAAAAGGAAATAGGTTCATATAAACTGAAACGGAAGTAGTGTATATAGAAGTTTTTACCAGGATGATGATCTGCCTATTTAGACAAACGAAGATATCAAACTTACGGCCTAAAGTTTGTTGGTACTTCAGTTACTCTTTATCCAAGAAGAGGGAATAGTCTTTATCTTTGTTTATAGTGTGGGATTTGCTAGCTTTGGACTCCACAAAACTCGGATCTCTTCCATTAATCTCTCTTTCTCATCGACCGAAAAAAAAATCCCAAGTTCATGTTTTTCCTAATTTTGTCTATTTGGAAATAATATTATTAATTAAATCTGAGATGTTCAAGAGGGTATTTTTCGTCTTTCAAAACGGCCCAACTGATCCACACCTTTAAAAAGTCACCATCTGAATTTAGAGATCTGGAGTGACTCTCTTTCACTTTCCTGTCGAAGAAAACAATGTACCAAATACAGAAATAGATGAAAGCTTTATCAGTTTTCGGATTTTTTAAACAAAAAAAAAATTCTTATTCTTATAAAATTAAGAAACATCTTATTATATTTGTAGGTAATGCAGTGCACTTGATCTTATCTTTATCCATCACCACAAGATATAACAAAATTAGGAAGATAAACTAACCTGGTCAGGCCGGAGAAAAACTACGTTCCCCAAAACAATCACATCTCCCGACTCGTCCAACATCTTAGCAAATTCTAAGCCTTGATCAACGTCCGAACAGGTTTCGTTACAGATTTGATGAAATTCCGAGCACAAAATCCAGTTCTTATTAATTTTCCTTAACCTTGCTTTCACCATCTCAAGCTGTGATAACCTAAATGAGATGTAATGCAATCAAAGTAATTAAAAACTATCATTCCTTTAACAGTCTAAAGTATTCTCTCTTACGACATAAATTTCGTTGATGAAATGGTTGCGTAATTTAACAAACCTTAATAGCTTTCTTGCATCCATCACTCCTAATTGCTCCAACTCCGGCCAACGTTGTGTTGGCGGCACGAGTCCGTTAAGTCTGATTCTATCTCTTGTAATGTCCATCCCCCGTAGCTTTTCACGAAGCTTTTCTCCGGTGGGTAGTGACCGGAGTTCCGGAGAGGATGCCAGTGATTGGTGGAGGAATCGCCGGAATAAACCACTGTCTCCGGCATCCCGGGTTATATTTTTTTCAGGATTAGGAGAAACCGGGGATTTTGCCAACATGGATGAGGAAGCAATACGACAAGTTGTTGAGGATGGAGCAGTGAATTTATATGCACTAAAAATGCGCTCCGGTAGTGTTTTCTTGAACGCCATTATTGAATGGTTTCAAGAACTGTAATTGTTTTTCATGGGTTAATAAAACCTTAAACTGATGAGGAGAAATGTTGTAAATTCCCTGAATTTATATAGGTCGCCTGATCCCTATACCCCCCCCCCCCCCCCCCCCCCCAAAAAAAAAAAAACCCAATGCCCACTACACTAAAGGAATTAAAAATGAATATTCGCGCAATATGACACCAGGTTCATAATGAAAATATTATATCATAGGGGTATTTGAGTAATTAAAAACGCAAATTTCTCAAGAAAATTATATAGGAAAATGATTTTCATATGTAATGAAATTTGTCACCACCGTTTGATTACTAGAAAATTAGTCCTAAGATATGCGATTGACTATAGAGACGTGGATTTGAGTCGATTATTTGACAAGCTTAACACGTGTTAATTAAAGAAAGCTTCAATGATAATAATTATTATTTATATTTGTTAGAGATCAACTTAACATAATAATTCGAGGTGTTTTGGATAAAGTTACTGACGTCGATATATTACCGAAATTAGAACAGCTGAATTAAGGTAACTTGTTTACCTAATCGTGTCGCCACATATATCTGAGGTGGCTGGTTCCGAAAGAGTTGGGGTTGCTTTACTGTTTGTTATTTTCAGTTAGTTGAATTGATAGTCGATAGAGGATAATGTCAGAAATTAACGTAGCCTTGGAAAATCGAATTTGGCGCATACGTTGTCGGAAGTTGAAGAAACTATTTGAAACTGAGAACTAGCTAGGAAGAAGGGAAATGCCAGTCAAAGACTCAAAGTGCAGCTAGTTGTCCTATTGTGTGGGGCAATGGGCCGAAAGGCAAGTTAATCTACATCCAACAAGGACGACTTGGTTATCTTGAACGAAAACGTTTATCCATATCCGACATTTACTGTAATTTAATTGATATATAAATAATTATTAATTTATTAATTAAATTAAATTGTGAATGTGTATTAAATAATGGGAAAGTACATAAGTTGCTCCCTATACTTATCCCGAAAAGTGAGTTTCCCACTCAACCTTTACGGGTGTCGTTTTTCATCCTTGTACTTGTCCAAACTGTATTTATTTCCTCCTTCTTAAGCCTTCTTTGATGAGCTTAAAGTTACTTATTATTTATGCCCACTTTGTGTCTATGTTTTGGCTGATTCGATAGAGATTTGGTCAGGTTTGAGTCTAATATGTTATTTTTCAGTACAAGTGATGCGGAGGGTATCAATGGACGAATAGTGCACTTAGTGGGAGGAAAAAGAGTTGAGCAGGAAAAAACCCCTGATGCGCGACCGCGCATGAGAGACCCCTAGCGCGCAAGTGGCGCAGTGTACTGCCAGAGGTGCGCGGTCACACCTCCAGGTGCGCGACCGCGCACGTCCGCTTCTGGGAACTTTACCCAGGCTTATTTTTGTAAATTCAAAGGCGACTCTTTTTGACCTATATAAAGCCTAACTCGTCTCAAAACAAGGTATCTCGGATTTTGGAGCTACTTTTGGAGAGAAAAAGGCAAGGAAACAATAGAGACTCTAAATACTTCATCCAATTCATTCAATACGGAAATTTAGTTGATTTTGGGAATTGTAATGTCTTCTTGTTCTTCTAATACTCTTGTGATAAACAACTTCTCCATTGTGGAGTAATCTTTCTTAGGGTTATTGATATATATTGTGATTTGACTATTGTTTGGGGTTTACTCTATGTTAGTTGCTTGAATTCGTTAAGTGAGTTATTAATTGAATGGCAAGGCTAATTGTGGTTTTACTTTAATCCAAAGAGAAGTGTTGCTGCAATTCATATTAGGTTATCTTGTTTGGGTAAATTTTACGCCTCTCATAGGTAATCGAAAGATCTTAGAGAGTTATCAATTGATCCAATACAGAAGAATAGTCGAGAGACGTTCTTCGTAAGATCATTCATTCAATGTATTTTTGCATATGTTCATAGAACCTGCCATTAGGTTGGTCAACGAAACTCTCATTCATTCGGAAGAAGAATTTGAATTCTTAAGGTAGCCTAACCATCTATTGAAATCAAAAGAGTCAATAAAAGTTAAGAGTGAACTTAGCACGGAGTACCCAGAATAATAGTTGATCACATATCTTGTCACAACCCTTACTTCTCACCTTGATATTCATTCTTTGCTACTTAGTCACTAAAATTCTATTATTTTCTCACAATCGATAATCTTAGTTTTTATTATTAGTCGGTAATAACTTGAATCAAAAGTTTATTTTCCTAGATAGTGTTAAGCTGAAAATTTAATAAAATATTATTTAAACCAATCCATGTGCAAACTTTTAATACTATAATATCTTTGACTAGCGAGCCTAAGTTTTATACACCGATTTTGCGCTCTTCAAATTTTGGCGTCGTTGTTGGGGATTGACGACTAATATTGTTTGAAATAATTTTTGGTGCTAATTGAGGAACAATTTTATTTTATTCTTCTTTTTTACGCTCTTCTTATGTGTGTACAAGCAGCAGGTTAATTTCAGTGGTGTATGACTCGATCCTCTTCCAAGGAATTAGTGTCATATGATCCAGAATAAGACAACCACATGCGACAGTTGAGAAGGGAGAAAGAATCAAGCGGATTGTTGTTGGGTCAGACTTCGACTCGAAATACAATGGTGAACAACAATAGGACGTGAACCTAGCTGCGAGAGAGGCAACTCAACAACATGATGCACGGTTAGCAGCTGAAGCAGCCCGTAGAGCTGCGGATGAAACAATCGACGAGGATGGAAGGTTCAATCTTAACCAAACCATGGTCGAAGATGAATTTGAAAATGTAACTCCCAGGCATGGGAGGTCTCTAGGAGATTATGCCAGGCCGGTGTACAACCAACAACAATCTAGTGTGAGCCCCCCACCCATTAATGCCAGTAATTTTGAACTCAAGCAGGGAGTCATCCACCCCATTCAGACCAACTGCATTTTTAGAGGCAAACCCAATGAAGATCCCAATAACCATCTGATGGACTTCGACGAAATTATGAACACATTCCGCTACAACAGAGCATCACATGATGCAATCTATCTCAGAGCATTCCCTTTCTCACTTAAGGATGATGTAAAGCAGTGGTTGAGAAGTCTACCTACAGGGTCAATACGTACGTGGGAGGAGATGACTACCAAGTTCTTAGAAAAATATTTCTCTGCTGCTAAGACTGGACAGATGAGGAAGGAGATTCACAATTTCAGCCAAGGTGAATGGGAGACAGTGTTCGAGGCATGGGAAAGATTTAAGGAGCTTTTGCGGAGGTGCCCTCATAACGGAATGGAGCAATGGATAAAACTCCAAGATTTCTAGGACGGGTTAAACCTGTCATCAATGAGATTGTTGAATAGTGCGGTTGTGTAACGACCCGATCGATCATTTTGAGTATTACATCCTCGTTCCCCAATTTACTGCTCAATTTATGCTTTACAGTTGTTGTATGACTTCACGTGGTAATTGGTTCGGGTCCGGTGAGGTTTTAAAATGAATTGAGACACTTAGTCTCCAAGATGAAACTTAAGTTGAAAAGATTGACCGGATATTGCCTTATGTGTAAACAACCACAGAATAGAGTTTTGATGATTCTAATAGGTTCGTATGATAATTTTGGACTTAGGAGCATGTACGAAAAATTATTTGGAAGTCTGTAGTTAAGTTAGGCTTGAAATGGCTAAAATAGAAATTTAAGATTGGAAGTTTGACCGGGGAGTTGACCTTTTGATATCGGGGTCGGAATCTGATTCTGGAAATTTGAATAGGTCTGTTATGTCGTTTATGACTTGTGTGCAAAATTTGAGGTCAATCGAACTTGATTTGATAGGTTTTGTCATCGAATGTAGAAGTTAAAAATTCTTAGTTTCATTAAGCTTGAATTAGGGTATGATTCGTGATTTTAGCATTGTTTGATGTGATTTGAGGCCTCGACTAAGTTCGTATAATATTTTGGGACTTGTTGGTATATTTGGTTGAGGTCCCGGGGGCCTCGGGTGAGTCTCGGATGATTAACGGATCAAATTCGGACTTAAGAAAATGCTGGAAGTTTTCTGTTACTGGTGTCTTCGCACATGCGCATGAGGGATCGCATGTGCGAGCTCACAAAAGTGAGCATGGTTGCGCAGAAGCAGAATTGGCTTGGCAAGGGCAGGGGTCTCAGGTGCGCACGCAGGACCGAAGAAGCGGACTCGCACCTGCGACGAGTTGATCGCAGAAGCAGAAGTGAGAGAGTAGGGGCCTCATCGCAGAAGCGGCTTGGGTTCCGCAAATGCGAGGCTGCAGAAGAGGACCTCTTGTCTGCAGAAGCGAAATAAGCCACAGAAGCGGCAGCTTCGATGCAGAAGCGGGAACCGTAGAAGTGGCTTAGTGAGCCGCAGATGCGAAAACCCCTAGACAGAATAAAATCAGAGGGGTTGCGGGATTTTTGCATTTTTGGACATTTCCAACACGAGTTGAGGCGATTTTTCAGAGAGAATTCACGGAAAAACTTGAGATAAGTCACTTTTGACCATTGTTAGTCAATAATATTTGATTATAATTGAGTATTTCGACTAGATTACATATTTTTTGGGGTGAAATTAGAGGATTTGGCCCTAGGGATTTGAAAATGAGATTTGGGGATTTTAAGGTCGAGTTGTTGTCGGAATTTGGTAAATTTGGTATGGTTAAACTGGTGGTTGAATGGGCGTTCATATTTTGTAATTGTTCTCGGGTTCCGAGACATGGGCTCCACTGGCAATTTTTTAGTGAAGTTTCAGATTTTGTGGGAAAAATTAGTATTTTGATATGGAATTAATTCCTATAAGTTGTGTGGACTGAATCAAATTAATTGTGCCTAGATTCGAGCTATTCAGAAGTCGATACGTGCAGAATGGAATTTCTGGAGCATTGTTTAGCTTGCTCAACATTGGATTCGGCTTGTTCGAGGTAAGTAACTCTTCTAATCTTGGAGCTGAGGGTATGGACCCTGACTATACATGTTATGTGTTTGGTGTTGAGGTAACGCACATGCTAGGTGACGGGTGTGTGGGTGTGCACCGTGTAAACTATGACTCCGTTATTTTTGTAGTACTGTGTATTTACCTGGACTTATCTGTGATCATGAAATCTCTACATACTAGAGTTATCGAGCTGTGATTCATGTTAGAAATCATGTCTAGGCTACATGCTTATTTTGTTAGGACCCACTGAGGTCATACTGGTGTTGAGTTATTTGATTACATCGCAATGTCATACTCAATCATATTCATTCATTGCATATCATTTCTCAGTCTCTGTTATAATTTATTGATACATCATATCATCATTTTGGGCTAGTTCATGTCATTGTGAGCCCGAGAGATTGGAGAGGTTGATGACTGAGTGAGGCCGAGGGCCTGATTTTGAGATATTGATACTATAGTACATGAGTTGTCCGTGCGGATTTTAGCGCTTGGGCTGAAAGAGCCCCTCCAGAGTCTGCACACACCCCCAGTGAGCGCGGTTGATTTATATTGAGGGATGGATCTTCCCTGGACATGGATCTTGTCCGAAGCATTTATACCTGGGGATGGATCTTCCTAACGGGCTTGATCGGCCCTACTCGATACTGAGTGACTGATGGTCAGTTGATGTATAAATTTTGGGATGGATCTTTCTTGGGCCGGATTGGCAATATACAGTACCGAGTGATTGAGCATGATGAGTGAAAAGTGTGAGACAGTGAGAATGAGTACTCTAAGAGTGGGAGTACATGAGTTCATCTCTGAGATACATTGCATTGACATGTATACATAACATACATGCATAGATGTGTATTTTTCTCATGATGTACGATATCACGTCATTCATGACTTCTCACACATGTTGACATTTGGGCATAGAGATGTATTTTACACTTGCTAGCTGGAAAGAAAAATGGAACATCTTATCTATGGTTGAAAGGATTTTTGGGAAAAATTTGTTTTCAAACTTACTCATATTTTTGGCAACTTCGGTAAATGACTTATGTTTTCACTGATATACTTGAAAGGCAGAACTATTTTTTAGAAATCATGATTAAGTTGAGAATTCTATCTCCGAGTTACTTATTTTATTCCTTTCTTTACGTTGTTATGGATTGTTGTTGGCTATTGGTATTGGACCCGACCTCCTTTGTTCCAGCTCGTCACTACTTTCAACCTAAGGTTAGGTCTGTTACTTATTGAGTACATGAGGTCGGTTGTACTCATACTACACTTATACACCTTGCGTGCAAATATTGGTTGTTGATGTTGCTGTGTTCAACGGGAGCTGGAATTGAAGACGTACATACGTTCCGGTGGTGGCTGCCTCTTGTTCATGGTAGCCATAGATTCATAAAAATCTATTTATGTATATTTCGAACAGATGATGTAATTATTTTATACCAGCTTTATTAATTCTAATCTTAGAAGCTCATGATTTATACTACTAGTCCTTGGGAATGTATAAGATTTAGATATTTCTTTTACTTAATTGTGTTGTTAATTTTCATTGGAATTGGATAGTTGATAACTGGCTTACCTAGCGGGTTGGGTTAGGTGACATCACGACTAGATGGATTTTGGGTCGTGATAAGGTGGTATCAGAGCGCTAGGTTCATAGGTTTTACAAGTCATGAGAAAGTATCTAGTAGAGTCTTGAGATCGGTATGATGACGTCCGTACTTATCTTCGAGAGGCTACAAGGCATTTAGGATTAACTTCCCATATTTCTTTCCTTATCGTGCAATATTGATTCAACTTGAAGTGTAACTCTTTGAAATTCCTTCCACGCATTCATATGCGCACATGAGAGCTCGGTATCAACTGTGCGTCGACGACTTGTGATTCCATGGATGAAGTGCGAGATGTGATTTCTGTATGCTAATGATGGGCCAGTCTGGAAGACTTGAGGCCGGGTTATGACTGTGGCTTGAGCACGGGGAATTTTGTTGTGTGATCACGTGCTTTTGGACTTATAAGTCCGATAATGCCCCTACGAGTGGAATTTGTGGCTTGATGAGTGGTGAAATGGCTTTGTGATGAGTATGATGTGACAGCGAGATGTGTTAAGACGATTTGAATGTGACGAGAAGTGTTTCCTTGAAATATAAAGGAGGGGCCATTGGGTGCTTGATTTTCATTTTGATGTGACGTACAATCTCGAGTATGAGTGTTTTGAAGGATCTATCACGTTGCTAAATTTTGGGATAAATTAAATTCTCATGTCTTGTTAATGAGTTTGGACTTAAATAGACTAAATGATTGCATAGTAATAGTGCGTGCGAAAGGGTATTACAAGATACCAATTTGAGTCTAAGCATGTGGGTTATCCCCTGCGGAGTAATCTACGTAAGTGTGTTCCTTATAATGTGAGTGGAGAGTTTCTTATCTACCAGTGGGGTATGTGTTGAGATTTGAATTTGAATCCGATTGAGAAAGTTGACTTGGCTGTCAAGAGAATAAATGCGAGTTTAGCGGATGATTGAGTTATCTTATGGTTGGTGTTGCATGAAATTAAGAATAATTTTTGTTGAACTGACTGCGGTATTATGGCAGTAATAGAGTATGGGTATTGTGGGTTATGAAACGTTTTGTTCTTTATCTTTGAGCCAAGTGGGAAAGCCTGCTCCGGACGGCTTAATTTCATGGTTATATATTAAATTTTAGTTTTGGTCTGAGGCATACTTGTGGATTAGTTATGATTTGCAGAAGTTGAGATCGAGGATGACTCGATACTGAAATTCCTAAATACGGGTTATATTTCGCTTTATGAGTAAATAAAAATTATGGGATGAGTGAGTTGTTATTTGTGAAAGATGTAGTGCGCACGAGTATGAATTTGATCAGTGGTGTTAAGGCAGGGTTACCTCTTTGAGTGTTGCTGTACTAATTGGGCACGTGTCTTTCAGCCCGTTTGGGCGATGCAATTTAGAATTGAGCAAAGTGGGTGACTCTCGAGAAGGTGCTAATGGATTCAAAAATGTATAAGTGGCAATTGAAAATTTTTCGAATTCGTATATCTCTAGAATCGATTATTTACATTGGATAGTGTAGGAACTTGCGGTGATTCTGTATGACTATGGAATATATATTTCGGTATAAGAAAGGAAAAAGGAATAATTTTAAATTCACATAAGGTATTTTCAGAGCGGGCATTTCGGTTGTGGTACTATGGGGGTGCTTAAGAAGAATACAGTAACTTACAGGCCTTAGGGTGATGGGATTTTATGTTAGTATTTGTAGTGAGCTTTGGGTAAGGATCGTAGTGTTCTAACAAGGAGAAGTGTCAACTTGAGGTAATTCAGAAGAAACTCGGAGAAAATAGGACAACTGGGTAGTAGGCTAGACCAGTATGGTAATGGTATGCTCGGTTCTTTTGGGTAATTCGATGTGGTGTGTTATGCGGGGTTAAGATTTACATGTACAAGATGGCAGTTTAGTCTTGAAGGGAAGGTCATGAAGTTTGGGTAGAGTGGTCAGTTTCAATTATTTAGACGAATGTTATAATTGCTCGGTAATTTCGGAGAAGGATGCACATTTTAGAAGGGGCATTGTGTTTTAACTTACGGATGTTCGTCGGTATTATAGTACTCACATGGTTGATAGACTGCTGATATTCAAATTATTTCTATGTGGCACGGAAGAATTATGGAAGTATTCCTCGTAGGATGATCGTGCATGAAAGATGTGTTAGTAATTCGAATGCTAGAATTGGGATCAGTTATGATGATTCATGTGTCCTATAAATTTGGAAACTGGGAGTTCTCAGAAGCATATTGTTTCAGGGTTGCGACCTGTTTGAGGTGAGTATTTTATTTAAACTCAGTGGAGGCACTAGTTATGTTAAATATTTGTCATAGCTACGCGCTATGAGTTTGCATATAGGTAAGGTTTGAGCCCATGTGCGGGCATCGGGGCAAGTATTCATACTCGAAAGAATGCTTAGGCTATGATATGCCTAGAGTTGACTGTTAAGCATAAAGTTATAACGTTTCTCGTATTCGTACCTTTGTGGAGAACTATCTGGGCTATTCTTAAAGAGGCTAATTCCCTGAAAAAGCTTGGTAGTTACTATTTCTGCGTTAACTTGCCGGTTTGAGTTGTGATAGCTGACTTTGCACATACCTACACTATGGCGAGTTATTTATACCAGTCCAGGAGCATGAGAATCTTATTTCATTATCACATACATGTGTACTTGTTTAATTGCTCTTGTATGATATGCTGGGACTGGAGGCCTGTGACCATGTCGTGCAGTTGATGTTAAAGTGAGCTCTAGAAGTGCTGGTTACCGTTGTTAGATTCATGGGTCTTGGTCTACTATATATGATGAGCTTATAGCATTGCAGTTGTGGTGGTGCTTGTTGAACTTGCAATACAGTTCTCTTCTCTGAGACATTTTCCATTTCTGGGTACCTGGATTTCGTAGTTGTGGCTTAAGTTATATTGGTGTGGCGTGTCTGTGGGATAGTTGTGTTTAATAATATGTGGTCATTGGACCTAGAATGGGTACTATCAGGTTTGATTACAATATATTTGGGAGGATGACATTGAGAGTCGGCTTAGAAAGTGATTATGGTTCTGGTTGGGGCGAGAGAGCTCCATGACTTGTTGATCTGATAAGGGGTTATGAGATTCCGTGTGTTTCTTTAATTATTAGCAGTGTACGAAGGTTTTGGAATGAGGTTTGGCTTGATATGGGGTTTAATAGTAGTACCAGGTTAGTTTGGAGTAGTTACTGTGATCAGGAATGGTGTTGCGAGCATGCGAGTTGTGTAGTATGTTATGTGATTATATCTGGGGTTATGGTTATGGCTTGATACAGCTTGTTTAGACTCATACAGTGTGTAGATGTAAGATTCGTGTCTTGTAAAGAAATTTTGAATGTTGGAAATTGAATTCCAATGTTTATGGACTAAGGTTAAATTAATGACTTTCAATTATGTTGTGTTGTCAGGACTATTTGGAATAGGGTGTAGTGGGATCACCCCCGGGTACGTGCGTGGTAAGATGGAATAGTGATTTGATGGCTTGGAAACAACCCTTGGCACGTTTGAGGACGAGCGTATATTTAAGTGGGGGAGAATGTAACGATCCGACCGGTCGTTTTGAGTATTAAATCCCCGTTCCCCCATTTACTACTCAATTTATGCTTTACAATTGTTGTATGACTTGCTGGGGTAATTGGTTCAGGTCCGGTGAGGTTTTGAAATGAATTGAGACACTTAGTCTCCAAGATGAAACTTAAGTTAAAAAGATTGACTAGATGTTAACTTATGTGTAAACGACCCAGGAATAGAGTTTTGATGATTCCAATAGGTCCGTATGGTGATTTTGGACTTAGGAGCGTGCCCAGAAAATTATTTGGAAGTCCTTAGTTAAATTAGGCTTGATATGGCTAAAATAGAAATTTAAGCTTGAAAGTTTGATCGGGGAGTTGACCTTTTTATATAGGGGATGGAATCCGATTCTGGAAATTTGAATAGGTCTGTTGTGTCGTTTATGACTTGTGTGCAAAATTTGAGGTCAATCGGACTTGATTTGATATGTTTCGGCATCGAATGTAGAAGTTGAAAATTCTTAGTTTCATTAAGCTTGAATTGCGGTATGATTCATGGTTTTAGCGTTGTTTAATGTGATTTGAGGCCTTGACTAAGTTCGTATAATATTGTAGGACTTGTTGGTATATTTGGTTAAGGTCCTGGGGGTCTCGGGTGAGTTTCGGATGATTAACGGATCAAATTCGGACTTAAGGAAATGCTGGAATTTTTCTGTTGCTGGTGTCTTCGCACCTGCGCATGAGAGACTGCAGGTGCGAGCTCGCAGAAGCGAGCATGGTTGCGCAGACGCGGACTTGGCTTGACAAGGGCAAGGGTCGCATGTGCGCACGCAGGACCGTAGAAGCGGACTCGCACCTGCGACAAGTTGATCGCAGAAGCGGAAGTGAGAGAGGAGGGGCCTCATCGTAGAAGCGGCTTGGGTTCCACAAATGCGAGGTAGCAGAAGAAGACCTCTTGTCCGTAGAAGTGAAATAAGCCGCAGAAGCGGCAACTTTGACTCAGAAGCGGGAACCGCAGAAGCGGCCTAGTGAGTCGCAGATGCGAAAACCCCTGGACAAAATAAAATCTGAGGGGTTGCAGGATTTTGGCATTTTTGGACATTTCCAACACGAGGAGGCAATTTTCAGAGAGAATTCACGGGAAAACTTGTGGTAAGTCACTTAAGACCATTGTTAGTCAATAATATTGGATTATCATTGAGTATTCGACTAGATTACGTGTTTTTGAGGTGAAATTAGAGGATTTGGGCCTAAGGATTTGAAAGTGAGATTTGGGGATTTTAAGGTCGAGTTGTTGTCGGAATTTGGTAAATTTGGTATGGTTGGACTCGTGGTTGAATGTGAGTTCATATTTTGTAAGTTTTGTCGGGTTCCGAGATGTGGGTCCTACTGGAAAATTTTGAGTATAATTTTGGGTTTTGTGGGAAAGATTAGTATTTTGATATGGAATTAATTCCTAAAAGTTATGTGGACTAAATCAAATTAATTGTGCCTAGATTCGAGCTGTTCAGAAGTCGATACGTGCAGAATAAAATTTCTGGAGCATTGTTTAGCTTGCTCGACATTGGATTCGGCTTGTTCGAGGTAAGTAACTCTTCTAATCTTGAAGCTGAGGGTATGAACCTTGACTATATGTGTTATGTGTTTGGTGCTGAGGTGACGCACATACTAGGTGATGGGCATGCACAGTGTGAACTGTGACTCCGTTATTTCTGTAGTGCTATGTAGTTACCTGGACTTATCTATGATCATGAAATCTCTACGTAGTAGAGTTATCGAGCTGTGATTCATGTTAGAAACCATGACTAGGCTACATGCTTATTCTATTGGGACCCACTGAGGTCATTACTGGTGTTGAGTTATTTGATTACATTGCAATGTCATACTCAGTCATATTCATTCATTGCATATCATATCTCAGTCTCTGTTATAATTTATTAATACATCATATCATCATTTTGGGCTAGTTCATGTCATTGTGAGCCCGAGAGACTGGAGAGGTTGATGACTGAGTGAGGCCGATGGCCTGATTTTGAGATATTGATACTATAGCACGTGAATTGTCCGTGCGGACTTTAGCGCTTGGGCTGAAGGAGCCCCTCCGGAGTCTGCACATACCCCCAGTGAGCACGATTGATTATATTAAGGGATGGATCTTCCCTGGACATAGATCTTGTCCGAAACATTTATACCTGGGGATGGATCTTCCCCCCAGGCTGGATTGGCCCTACTCGGTACTGAGTAACTGATGGTCAGTTGATGTATATATTCTGGGATGGATCTTCCCTGGGCCGGATTGGCCATATACAGTACCGAGTGATTGAGCATGATGAGTGGAAAGTGTGAGACAGTGAGATTGAGTACTCTGAGAGTGTGAGTACATGAGTTCATCTCTGAGATACATTGCATTGACATGTACATATGACAAAGAGGCATAGAGGTGTATTTTTTTCTCATGCTGTACGATATCACGTCATTCATGACTTCTCACACATGTTGACATTTGGGAATAGAGATGTATTTTACACTTGCTAGCTGGAAATAAAAATGGAACATCTTATATATGGTTGAAAGGATTTTAGGGAAAAATTACTGTTTTCAAACTTACTCATATTTTTGGCAACTTCGGTAAATGACTTGGGTTTTCACTGATATACTTGAAAGGCAGAACTATTTTTCAGAAAACATGATTAAGCTGAGCATTCTATCTCTGAGTTACTTCTTTTATTCATTGCTTTATGTTGTTATGGACTGTTATTGTCTATTGGTGTTGGACCCGACCTTTGTTCCAGCTCGTCACTACTTTCAACCTAAGGTTAGATTTGTTACTTATTGAGTACATGGGGTCGGTTGTACTCATACTACACATCTGTGCGTTGCGTGCAAATATTGGTTGCTGATGTTGCTATGATCGACGGGAGATGGAATTGAAGACGTACCCGCGTTTCGGTGGTATCTGCCTCTTGTTCATGGTAGCCTTAGATTCATAAAAATCTGTTTATGTACATTTCGAACAGATGATGTGTTTATTTCATACAAGCTTTGTAAATTCTAATCTTAGAAGCTCATGATTTGTACTAGCAGTCCTTGGGGAATGTATACGATTTAGATATTTCTTTTACTTAATTGTCTTGTTAAATTTCATTGGAATTGGATAGTTGATAACTGGCTTACCTAGCGGGTTAAGTTAGGCGCCATCACAACTTGTTGGATTTTGGGTCGTGACAGGTTGATGGTCCTCTGATGAAGAAAACTCCAGAAGAGATTTTCACACTTCTAAATGAACTATTTGAAGACGCAAAACAATGGTCCACTGACCAAGGGGATCGAAGAAGTTCAGCGGGGGTTTACCAAGTAGAATCGTCTGTAGCAATGCAGGCCTAAATTGCAGCTATGGCTAAGGACATCAAGTAACTGACGATAGCTCAGGTGCAAAATTAACCATATGTGGGATGTGACATCTATAGATTAGGACACCCAACTCATGAGTGCCAAACCTTCACCGCAGAAGAAGAAGTTAAGTTATTAGGGAATTTCAATAGAGGCAACTACCAAGGCGATGGTAATTTTAATTCTATGGGACAGAGACATTCGGGTTTCTCATGGAGTTATTCAAATGGTAGCTTGAACTCAAGGCAACAGCAAAATTCCATAGCACCAGTGCAATGACCTCCTGGCTTCCAGAACCAACAAAGGCAAAATACCAGCCTCCACAACCCAACAACTCAATTTTAGAAGATCTAATGAAGGCATTCATAAATAAATCAGATGAAAAATTTGAGACTCAAGGGACCACTATTAGGGAGCAAGGCACAACCATCCGAAATCTAGAAAGACAAATGGGGCAGCTCGTATCATTGTTATCAGAAAGGGCTCCGGGAACTTTTCCAGCAGACACTAAGAAGAATCCAAAAGAGACGATCAAGGTTGTGTCTCTCAGGAGTGGGAAAACATTAGAAGAGCCCATTGCAAAACCAAGGGTTAGAAGGAGATCAACTCAACCAAGATAGCAGAAGAACAAAAAATTGGTGAATCTCTACCTAAGGAGGATATTAGCAGCAAGGAGGTTGATAAGCAGAAATTAAGCAGCGCAGTTGAGGAAAGCAAGCACATGCCAGTGTTACCCTTTTCTCAAAAGATGTAGCAAGAGAAACTAGATAAATGCTTTGGGAAATTCTTGGAGATGCTGAAACAGTTGTATGTGAACATCCCGTTCACCGAGGTGCTCACCCAGATGCCAGCCTATGCAAAATTCTTGAAAGAAATCCTTTCAAGTAGAAGGAAGCTTGAGGAAACGAAAGTGGTCAAACTCAATGCCCACTGCAGTACTATTCTACAAAATAAAATTCCTCAAAAGTGTGGGGATCCTGGCAGTTTCCCTATACCCTACTCATTAGGGAGCAAAAATTTTGACAAGGCCTTGTGCGATTCAGGTGCATCTATTAACTTGATGCCATTATCGGTGTTCAAGAAATTGGAAGGAGAACTAGGAGTGATCAAATCTGTATCGGTATCTTTACAACTAGCTTATCAGACCACGATCATACCAGAGGGCATAATTGAGGATATTCTGGTGAGGGTGGACAAATTTGTCTTCCCAGTAGACTTCATCGTAGTAGACATGGAAGTGAATAAGGAGGTACCTCTAATCCTGGGGATACCATTCCTTTACACTAGCCGGGCTATTCTTGATATATATGAAGGGCAACTCATGCTACGAGTGGAAAACAAAAAAATGGTATTTCAAATGAAGAGAATGATGAAATACCTATGTGATGAGGCATTTGCCTATGCTTGTCTCAAACTAGATATGGTGGGAGAGTTAGCTGAACAATACAAGCTGGATAAGCTAGTAGGTGATTCATTAGAGAGATGCATTAGTCAATCAAGCACAACGGATGATGAAGATCCTGAGATCAAAAAGGAAGTTGAGGCACTGGAAGATGAGAACCAGGTGGTAGATAAAGAAGAATTCGAGAAAGAAAAGATCAAGCCGAAGCTGGAATTGAAAGTACTCCTGACATATTTGAAATATGCTTTTTTGGAGACTAACGATTTTCCCGTGATTATTGCTGCTAATTTGACAGGTGAACAGGAACACATGCTTGTGGAGTTACTACGGAAGCATAAAAAGGCAATCGGTTGTGTCACACCTCCTATTTCCCCACGCAGCCCTATTACGAGGTTGAGTTAGAAGAGTTTTTTCGATTGAAGTGACATTTTGAAAAAAGATTATTTATTATTTGGAGTCGCCACTTGAAATAGAGTTTTGGTGTTCAAAGTCGCCTTTTATCTTGTACCTTATCAAAAGGAAGGTTTGACTAATAATTTATGGTCTACGAAAATAGAAGACTGAGTAAGGAATTCTGTTGACCGCAGGGAAGGTGTAAGGCACCCCTCGAGTCCCGTGATTTTAGCACGGTCGCTTTATTGACTAATGTAAGTGTTAAATCTGTTTTTTGCTATTCTTGTATTTTATTAGTTATGGTTTGCCTATTACTACTTAAATATTTTTTTTGTACTTTTTAATTATTTTGACTTAGATGCGGTATGCACACAAAGTACTTCTTTGAAGTTGGATGTTAAACCAAAGGTACGCGAATGTACACATGGTCAAAACATAATTATTTAAAGGTATCAAGACACGGGAATGCACACATGGTCCTTTTATTACTTAAGCATATCAATCCAAGATTCTGGTACGAATACATGAGTTAATATTTAAAGTACATCTAAAGTTTTCTAGCGTATTTAGAGTATTCCATTTATTTATTTATTTTTTTTAGATCCAAAACATTTATTTATACTAATATTTTACTTATTACAATGAGTCTTGAATTAATTCCTAACTCATCTCGCTTCCTCACAATTTCTTTTACCACGCTTTGTTTTTCTTGCAACGGTTTTGACAAACACGACATAAACCAAACAAAAAGGATTTCCACGGCAAAACAGTGAGCATTCTTCATTCTTGCATTTTAGGATTCAAAATCCGAATTAAGTACTTACATTCTTAAAACAAAGTTAACAGAAAACAAAAATATTTCACCATACAAAGTAACAAAATTTTCTAACACAGAAAACCGAGCAAAACAGTAAAAAGAATGAAACTTTAAAATCTTTCAATATTAAAAAACAACTCCAAGCAAGTTACATATATAACATAAAAAACGGACACAACTTATGGACTATATATCTTAAGCACATAATCTTTCCTCGGCGCATAATCTTTCTTTCCCCCCTTTTTAAAAAAAAAAAATATATTCCTACTAAATTAACACTTGAAAGTTTTCAGTTTTCATGGCTAAGTAGTTAACAATTGTAAACGTATATTCAGGTAAGAAAAAAAATATCTTTATATAAAAGCAACTTACTACAATCTTATAAAGAAAAAATTTATTATATTTCATGGCCTATTCACAAGAATGATTAGAAAAAGTTAACCCATTTATGACTTAGGAATAATATAGCATAATTTTATCCAAACTTAACTGGCCAAGGAAACTAGGCCCAAAACTTTCATATATATCTTCATCACCATTTTTAACCTTAATGCCACATGATTTTTTTTTTTATTTTTTTATTTTTAGAAATCTTTCACCGAACAAACTCAAAGATAGTAACGATAACTCAAAGACACATGCTCAGAAAGAAAATCAGTAGATTAAGGCAAAAAAAAAAAAAACTAATAAAGGGAACCAATCATCATGTTCTGAATTTATGTAAGAAATATAAGAAACAAAAATGAAGGACGATAGAATTGGGACCTTAGTAAAAGAGCTCCAGTAATACAAGAAAGAAAATTCGCTACAGCTCAAATCCAATATCGCTAAATGTGACCGTACAAAGTAACCGCAACCTCGAACCAAAAGTCACGAACGAAGAACTCCTTTTCTTAATCTCACCAGATTTTTTTTTTCTAAAACAATATTTTCTCTTTCTTTTAAAAAGTCTTTTCTTTCCTCTTTTTCAACGTTATTTTCCTTCTGTTTCCTCTAAGTTTCATTGCCTTTTAAAAAATCTCTCCCCCTACTAATCTAAAATGTATGACTTATATAGAGAATGTGTAACAGTGTGTGTGTTGATGGAGAAGAAGAGTGAGAACGTGGGGGGGATTGTGAGGTGTGTGCTGTGAGTAGGGAGAGGGGACGTGAGGGACCGTGGGGATTAGGGAAAGGAGCAGATCATGGGGAAAGAAATTCTTAGGGGGTTAGGGCTGTAGGTTTAGCTAGGATCTTTTTTTATTTTATGTTATTTTATTTACTTCTAAAAAATAAAGTAAGATACATAATAAAAATTTGAACCCACTTCTTTTAGACTAAGAAAATATATTTGAAAAAAAACTAAATATTTACATATAATTTAAATACTACTAAGAAAAGATACCATAGCTTACTTATTTGAATTCAAATTAAAAAAAATCAAATATTTTTTATAAATTTTCTTTTCTCTTATAAATAGAAATAAACTTATACCCTAAGAATGTGAATATTTTTTGTAGTTTTTAATATATTTGTTTTTCAAATAAAACCTATTAAGAGTAAGATAAAAATTTAAAATATTAATATTAGACCTAAAAAAATATTTACACTAAAATAGTATCGAATTTGGGTGTTGTCACGGCCCAAAATCCCACCACAGGCGTCGTGATGGTACCTAGTCTCTAAGACTAGGTAAGCCGATTTTCATTACATTTCGAGGCCATTTTTTTTTGAATATGAATTAAATAGGTAATCAAAACCAACAGCGGAACAAATATGAATATAACAACCTCCCAAGACTGGTAGTTCTAAATTACGAACTCTAACTGAATACATGGAATTATCTCGAGGAGCGAATATACAGTACTGATCGAATAAGAAATTAACAGTACAATAAAATAGAAAGACTCCAAGGAACTGCGATGACCAAGCAGTCCTACCTTGAATCCTTGCAATCATACTCTAATCTCTGTCTGAATCCGATATCTTCAATACCTGGCTCTGCAAACAAATGTGCAGAAGTATAGTATGAGTACATCACAGTCGGTACTCAGTAAGTATCAAGACTAACCTCAGTGGAGTAGTGACGAGGTACAGTCAAGACACTCACTAGTCAAATAATCTTTGCAATATAGCATACAAAAATAATAAAAAATAAATAGCAGCGATAGCAACACCAATCAACTAGTGATTTAAACATCAAAGCAACAGGAACACCATTAATATTACTCAAACGAATAATAAACACAGGTACAACCAATTAATCAAGTCCCTTCAATATACATCTTCTACCTATAAGTTTTTCAATAAAAGTCTCTAGAATATAATCCTTTTCAATAAATATATTTCGAATATACTTTCTTCAAATAAATATCCTTCCATTAAAATTCTTTCACATAAATATCTTTCGAATATAATTCTTTCAAATAAATATCTTTCGAATATAATTTTTTCAAGTAAATATCTTTCAAATATAATTCTTCCAAGTAAATATCTTTCAAATATACTTCTTTCAAGTAAATATCTTTCTAATATAATTCTTTCAAATAGATATCTTTCTAATATAATTCTTTCAAATAAAAGTCACCATGTGACACCTCATTTAACTTTCCTGGCGTGAGAAATATATTCAACATATCACATCAAATGGCACGGCAATACCTTCGTGCACTTGTCTCATTCTCACCTAATATATATATATATATATATATATATATATATATATATATATATATATATATATATATATATATATTTGTGTGTGTGTGTATGTATATTTGTGTGTGTGTGTATGTATGTGTGTGTGTGTGTAGATTAAATCAATTGGTACGGTAATACCCTTCGTGCATTTATATCTTTCTCACCGTGCATATATATAACAGTACCAACTGGGTGGGAGAAATGCCAATAACAATAAAAGAAATAAAATGGAGGCACATAGGAAGCAACAACGACTACAAGTCACATAGAAAATATAGGTGCACAATAATATCTCTAGATAAAAGTATGAATGTATACACAACATAACGATATCACAATATAATGTATGTCTCTCGTCCTCGCCTGCACGGAAACACCCTTCGTGCCATGAATATATGATAATATCAAAATAATTGCACGGCATCACCCTTCGTGCTTTTTCTCTCATCCTCACCTGATAATATAAATTAAATGGCACGACATCACCCTTCATGCTTTTACTCTCATCCTCACCTGATAATATAAATGAAATGGCACAGCATCACCCTTCGTGCTTTACACTCTCAATGGAGCGACATCACCCTTCGTGCTTTACACTCTCGAATGGCATGGCATCACCCTTCGTGCTTTACACTCTTCCTTACCAAGCACATGCATATCATTAACAAGCAAGGTAGGAAGCATAATTAACATCAAGAGGAGTGTTTAAACCACAACACAATATAACAATTCATATCACAATTTGTCACTAACCACAACCAAATTCCAAATATATAGCAGAATTAATAAATTTCTCAACAAATAGCCCAAGGCTCCACACAACATATATAAAACCTCAAAACAATCAACAGAGGTAAAAACTACTCAGTATAGGGCAACGCCTTCATTAATCCAAATTCTTAATAATTATATTAACTCCTCAATTTAAACTTATTTAATAAATATTTATAGATAATGATTCCATCATGAATTTAATTCCAAGAAAAATATCAAATCAACAAACACACGGAATTCACAAAAAATTCAAGTAACAATAACACCAAATTATTATAAAAAATACAAATTTGACAAATAAGAAATGAGGCGTGATAATTCAAGGATTTACTAATGCCAACAATTATCCAATTTAATACATAAAAATGCCTAAAACTTTAAACCAATAAAATTTGCACATATAAGTCCGAGTACGTACTCGTCACCTCGCGTACACGGCTTCCAATCATATAATTTGCACATAAAACTCAATGCCTAAGGGGTAATTCCCCCACTCGAGGTTAGGCAAGATACTTACCTTTTTGAAGTTATGCTGATATTCCAAAATCGCCTTTTTGCTTGAATTGAGCTCCGGACAGCTCAAATCTATCCAAATTAATTGTACCACTTCATTAAAATTCATCGAAAATAATTTCGGATAATTAAATACCAACTTAAAATTTTATTCTAAAAAGTCAGCGCGGGGCCTGCCCCTCGGAACCCGACAAAATATTTTCGAAATCCGAACACCCATTCCGATACGAGTTCAACCATACCAAAATTATCAAATTCCGATAACGGATCGCCCTTCAAATCTTAAATTAAAGTCTAGAGGATTTCTACCATTTTCAACCCAATTCACTAATTTAGTAATAAAAACAACAATAGATTCATGTAATTTAACCAAAATCAAGTTAGGAATTCTTACCCCAATGTTTTCCTTGAAAAACTCTCGAAAAATCGCCTCACCCGAGCTTCCTTGGTCCAAAAATGGAAGAATGAGACAAGTTTGGACTTTATTCTGCTGCCCAGGGATTTGTTCTTCGCGTTCGCGACCCTTCCTTCGCATTCGCGATAAACAAATTCTCCAACAACCATTTTCAAACTCTTCTCAGACAACCTCTAGTATAATGGTCATAACCTTTTGTACAAAAATCCAAATGACAAATGGGTTAACTTTCTGAAAACTAGACTCAAAGAGCTATAACTTTTATATGTTGCTCATCTCCTCATTCCTTATAGATTGCGAGATATAAGCTTCCAAAGTCAGCCCTATGCAATAGAGATTTCCAAACTCTTCCCAGACAGCCTGTAGTTTATCCATCATAACTTTTAGTACACAACTTCAAATGACAAATGTTTTACTTTTCTGAAAACTAAACACAAAGGGCTACAACATTCGTTTTTGGATCATCTCCAAATTCTTTATAGATTGCAAGATATGAGCCTCCAAAATGAGACCATTGCAACTGAGATTTCCTTCTTCGCGAACGTGAGAGTCTCTTCGCGAACACGAAGAACAAAATCCCAAAAGCCAAATCCTTCTTCGTGAATGCGAGAGGCTCCTCGCGAATGCGAAGAACAACACCAGATATCAGAAAATCAGCATCCAAAGTAGCCCAAAATGATCCGAAACACACCCGAGGCCCTCGGGACCTCAACCAAACATACCAACGCATCCCATAATATCATACGAACTTAGTCGAACCTTCCAATCACCTTCAACAACAGCAAAAACACGAATTACACACGAGTTCAAGCCTAATGAACTTAGAAATTTCCGAATTCCACAAACGACGCCGAAACCTACCAAACCACGTCCGAATGACCTCAAATTTTGCACACAAGTCAGAAATGACACAATGAAGCTATTCTAATTTCCAGAATCGGATTCCGACCCAGATATCAAAAAGTCAACCCCCCGGTCAAACTACCCAAAAATTTATCTTTCGCCATTTAAAGCCTAATTCCACTACAGACCTTCAAATAATTTTCCGGACATGCTCCTAAGTCTATAATCACCATATGGAGCTATTGACATCATCAAAATTCCATTCTGGAGTCGTTTGTTCAAAAGTCAACTCTCTGATCAACTCTTTACATTTAAGCTTCTAAATAAGGATTGTTCTTTAATTTTAATTCCGAATCTTCAGTAATTCAAACTCGACCACACCCGCGGTTATAATACATATTGTGAAACTGCTTGAGTCCTTAAGTCACTGAACGAGGCGTTAATTCTTAAAACAACAAGCCGGGTCGTTACATTCTCCACCTCTTAAACAAACGTTTGTCCTCGAACGTGCTAAGAATTATTCTGAGGTTACCAAATTGATGATTTTACTTTTACACATATACTCCCGGCTGATACCATATTACCGCATTTGAGATAAGCCCGACAACACCATCTCAATTGAGATTATTTCTTTTATCCATATTTGTAAACTTTAAGACCAATTTCTTACACTCCAAACATTTTCAAAAAGCCTGATTTTCACATCAATGCACGGTATTAGTCTCAACTGGCTATAGCAACTCGTGCCTACGCACACATCAATTTTTTTGATAGTGTTGAATTACTTCAAAATTTTTCTGGGGTGTTACATTCTCCCCCGCTTAGGATCATTCGCCCTCAAACACATAATATAACTTATCTCTTCTTTTGCACGTCTCAATCCCCCAAATTTTACTAACTCCTAAATTTTTTAGAAATTTTGGCTGAGTCTCCCCTGTAATTGGGCCTATCCACTTGCCAGAGTAACACCAAAACAACTCCTAACAACACATCCGCAACCCAACAAAACACCACAAGGTATATATCAATAACACCAATCCCAGCATTACAAGCCTGCATTATCATAATGTTATCAGGACATGAAGCACATCCTATGTATGCCCATTACCACATCTCTGGTCTTAAAAGCTGTTCATAATTAATTCCAGCATCATCAATTAATCTCATATTAACCAATACCTCGTTTCGAATTTTCACAACACTGACAACAGAATATGAGGCATGAAGACCTCATAATTATTTACCTGACTTAATGAGTCACATTTAACGCCACCTGGACACTCACCTCATAGGCTAAAACTCAATATTTACAGCACGAAAATGGCTAAATATGCACAGAAAAATATACAAGAATTATCAAATGAGCCTAACAGGCATGACTCCCTATTAATACTATAGTATAAATTAAATTTCACAAAATTTAAACTCATAAAATTTTTATCACAAGGACCTCGTCCTCACATAACTTCCATCGCGGCTCGTAGCCCAGTTTAAATATTTCATCTTATATAAAAATGCGAGGATCTCGTCCTCAACTCCGAATCACAAGTATTTTGCACATTGTGCCAACTGAAATTTTCAATTTCCTTTCTTTCTTCTTTTCAATAAATTTCGTAAACACATAATGAACCCTCATACCGGTAGGGCACAAAATTCATAAAACAATTTGGAATCAATTATTCTGAAACACATAAAACCCACTGTAGTGAATAATAAAAATTACTTTTGGACTTATAGCCCTCAATGGTGCACAAAAATAAAAATGACAGACACGGGCTCACATCTTCAAATCTCCCAACAGGGATAAACATATAAGTGGATCACACAATTACGAAGCTCACCCATAAGCAGAGCATAATAGGAGGACTCACCTCAATATTCAGAACCGAATTAAATTAAGGGAAAATATCCTTTTATAACAGAATCAGGATCGTACCTGTAACGACACCATCTAGTGTATCGACCTCAGCCAAAATCATAGTGATTATATCAACGGGTCGGGCCTCAACCTCTTAGGCGCCCTCTACCCGCCTGTCCTCCACCTCTAACTGACCATGCACGTGGAGTATTAACTGAAATAACCACTGTAAGAACCCCGTGCCGATGGTGCATTAAAAGAACTTACTGTAGCACCCCGAATAATTTGAAATTGTTGTTGTGACCCCGTTGGTACTGAAATGTAGAATTATTAAGGACGCGGGAATACCGCAAGCCCTAATATCATCCCATACAAATCTCACCCCTTAATCATATACAAGTTTCGGAGAACCTTTTATTACCACGTAAATACATCTCAGGCCAAAACTGATATAACACGTGACCCAGCAATCTGATCGTTGATAGTGGACTCCCCTCACTTGGCGCGAAGCCATAGGACACATGCCGATGATCCACAATACTAACCTTCACCGGTCATAAGACACCTCAAGCCATTTATTTGGCGCATGTCACCCGCATGACAGTTAAACTCGCTTTCTCCAGTGCCTTGGTTGCCAGTATGTACCCTTTGCTAAATAGAAATCACATACGAACTACATAGTCTCTAATACCACCAACTATCTTCATATCTACATCCACCTCGTGACCCTACCACGATTGAGATGATTAGGCAATTAATTAAACCTTCTTAAGATCATACTTATCAACCAGATGTCAGAACTTGCTGCACCCCTATGTGCACAACTGAATGATCTCTAAATACTTCTGCATTCTCGATCTGGACGACACGTTGTAACAGTGGTTGAACAAACTTGGCACCCTTATAACCCCTCTGTAGTATCACAAATCGTTGGCGCATAGTTGATACCGAGTGCTCAATTTCATACACGAGTGGATGAAAAATAACATAAGATATATGCTTCAAGCTGAATAAATGTCGCACGATAAGGAATGAAAGAAGTGAATTCTTCCTACTAGCTCTGTAGCCTCTCGAAGATAAGTACAGACGTCTCCGTACCGACCCGCAAGACTCTACTAAACTCGTTCGTGACTCGTAGAACCTATGAACCTAGGGCTCTGATACCAACTTGTCATGACCCAAAATTCCACCACAGGCGTCATGATGGCACCTAGTCTCTAAGACTAGGTAAGCCGATTTTTATTACATTTTGAAGCCATTGTTTTTTTGAATATGAATTAAATAGGTAATCAAAACAAACAACGGAACAAATATGAATATAACAACCTCCCAAGACTGGTAGTACTAAGTCACGAACTCTAACTGAATACATGGAATTATCTAAAGGAGAGAATATACAGTACTGATCGAATGAGAAATTAACAGTACAATAAAATGGAAAGACTCCAATGGACTGACCAAGCAGTCCTACCTTGAATCCTTGCGATCATACTCTAATCTCTGTCTGAATCTGATATCTTCAATACCTGGCTCTGCAAAAAAATATGCAGAAGTGTAGTATGAGTACACCACGGTCGGTACTCAGTAAGTATCAAGACTAACCTCAGTGGAGTAGTGATGAGGTACAGTCAAGACACTCACTAGTCAAATAATCTTTGCAATATAGCATACAAAAATAATAGAAAATAAATAGCAGCGATAGCAACACCAATCAACTAGTGATTTAAATATCAAAGCAACAGGAACACCATTAATATTACTCAAACGAATAATAAATACAGGTACAACCAATTAATCAAGTCCCTTCAATATACATCTTCTACCTATAAGTTTTTCAATAAAAGTCTCTAGAATATAATCCTTTTCAATAAATATATTTCGAATATACTTTCTTCAAATAAATATCCTTCCATTAAAATTCTTTCACATAAATATCTTTCGAATATAATTATTTCAAATAAATATCTTTCGAATATAATTCTTTCAAGTAAATATCTTTCAAATATAATTATTCCAAGTAAATATCTTTCAAATATACTTCTTTCAAGTAAATATCTTTCTAATATAATTCTTTCAAATAGATATCTTTCTAATATAATTCTTTCAAATAAAAGTCACCATGTGACACCTCATTTAACTTTTCTGGCATGAGAAATATATTCAACATATCACATCAAATGACACGGCAATACCTTCGTGCACTTGTAGATTATATATGTAGATTAAATCAATTGGCACGGTAATACCCTTCGTGCATTTATATCTTTCTCACCGTGCATATATATAACAGTACCAACTAGGTGGGAGAAATGCCAATAACAACAAAAGAAATAAAGTGGAGGCACACAGGAAGAAACAACGACTACAAGTCACATAGAAAATATAGGTGCACAATAACATCTCTAGATAAAGGTATGAATGTATACACAACAAAACGATATCACAATATAATGTATGTCTCTTGTCCTCGTCTGCACGGAAACACCCTTCGTGCCATGAATATATGATAATATCAAAATAATTGCACGGGATCACCCTTCGTGCTTTTACTCTCATCCTCACCTGATAATATAAATGAAATCGCACGGCATCACCCTTCGTGCTTTTACTGTCATCCTCACCTGATAATATAAATGAAATGGAACGGCATCACCCTTCGTGCTTTACACTCTCAATGGTACGACATCACCCTTCGTGCTTTACACTCTCAAATGGCACGGCATCACCCTTCGTGCTTTATACTCTCAAATGGCACGGCATCACTCTTCGTGCTTTACACTCTCAAAAGGCACGGCATCACCCTTTGTGCTCTACTTTCTTCCTTACCAAGCACATGTATATCATTAACAAGCAAGGTAGGAAGCATAAATAATATCAAGAAGAGTGTTTAAACCACAACACAATACAACAATTCATATCATAATTTTTCACTAACCACAACCAAATTCCAAATATGTAGCAGAATCAATAAATTTCTCAAAAAATAGCCCAAGGCTCCACACAATGTATATAAAAACTCAAAACAATCAACAAAGGTGAAAAATACTCAGTATAGAGCAACGCCTTCATTAATCCAAATTCTTGATAATTATATTAACTCCTCAATTTAACCTTATTTAATAAATATTTATAGATAATGATTCCATCATGAATTTAATTCCAAGAAAAATATCAAATCAACAAACACACAGAATTCACAAAAAATTCAAGTAATAATAACATCAAATTATTATATAAAATACAAACTTGACAAATAAGGAATGAGGCATGATAATTCAAGGATTTACTAATGCCAACAATTATCCAATTTAATACATAAAAATGCTTAAAACTTTAAACCAATAAAATTTGCACATATAAGTCCGAGTACGTACTCGTTACCTCGCGTACACGGCTTCCAATCATACAATTTGCACATAAAACCTAATGCCTAAGGGGTAATTCCCCCACTCGAGGTTAGGCAAGATACTTACCTTTTTGAAGTTATGCTGATATTCTAAAATCGCCTTCTTACTTGAATTGACCTCCGGACAGCTCAAATCTATCCAAATTAATTGTACTACTTCATTAAAATTAATCAGAAAAAATTTCGGATAATAAAACACCAACTTAAAATTTTATTCTAAAAAGTCAGCGCGGGGCCCGCTCCTCGGAACCCGACAAAACTTTTACAAAATCCGAACACCCATTCCGATACGAGTTCAACCATACCAAAATTATCAAATTCCGATAACGGATCATCCTTCAAATAATAAATTAAAGTCTAGAGGATTTCTACCATTTTCAACCGAATTCACTAATTTATTAATAAAAACAACAATAGATTCATGTAATTTATCCAAAATCAAGTTGAGAATTCTTACCCCCAATGTTTTCCTTGAACAACTCTTGAAAAATCGCCTCACCCGAGCTTCCTTGGTCCAAAAATGGAAGAATGAGACGAGTTTGGACTTTATTCTGCTGCCCAGGGATCTGTTCTTCGCGTTCGCGACCCTTCCATCGCGTTCAGGATGAACAAATTCTCCAACAACCATTTTCAAACTCTTCTCAGATAGCCTCTAATATAATGGTCATAACGTTTTGTACAAAACTCCAAATGACAAATGGCTTAACTTTCTGGAAGCTAGACTCAAAGAGCTATAACTTTCATGTGTTGCTCATTTTCTCATTCTTTATAGATTGCGAGATATAAAAGTCAGCCCTATGCAACAGAGATTTCCAAACTCTTCCCAGATAGCCTATAGTTTATCCATCATAAACTTTGGTACACAACTCCAAATGACAAATGGTTTACTTTTCTAAAAATTAGACACAAAGGGCTACAACTTTTGTTTTTGGATCATCTCCAAATTCCTTATAGATTGCAAGATATGAGCCTCCAAAATCAGACCATTGCAACAGAGATTTCCTGCTTCGCGAATGCGAGAGTCTCTTCACAAACGCGAAGAACAAAATCCCAAAAGCCAAATCCTTATTCGCGAATGCGAGAGGCTCCTCGCGAACGCGAAGAACAACACCAGCTATTAGAAAATCAGCATCCAAAGTAGCCTAAAATGATCCGAAACTCACCCGAGGCCCTCGGGACCTCAACCAAACATACCAACGTATCCCATAACATCATACGAACTTAGTAGAACTTTCAAATCACCTTCAACAACACCAAAAACACGAATTACACATGGGTTCAAGCCTAATGAACTTAGAAATTTTTGAATTCCACAAACGACGCCGAAACTTACCAAACCACGTCCGAATGACCTCAAATTTTGCACACAAGTTAGAAATGACACAATGAAGCTATTCCAATTTCCAGAATCGGATTCCGACCCCGATATCAAAAATTCAACCCCCCGGTCAAACTTTTCAAAAATTCATCTTTCGCCATTTCAAGCCTAATTCCACTACAGACCTCCAAATAATTTTCCAGATACGCTCTTAAGTCTATAATCGCTATACGGAGCCATTGACATCATCAAAATTTCATTCCAGAGTCATTTGCTCAAAAGTCAACTCTCCGGTCAACTCTTTACATTTAAGCTTCTAAATAAGGATTGTTCTTTAATTTTAATTCTGAATCTTCAGTAATTCAAACTCGACCACACCCGCGGGTCATAATACATATTGCGAAACTGCTTGAGACCTTAAGTCACTGAATGAGGCGTTAATTCTTAAAACGACAAATCGGGTCATTACATTCTCCAGTCAAAAATTTGGTATTCACAGCATGCCCCTCTTTGCTTGGAAACATAAAGAGTTTTTAGGCAAAGAAAATAAACAAGGTGACTGATTTTTGACCACCCTATTATTTAAAAGGAAAAAGAAGTGAAAAGAAGGCATTGCGACCGAGCCTTGATTTTGGGCAGCCTACATATTCCGGGTTATAAGGGAATCAGGTCACGTGTAGTTCAAGTGGAAGAAGAGTGGTGGAGTATGCTTAGAGGGAGAGTCGAGCGAAGTTCTGTCGAGGTTCCGATCTGCGATTTCTACTATTACATTAAAATGAAAAGAAAATTACATACTCTTGAAATCTAAGAGTTACAAAATTTCTATCTAAATTCCATCCGAAGTCTTGTCTTGATTCTTGACTTGCTTCCCCCATTGACTTTAGAATGAAACTTGATGCTCTCGATGTAAAAAACTATGAAATATTCTCCCAGGCTTGATTCTTGATAAGATGATGAGAAGATGGATCTTGAGACCCTATGTTTCTGCATGCATTATGTCCAAGCTGGTTGCGGCTAGTATTGAGATCAAACGTTCCACTTTCTCTGGCAAGAGATGGAATATTATTTTTGCAGATCTAATCCTTGCTTTTTAGAAAAACCTACAAGTCATCACAAACAAACAAAATGAACAAAAATTCTCTCCCCCAATTTGCACTAGGAAATGTTTGTGAGTTATTGAAAATACATAAAACTATCTTTGCTATTGCAGAATAAAGAATTGAAAAAGACACGGGTTTCTTCTTCTTTTTTTTGAATAATAGAGGATGCCGTACCCTATGTTAACAAAAAGGAAGGCAACCAAGGAATGTAGTACCATGTGTTGACAATAAGATGAGGCTCGTGCGCTTTGAGATGCTACTAGGGAATGTCGTACCCTATGTTTGCCATAAGAAATGCAACCAGGGGATGTAGTACCCTGTATTGGCAATAAGGCGAGGCTCTTGGCACTCTGGGATGCTACTAGGGAATGTCGTACCCTATGTTTGAAACAAGAAATGCAACCAGGGGATGTAGTACCCTGTGTTGGCAATAAGGTGAGGCTCGTGGCACTCTGGGATGCTACTAGGGAATGTCGTGCTCTATGTTGGAAGAAAGTAATGTAGCCAGGGAATGTAGTACCCTGTGTTGGCAATAAGATGAGGCTCATGGCACTCTAGGATGCTACTAGGGAATGTCGTACCTTATGTTAGAAGAAAGTAATATAGCCAAGGAATGTAGTACCCTGTGTTAGAAATAGGAAGAGGCTCGAGGCACTCTGGGATGCTACTAGGGAATGTCGTACCATATGTATGCAAAAAGAAATGCAATCAGGGGATGTAGTACCCTGTGGTGGCAATACGGTGAGGCTCTTGGCACTCTGGGATGTTACTAGAGAATGTCGTACCCTATGTTTGCAACAAAAAATACAACCAGGGGATGTAGTACCCTGTGTTGGCAATAAGGTGAGGCTCTTGGCACTCTGGGATGCTACTAGGGAGTGTCGTACCCTATGTTTGCAATAAGAAATGCAACTAGGGGATGTAGTACCCTGTGTTGGCAATAAAGTGAGGCTCTTGGCACTCTAGGATGCTACTAGGGAATGCCGTACCCTATGTTTGGACAAGAAATACAATCAGGGGATGTAGTACCCTGTGTTGGCAATAAGATGAGTCTTGTGGCACTCTAGGATGCTATTAGGGAATGTCGTACCCTATGTTGGAAGAAAGGAATGCAGCCAGGGAATGTAGTACCCTGTGTTGGCAATAATATGAGGCTTGTGGCACTCTAGGATGCTACTAGGGAATGTCGTACCCTATTTTGGTAGAAAGTAATGCAACCAGGGGATGTAGTACCCTGTGCTGAATATAGGGTATTTGTTCGCTAAAATGAACTAAAAATAAAATGATTACATGTATATTGGAAGAAAATCAAGGATTTGAGAACTTCACTTGGTGGTGTTCCTACAACTATTTTGTTCCTGTTCTGAACAAAGAAAGAATTGTTAGTTTTAAAATGGAGGTCGGTTTGTGGCCTTGATTATTTCGTTCTCTTGATCTCGTCTTATCTTCTTCTCAACTGCAACTGATTATTTCCTGAATACCAACTCCATTTCTGACCCTGGAGATCCTTTTTCATTTCCAAACTTTGCCATGACGGTTGGTCATGTGGGAATTAACCGTTTTCAACTTTATTTTGCCTTTGTGGGCATTTCGCTTTTGGCTTCTTTCAAAGTTTTCCATTTCAAAGAATCGGCCAATCATGGCCAGTCAGGTTCAACTTGATGCCCTTGCCGAGGCTGGGCGCCTTTTGAATATATCAGCTCACTTCAAACGAGAACCCTGTAAATCGGTCTTGCCATCTTTTCTTTGCCTTATTTTTTGAACAAAGTTAGACCGAAAGGGATTCAAATTAAAAAAAATAATGGAACAGAGAATGAGTTTAAAACAAGAGGTGTCCCTTTCAGGAAAGAGAAAGAAGGACTTATCTGGGAGTACATACGGACTTCAATGAACATAACATGCCTTTTGGACTGGATGCCTGATCTGTGTAAACCATCTGACTCTCAGAAACTCATCACAACTTTTGACTTGAAATCGAGAAACCTTGCTCAGGACTGTGTTGATGTCATGGCTGCGTGGATCTTCTTTTCACTAGCTGAGCTCTCTCATTTCTCTTCTTGCAATCGCCTTATAGTGCCCTTTACGTGTTTTCACTAACAAGACTCTCTCATTTTTATTTTCTCTACTCACCATCTCCCTACAGTGCCCATGAGGGTTTTCACCAATAGGACTCTCTCATTTTATTGCATCTGATCCAAGTAACCGTATTCTCCAATTCTTGAACATTCTCGCCGATTGATCGGAAGGACTTGAAAGGATTTGGATAAAAAGAATTTGGATTGAATTACAACTTTGAAACCTTTCGGGCGAAACCATCGCCGAACCATTGTAACATCTGCACCAGTTTTCAGTTTTGGGGAATGTCAATTTTTGTTTTTGTGTGACCGAACCCAGAGTGAGGCTGCCTATGTATCCTTTCGGAATCAGGTCAGACGTAGTTCAATTAACTTGAACTTGTTTTGATTTTTGTTTTGTTTTTCTTCTGTTTTGTTTTCTTTTGATTCTTTTCTTTTTTCTCCTTTTTTTCTTCTTTCTCTTTTTTTTTTGTTTTTTTCTTCTTTTTTTTCCTTTTCTTTGTCATTTTTTAATAATAACTTTCAGGTTCCAAAAAAGGGTAATCAAAGAGAGGGAACCGGCTCAAAGGGTTTGCAAAAGAGTTAATGGTATTTGGGTAGCAAGAAAGAAAGCCTTCGTCATCCCAATCAGAGAATGTTAATACCAAGTAATGAGTTAAACATAGTACCGTTTGATTGAATTTGCATGGACTGTTATATCGGGGACATTTCCTTCAATGTCTCTCAAATACAACGCTCCCTTCTGGCAACACTCTTGTTACAATGCACGGACCTTTCCAATTTGGAGAAAACTTACCTTTAGCTTCTTCATGATGCGGGAGGATGCGTTTCAGAACAATTTGCCCCACTTCAACCTTGCTGGGTTACACTTTCTTGTTGTTGGCATGGTCCATTCTTTGTTGGTACAACTGTCCGTGGCAAACTTCATTCGATCGCTTTTCATCAATCATAGTCAATTATTCCTTTTGGGGTTTTTACCCATTCTCCATCCCCGATCTCAGCTTCAACAATGATCCGAAGCGAGGGAATCTCAACTTCGTTCCAATTCTTTATTTATTTTCTTACAATTCTTATATTCAACACATTCTGCTTCTTAATTCATTATTTCGAAGTCTGACAGCGTTTTAGGATCTGGGCATGAAGTCCGCAAGCATGTCATGTTATTAAAATTTGCATTAACAGAACTGAAAAGAGGATAAGAAAGGTGTCAAGATTAAGAAAATAGACATTCATGGATGATGAAATATTGATTTCATTTATTTGAATTATATATATATAAAAAAAAATAGAAGGGTTTACATCAGAAAGTAAGACAGTAAAGTAAAAGCATTCAGACTACACCCTGAAATAACCTGAAATACAGAAAAGATAGCAAGACCGACTACCGAGACTGTCGTCTGGTAGGGAAAGTTTTGGGTTTGGTGCCCATTTTTAGGTTTCTTTTCTGTTACGGCAATGGCTACTATGGCTTTCAAAGTCGGATCAAATTCTCCATCATCACTGATCACTCCAACGACTGGCCCATTCTTGTAAGTAGGCTAAGGATTGTTCGTCACATTAGGTGCCTCTTCCTCCCTAACTATTTCCTTGACCTCAATGAGATCCTCCACTACTCTTTTGAGAGTCCAACAGTCTTCAATGTCGTGTCCCACTGCTCCAGAGTGGTATTTACATTTGGCATCAGCTCGATGCGAGGGGGACTCGGGGTTCGGTTGGTTCAGGGTCATTGGTTGCAGCAGACCTAGCACAGTTAGCTTTTGGAATAAACTTAAATATGATTCACCAATAGGGGTAAACTGATTTATTCTGAGGGGCTCTCTTGGGCGAGGATTGTATTGGGGAACATTTGGTTGGGGATTATATGGAGCTTGGTAGGGACAGGCATTTCTGGGAGGTGGAGCTCGCTTTTGTATATAATGTTGTGGCCGCGAGTAAGGTTGCGTGTTCATCACCCCATAGAGAGGCAGTGCCATAGCATAAGCAGTATCTTGATGGGGATAATAGTGTTGTGGGACCTTAGGAAGCATATATGTCCCGACCCCAAATTTAACCCTCCGTAAGGTATCGTGATGGCACCTAGTCTTTACGACTAGGTATGCCTAATATTACAAAAAAATGTAAAGAAAACACAACATTTTAAAGATAAACAGCATATTGTGAATAGCCAAGAGTAGTACCACTCGGCATATACAAAATATTTTCTCAAGACCCGGAATATCATTAAGTCACAAGCTGCTATAATCTATATAGCTCTATACAAAAGTCTGAAGATAATAAAGAAAGTGTCTAGGCGAGGGAGTAGAAGGGGACTCCGAAGATCTGCGGATGCAAACAGTAATACCTTGAAGTCTCCTAAAATCAGCAACACGCGCTAACCCCGAGGCTGATAGCTCGCACCTGCATCTACACACGAAAACATGTGCAAGAAAGGGCATGAGTACACCACAGTGGTACCCAGTAAGTGCCAAGCCTAACCTCGGTCGAGTAGTGACGAGGTCAGGTCAAGGCCCTACCGGGGTAAATATAATAAATTAAACAGTAAAAGATATAAGTAAAGTTTACGGTAACACAGTTAAAGAAATTCTCGAAAATTTAATAGTTAAGGGAGCCCTCGGCTCAGAACAAGGTAAACACAGTGGGGAAACTCCCGGGATACCGTCCCGTAGTTCCAAATGAATATGCAGTACAGGGAGATCTCCCGGAATACGTCCGTAGTCCCAAAGTAAATATGCAGTGCTGAGGGATCTCCCGGAATACGTCCGTAGTCCCAAAGTAAATATGCAGTACATGGGGGATCTCCCGGAATACGTCCGTAGTCCCAAAGTAAATGTGCAGTACAGGGAGAATCTCCTGAAATATGTCTGTAGTCCCAAAGTAAATATGCAACGCAAGATGAAATGGCAGGTAAGGGAAATAAGGGAGTTAACTAAGCATGGAGCACAGAATGTCAATTAGGCAGTTAAAACATGTAAGCATGCTTCTCTAATCTAAGTTTAACAATTAAACGTATCAGTGCAATTTAATAAGGAAAAACAGTTTATGATTTAGAAAGGAAAAACGGGATTTTTGCAATAATAGCCTGTGTACGTACTCTTCACCTCACGTACACGCCGCCCACACATCAATTAATATCAAACATCCTAAGGGAAAGTCCCCAACACAAGATTAGGCAAGCCACTTACCTCGAACCGCTCAAATCAACTCGATATCACGTTCTTGCCATGAGTATCCGACTCCAAATGGCCTGAATCTATTCAAATTAATTGCATAATATAAATATAACTACAAGTAACTAATTTAGCTAATTAATTCAAAGCTAAAGCGTGAAATTAGGAAAAATGCCCAAAAAGTCTCCCTGGGCCCACGTCTCGGAATCGGGTAAAAATTATAAAATACGAACACCCATTCACTCACGAGTCTAACCATATAAATATTTTTCAAATCCGACCACAAATCCCCTTTCAAAACTCGAAATCTTTGTTGGAGAAGTTCTTCCAAATGTTTTCCAATTTCAACCCCAAAATCTGAAATTAAATGATGAAATCAACCATATATTAGTGGAACATAACCATAAAGGAGTTAGAAATCATTACCCAAAAACTTCCTCCGAAAATCTCTCCAAATTTTGCCTTCTACCGAGCTCTCAATCAAATTTTTGTGTTATGAACTCAACCCTTGTTTTTGAACCTTAAATTCTGCCCAGGTGCGTTCTTCTTCACGAACACGACATCACGATCGCGAACGCGATGAAAAATCTTCCACTGGCCCAAAATTCCTCCTTCACGAATGCGAGGGGACTCCCACGAACGCGTACCTTCCACTGACGGACCCTTCGCGAATGCGGGAACCTCTTCGCGAACGCATAAGCTTAATGCCCGAAGCTTCCTCTGCCTCGTTCCTCTACGCGAACGTGAGGACCATATCGTGAACGCATAGGTTTAAGGTCCCATACCTTCGCGAACATGGGAACAACATCACGAACGCGAAGAACAACTTCGCCGCCTTTCCCAGATGCACTACGCGATTGCGAGGCACCTCTCGCGAACGCGATGAAGGATGTTTCTGCAATAAAACACCAGAAATCTATTACTTCTCTAAGTCCAAAGATGACTTGTTGAGCATCCGAAACACAGCCGAGGCCCCCGGGACCTCGACCAAACATACCAACCAACCCTAAAATACCATACGAACTTAGTCGAGCTCTCAAATCACATCAAACAACGCTAAAATCATGAATCACCCTCTAATTCAAACTTAAAGTACTTGAAACTTTAAAATTCTTCAACCGATGCCGAAACCTATAAAATCACTTCCGATTGACCTCAAATTTCGCGCACAAGTTATAATCAATATTACTGACCTACTCCAACTTTCGAAATCGGAAAACGACCCCGATATCCAAAATTCCACTGTCGGCCCAAAACTCCAAAACTTCGACTTTCGCCATTTCAAGCCTAAATGAGCTACGAACATCCAAAACACAATCCAGACACGCCCCTAAACCCAAAATCACCTAACGGAGCTAATAGAACCGACAGAATTCCATTCCAGAGTCGTCTTCATACAGTTCCGACTACGGTCCAAATCCTAAGGCTTAAGCTCTCATTTAGGGACTAAGTATTCCAAAACACTCTGAAACTCAAAACCAATCATGCCGGCAAGTCACAATAGCAGAAATAGATATGGAAAAAATAATTAATAGGGGTTCGGGGCTCTAACCCTCAAAACGACCGATCGGGTCATTACAATATATGATTGGTTGAATGACCTGCGGGGCCCTCTCGAGCTCAAAGCCATCATGGCTCCCTCTTCCCTCCTGTTTTTGTTCATCAAAATCTCCCGAACCATTTAGAACAGTCTGTGATATATCCTTAAAGGCAGAATGACTCAAGATTTGGCCCATTTTAAAACCATTTTTGACTATATCCCCAATTATGATAGCCTCGGCGAACAAATTACCCATAACGGACATCATGTTCTAGAAGTGGTCCGCCTCTTGGGCCTGTAGGAAGACCGTAACCATTTCTGCTTCATCTATTAGAGGCTTTACCCTGGCGGCTTGCTTGCGCCATTTGACAGCATTCACGAAAACTTTTCGCGATTTTCTTTTTCAAATTGGACAAAGAGTTCTCTTTTTGTATTTTTTCACTCTTGCTTTCTTTTTTTGTTTTTTAGTTGTTTTTCGCTCTTTGTTTTTCTTTGTTATTATTTTTGTCACTCCTTTCTTTCTTTTTCTTTCTTCTCTTTTTTTTCACTCAATTTATTTGATGGCAATGATCGAATCCGATGGGGATTGCCTACGTATCATGACGCCGCATGAATCAGATCTTACGTAGTTCGTGAATACCAGGAACAAAGTACATAAGCTAGCCCTTTTTTTTCTTTGGAAATTTTTAGAAGACTTCTTAAAGGAGAAAGAAAATATTTTTTTTTATTTTGATTGATTTTTCTTTGAATTTTTGGAAGAAAGACTTCTAAAGAAGGAAAAAACATATTTTTGGATTTTGATTTGCAAATTTATTTTTTCTTTTTTTTTTTTCGAATGAAAGACTTCGGAAAAAAGGAAAATATTTTTTGATTTACTGATTTTTTTTGAATTTTCTAAGGAAAGAATTCTAAGAAGGAATTAAGGAAAAGGAAAATGTTTTTGGATTTTTTGAAAATTGGGGGCCGGAACCGATGAGGTTTGCCTACGTATCTCACATCCGGTAAAAATCAGACCCGCGTAGTTCGGTTTAAATAAATGATATATAAAAAAACTATTTTAAAAATTATGATTTTACACATTAAACCCTTCAAAATATTATTAAAAAAATGGATACTTTATGAAATTTTGAAGAAATTTTCTCTTTCTCTCTCTGTTGTTCAATCAATCAATCCTAAAACCGGTCAACATTTGAGTAAAGCCTATCACATAATATTACATATAGCGTAGAAAAATGAACATGTTGGTCTAAAAAATTGGTACATGTCCTAGACGGGCCCGGCCCATGTGCCGAGTGCCACTAAATCCAATGCACATGATGCAAATAAAGCGTAGCTTACTAGGAATATTCATTGCTTGTGGCTTATTCTTCTAAGTTTTCAAACCCTAAAAGAGATGGTATATAGACCTGGCCTACCCGGGTGGACGACCCGAGCCGAGGAGCGTCAAGTATCACCAGTAGTAGAACAACACTGGCTAACTAACGGCTCTCCCGCCTAAACATATATGACTAAATCCTTCACCAGAAGCTGTATGCTAACTAGCTTTATTTCAAGACAGAAATTTTATGATGCTGGTAGGAAAACACAACATAACTACCTATCAGAAGATTCGGAGGGGTGCGAGAGAGGATACAATTTATATCACAGTTTAAATAAATATTAAAGCGGTAAATAAGCGACAAATAGCACATTAGGCTCCCGAACACAATAATATCCAAAACATGATAAAAGCCAAACAAGAATCAATGTACAAAGCTCGAATTTTTATTAATTGTCCCCAACAGAGTCGCCAGAGATGTCACACCTCTTTTTTTCCCATGCAGCCCTATTACGAGGTTGAGTTAGAAGAATTTTTCCAATTAAAGTGATATTTTGAAAAGGGATTATTTATTATTTGGAGTCGCCACTTGGAATTGAGTTTTGGTGTTCCAAGTCACCTTTTATCTTGTATCCCTTATCAAAAGAAAGGTTTGACTCCTAATTTATGGTCTACGAAAATAGAAGATTGAGTAAGGAATTCTGTTGACCGAGGGGTAGGTGTAAGGCACCCCTCGAGTCCCGTGGTTTTAGCACGGTCACTTTATTGACTAATGTAACGCTTAAATCAATTTTTCGCTATTCTTATATTTTATTAGTTATGGTTTGCCTATTACCACTTAAATATTTTTTTGTACTTTTTAATTATTTTGACTTAGATGTGGTATGCACACAAAGTACTTCTTTGAAGTTAGATGTTAAACCAAAGGTACGCGAATGTACATATGGTCAAAACATAATTATTTAAAGGTATCAAGACACGGGAATGCGCATATGATCCTTTTATTACTTAAGCATATCAATCCAAGATTTAAGTACGAACACATGGGTTAATATTTAAAGTACATCTCAAGTTTTCTAGCGTATTTAGAGTATTCTATTTATTTGTTTTTTTTTAGATCCAAAACATTTATTTATATTAATATTTTACTTATTACAACGAGTCTTGAATTAGTTCCTAACTCATCTCTCTCCCTCACAATTTCTTTTACCACTCTTTTTATTTTTCTTGCAACAGTTTTGACAAACACGACATAAACCAAACAAAAAGGATTTCCACGGAAAAACAGTAAGCATTCTTCATTCTTGCATTTTAGGATTCAAAATCAAAATTAAGTACTTACATTCTTAAGAACAAAGTTAACATAAAACAAAAAAATTTCACCATACAAAGCAACAAAATTTTCTAACACAGAAAATCGAGCAAAACAGTAAAAAGAATGAAACTTTAAAATCTTTCAATATTAAAAAATAACTTCAAGCAAGTTACATAACATGAAAAATGGACACAACTTACGGACTATATATCTTAAGCACATAATCTTTCTTTCTTCATTTTTAAGAAAACAATATTCCTACTAAATCAACACTTGAAAGTTTTCAGTTTTCATGTCTAAGTAGTTAATAATTGTAAATGTATAATTAGGTAAGAAAAAAAAATTCTTTATATAAAAACAACTTACTATAATCTTATAAAGAAAACATTTATTATATTTCATGGCCTATTCACAAGAATGATTAGAAAAAGTTAACCCATTTATGACTTAGGAATAATATAGCATAATTTTGTCCAAACTTAACTGGCGAAGGAAACTAGGCCCAAAACTTTCATATATATCTTCATCACCATTTTTTTTTATACCACTAGGCAGGCTACCTAGTGGGTATTTTATTAATAATAAAAGAAAATCCACAAAGGAAGAGTACAAGTAACGGGGGCAAAAGCTACAGTAGTGTTGCCTATATGCCTTGGCTATATAATCATCGTTCTGCGCCTCCATCGCCTTATGATGGCAGCCTCATGCCGAGGTTATGGCTGCCGGCAAAGTCTCACGAGGACGAATGATATCATAGCCGTTAGGATATTTCCCAAAGGCATAAGACAAATAGCAAACACATACTGAGCTAGACCTTACCTTAAAAATCCTATTGAGGTATGAATAACCTCATCTTTTAGCAAGCATGTAGAAAATAAGAACTAGAAAGAACTAAGTATTGTATGATCATCATAGAGTTTATAACACACTCTATGATGATATTACATATGATAATACTTAGAAAATGATAAAATAAAATAAGGTAGAAATTAGATTCATGCCCCTCATTCATGATAATTGTGAGTACTTCAATTTGTAACTCCTTAAAATCCTCTTTAACTATCTTTAATAAATCTTTAAAACTCCTCATTTCTTCTTCGATCGATTAGACCTTGTAGATGTGGTCGGGGGCTGCCCCTTTTTGCTTTGCATCTTTCATTGGGAGTATCCTAAGTGTTACTCCTTCATTCACTTTACCATCCCAACTATTCTCCCTTGTGTGTGTATTATTCTTTTTTTCACTATGCGTAGGAGATAAATCTCCACATCTAGCCGCCTCACCCCGGCAATAATCAAGCAAATTTTCTTCCTTGCCTTCTTCCCAAATTTCAACAAGTAAGTTATTCTCTAGCTGTTGTGTAGCAAATTTCTGTGCAACCATATCTAATGGTTCATGCCTCTTCACAAGCATGGCATTAGGTTTTATCGTTGAATCTTTCAATTGAGTTTTTTTTGTTCTTACCCGATTTTTTATGCCCATTTTCAGTCATCTGTGAGATCACATTGTTTATTTGTTCATGTGTTGTTGCAACAATGCTAATAGGTTCCTGTAATTGAACATTATTGATGAGTTGATTACCTGGAATTTTCAGCGCGTGTGCAAGTACCTTGTATGCACCTTTTTGATGTTTTTGACTGTCCAAAGCATCCAAAAGTGCCCGGTTTTGATCAGAAATCATTGTTTTTGGTGGGCTTCTTGAAAGCTGAGTATCTCTCTCATCTTCGTCTTCCTGAACTTTACTGTCATCGACATAATCCTCTTCATCTTTCTCTACTTAGTCTGCCCAAGTTTTGGTTCTTGTCACAACAACACGAGCTAGATCGTATTCGTGTTTTCCACCACCATCGCTAACGTTGTCCTCCTTCATTGAAGCTTGACTTCTCTCAACATAATTGTTATTATCTGTGGACAATAGAAATTGCCTTGGAGTGCTACCCTTTGTAGAATTTTTTTGAACACCCGAAAATATAGACAAATTGTCGCTGCTTCAACCTTCCTTGTTACTGCTAAAAACTGGGACTATTTGCTGGCTAAAAGAACCATCTTTTGAAACATTCATTGGAGCACCTGTAGTTTTTGAATTCTGCTTTTGTTTTGCACTGCCTGGTGTGTTTGAATGACTGGTTTTTGAGACTGCTTCCCATTCAAGATGCTACACCCTATTTCCAGCATCATTGACTACTGGTCCACTCATCAAAACGTCAAAAGAGTTAGAGGTATTAACTTCCTTTGATGTATTTGTCTGACTTGTATGAACTGGACCATTCTTTTTGCTTAGAGATGCATTTGTTCGCTGCACGACTGGCTAGTGTCCAGGTTTTGTATTGTGTATTGCTTCAAGTGCCTGCCTAGCACCTTTAGCCATAGAATTACCAACAATAAATGCAGCTCTATCAACAGTTGCATTCCCTGCATCAGTAGAATTTAGTAGCCTAGTAGCAGCATGTTCAACTCCAGCTGAAGCTTTATTCAGTGTCTTTGAAACTGTATCAGTTGTACACTCCAAAACTTCAGCACTTACATGTTCTTGCACCTGATGATTCACAACTTTAGCATTAAAGACAACTGGTTTTTTAGTTGATTCACCAGTTGCATCAGAAGGATGATCCAGCTTATTATAAGCTTGCACAACCGGATTCACAACATTTAAAATCCTCGCTAAGGCTGTACTAGCAGGAACGTCACGTGTAGGTTTTGGTAGACCCTTATTGATCTTCGAGGCATCACCTACAGAACCAAGATTAGCTGCTGGATTCAACACTTTATCCTTGTGCATATTAGCAGCTTTTTGTTCTCCAACAGGTTGTGATTTTAATTATTGCTCGATATTGTTTTCTTTTAACACTGGACCTCTATTATTTCCAGTTTTTGCGACCTGCTATTGCCCATTGTTTCCATCAGTTATTGCAGCAGTAGGGTCATCACTGATAACAATATTCAATCCCCTCCTCTCATTTAAAAGTTGGCGCAAATCACCACTGTATGTTTACCCATCAGCTTGTTCTTGAAGACCTTCAATTTCTTCAAGCTCAGTATCATTATGTATCTTTTTTGATAGATGTCGACATGCATTCTCATCATGGCCCTGGTATTTACAACAATTTCAATACAAAGGCAGATTCTCATACATAATTTCCTGAAATACTTCATTAATTTTTCCAGAAGTTTTATCCAAACATTGAAGCCTCACACGTTTGGGATGTTTGTCCATTAGGTATAATATCACCTTTACCCTTGCTGTGCTTGGTCTGGATATAATTTGCATTGCTTTATCAATGGCAATAGATTTTCCAGCAGCAAAAGCGATTGATAACAATGAACGGATTGCAAATAACTCCGGCGACAAATTCAGCAGCGAAATCCAAACCACTGCCATTGTAGTTTCTTCCTTTGGATTAAAACCTATTATCCAGGGAAAACCTCTATATTGATGTTCATCCCCATTCCATTAAAAGTAATTTACTGTACGAGACAGGGCAAGAAAATAATCTTCATTTTGATCAAACCTTAACAGAATTTGTCTTGGTACAAGTAAACCTACAAGGCAGCGACCTTTTATTCCAATATGTTTTGGCAGTAAAACTCTCAGATCTTTGAGATCTAGCGCACCTGGAGAAAGTTTTTTTTTTTTTTTACAAATCTTTCATTGAACAAACTCAAAGATAGTAACGATAACTCAAAGACACATGCTCAGAAAGAAAAACAGTAGATTAAGGCAAAGAAAAACTAATAAAGGGAACCAATCATCATGCTCTAAATTTATGGAAGAAATATAAGAAATAACAATGAAGGACGATAGAATTGGGACCTTAGTAAAAGAGCTCCAGTAATACAAGAAAGAAAATCCGACACGGCTCAAATCCAATATCGCTAAATATGACCGTACAAAGTAACCGCAACCTCGAACCAAAATCCACGAACGGAGAACTCCTTTTCTTAATCTCACCAGAATTTTTCTTTTTAAAACAATATTTTCTCTTTCTTTTGAAAAGTCTTTTCTTTCCTCTTTTTCAATGTTATTTTCCTTCTGTTTCCTCTCAGTTTCGTTGCCTTTTAAAAAATCTCTCCCCTTACTAATTTAAAATGTATGACTTATATAGAGAATATGTAACAATATGTGTGTTGATGGAGAAGAAGAGTAAGAACGTGGGGGGATTGTGAGGTGTGTGCTGTGAGTAGGGAGAGAGGACGTGAGGGAGTGTGGGGATTAGGGAAAGGAGCAGATCATGGGGAAAGGAATTACTAGGGGGTAAGGGCTAATAGGGAAAGGAGTAGATTAGGGATTAGGGAAAGGAGCAGATCATAGATGTAAGGGCTAATAGTGTGGGGATTAGGGAAAGGAGCAGATTAGGGATTAGGGAAAGGAGCAGATCATGGATGTTACTACTTCTTAGATGGATATTCAGGGTACAATCAAATACCCATTGCTCCCGAAGATGTTGAGAAAACCACCTTTGCCTGCCCTTCGGAAATCTTTGTATATCGGAGAATGCCTTTCGGATTATACAACGCAACTGCTATATTTCAGAGATGCATGATGTCATTCTTTTCAGATTTGAATGGGAAGTGTCTGGAGGTGTTCATGGATGACTTTACTCTATTTTGAGATGACTTCAAGGATTGCTTGAGGAATCTCGAACTTGTTCTGAAATGATGTGAGGACACTTACCTAGTACTCAACTGGAAAAAGTGTAACTTCATGGTTAATGAGGGGATAGTCTTGGGCCATAAAGTCACAGGTGAAGGTATTGAGGTCAACATAGCTAAAGTAGATGTGATAGCTTAGCTCCCACCACTGACGTCAGTGAAGAGCATCAGAAGTGTTTTGGGGCATGCAGGGTTTTATAGAAGGTTCATCAAGAATTTTTCCAGCATTACCAAGCCCTTAACAACATTAGTTGTCAATGATGTAAAATTTGTGTTCGATGTATAGTGCCTCAGAGCATTCAAATTGATGAAGGAAAAGCTAGTGAGTGCTCCCATAATGGTGACTCCTGACTAGAGTGAACCCTTTGAGATCATGTGTGATGCCAGTGATGTGGTAGTGGGAGCATTGCTGGGGTAGAGAAGAGATAAATTGTTCAGACCCATTTACTATGCAAGACGGACCTTGAATGATGCTCAGGTGAACTATGCTATCACGGAGGAGTTCTTTGCAGTGGTCTTTGCTTTTCACAAGTTCAGATTTTATTTAGTGGGAAGCAAGGTAATAGTGCATACTGATCACTTAGCAATGAAGTATTTGCCGAGTAAGAAAGAATCCAAACTGTACGGTAGGTATTGTTGCTGCAAGAATTTGATCTAGAAATCAAAGACAGGAAGGGCACAAAAAATCAAGTGGCTGACCACCTGTCGCGATTGGAGAAACCACATGTTGAAGCGGTGGACATTCGGGAAGAGTTCCCAGATTAGCAGATTATTTCCATTGCAACAGTCTCTGATAGACTGCCATGGTTCGTTGACATAGCCAACTTTTTGGCTAGTGGATGGCTACCACACGACTTGTCCTCCGACCATAAAAGGAAGCTGCAAATCGAGGTAGAACGTTACTTCTAGAATGATCCTTTTTTGTTTAAATTATGCGTAGATGGTGTAATTCAGAGATGTGTACCAGAAGACGAAATGGGAAGTATATTGTCCCATTGTCACGATGGAGCATATGGAGCACACTATGGAGGAAATAGAACAGCAGCGAAGGTCATAGAGGCTGATTTTTACTGGCCATCTCTGTACAAGGACGCATGATCTTACGTGGCTACATATGACAAGTGCCAATAGACAGGTAACATTAGTAAAAAGGATGAGATGCCCCTGAATTCTATTTTGGTGTGCGAAATCTTCGATGTCTGGGGCATCGACTTCATGGGCCTCTTCCCATCATCTCATTCCTATGAGAACATCCTAGTGGCCGTTAACTATGTCTCCAAGTGGGTCGAGGCAATCCCCACTAGGACTAACGATGCTTGGGTAGTATGTGAATTTCTTCGAAAGAATATTTTTACCCGCTTTGGAACTCCCCGAGTCATCATCAGTGACAGTGGGTCACATTTTGTAAATAAACAGTTTTCCACTATGCTGTCTAAATATGGGGTAACTCATAAAATAGGAACCCCATATCATGCTCAAACTAGTGGGCAGGTAGAAGTAGCTAACTGTGAACTCAAAAGAATTCTAGAAAAATGATTAGTGCTTCCAAAAACGATTGGTCAGTAAAGTTGGATGAAGCTCTATGGGCGTATAGAACAGCATTCAAAACAACCATAGGGACTTCACCCTTCAAGTTGGTGTATGAAAAGTCATGTCACTTACCTGTGGAGATTGAGCATAAGGCATATTGGGTAATTAAATTGCTTAATCTTGATCTTAGTCTTACAGTTTAACACAAAATATCATAGGTGAATGAGCTAGAGGAATTCAAATTGGACGCGTATGAGAACGAGTGAATTTTCAAGGAAAAGACGAAGAAATGACATGACCATCTGATTAAACCAAAGGAATTTCATGAAGGGGAAAATGTCTTATTGTACAATAGTAGACTCATATTGTTCCCCGTAAAATTTAAGTCTAGATGGACGGGACTGTATATGGTGAGACATGTATTACCATATAGGGCAATTGAGATCCAGAACATGGACGGAAGGGAGAATTTCAAAGTGAATGGGCACCGGCTAAAACCATATATTGCTGGAGGATTTGCTCAGCAATCCTCGAGCATCATAATCTGTTGAGGATGCCCAGTTGAGTCAAGCTGACGACTATAATTCAAAACTACCTCTAACTCTTCTACTAGCTTAAATTTTCCCTTTTTTTTTAGTGTAGAGTAGGTAGAAGTGTGTATATTATCACTTGGTAGGTGCAGGAAGGTATACGTTGCGGAAGGTTGGAACTGAGGTGTTTAAAAGGCTCCTTGTGGGTGTACCTGTGGGGGATCGCGCACCTGGTAGGGTACCTCGCATATGTGGTCACGCAAATGAGGACACCAGACTATGCTGGGATATGTGCGGTCGCGCACCTAAAGGGTGGACCATGCACACGACCACGCATATGCACCTGTATACTACCATATGTGCGCGGCCATGCACAGATGACCCGACCGCGCACAGGTAAGTGCCCTTCCCTTTTAATTTCCGCCCCAACCCTCAACCGCCCTTCTAATCTTTCCCCGTTTCTCTCCTCTTTCCCTAACACAACCCCTAATCCGCCTCCACCCTTTACCAATCTCTCTCTGCAACCAATCACACACCACCCCTCCCTCAAGCGTGCTTCTTCCACTTGCTCCTTCAGGTATATAACTTTATTTTGTCCATGTTTTGCTTCTTCTTCTTCTTCTTCTTCTTCTTCTTCTTCTTCTTCTTTTTGTAGTTTTTCTTTTTCTTTTTCTTTCTAGCCTTTTTCTTTTTCATGTGGGGCGAAGGTTGAGTTTCACCATGAAGACTGACACTATAGTTGCTAGGTAGAAAATTTGATATGTATGTAGTCCACCTAGGGCTAAAATTTAATTTGTGGGCGGTTGGAACAGTTGTGCATGTTAAGTGTTTTTGTAAATGTCACAATGAGGTTGAGAGTGTAATTTTGTGACCAAGTGTGAGGGTGAAGTCTGAGTAGCCTTTCTTGTTCCGCCGGGTGTTTTATTTTCTGATATTTGGCGGTTTGTTTCAGGTGTAATGGCTCACTCCAATAAACAAAAAAATGCAAGTGCCTATGCTGGTGGTCAAGCGGGCACGTCCAGGTCGCGAGCTTCTGCATCCGCTCGTCCATATGATTAGAATAAGTTTGTCTCATGAGAAGCCCGACAACAATTTAATAGCAAAGAAGGCAAAAAGCCCATACCGAAAAGGTGAATCGATATTGGGTCTCTCCAAAATAACTTTCCCAGAGTGTATGAGGAATTGGTCAGGCGAGGAATATGGGTGTTCTTCGAAGAACCTGACAAGGCAAATTTAATGGTTGCTCGGAAGTTCTACGCGAACAGCCTGGAATATGAGGACTATGTCTGTACAGTCCGGAAGAAGAAAGTGGACTTCTCCAAACAGGCCATCCAAAGGGCCTATCACTTGCCAGAGTACGTGGAAGACCCTGATGCAGACAACTACTATTTGGCGTACAACAGGGAACCATATCCATGGCTCACATTCTTTGCGACCATTTATATGCCCGGGAAGGAGGTGGTGTGGTTGATCCACGGCCACAAATTTCACTCTGCTTCACTCACTTTTGAGGGAAAATGTTGGCTTTACATAATTAATAACAACCTCATGACTTTAGGCAACACTAATGAGGTGAATGGTCCCTGGGCTGCTCTGATTTGGTGCTTTGTCACTGGCCACGACTTTGACGTGGCTAAGGTCATTCGAGATGAGATGACAATTCGTTGTCTAGTGTAGAGGTATGGGTTATTTTTCCCGTCACTTGTCACTCGATTATGTCGTGAGGCACGAGTACCAGAAAACCAGACTACGGATAGGAAAGTCAAGCGAGAACATAAATTTTGGGATGATAAGGAATGGGAAGGAACCTGATGTGGCTGCTGAGGCGGATAGTGAGGAGTCTGATGCGTCCAACGAGGTGAGGGAGGAGCACAGTTATCAAGATCCAATTTCACCTATAGATCATGATGGCGCCCAACACTACAGCCAGGCAAGCCAACTTAATAAATTAAGCATACATTGACAAAATTTAAAACCAAGAAAATAATAAAACCCAAATTCTAACAATATGTGTGTGCCAAGACCTGGTGTCACAAGTGTATGAGCATCTAGTAGATTATACAAAACCTCAAATACTGTCTGAAATAAAAATAGACAGAATCAAAAAAAAAAATACAAAGAGAGACACTAGTAGCTGCAGAACGGATCAGAGAAACAGCTCACCACTATGCCCCTGGATAACGTGGGTGTAAGACGATAGGTCCCTCACTAATACTTGCCTCAGTTCCTGCACAAAAAGTGCAGCAAGTGTAGTATGAGTACGTAAACAACGTGTACCCAGTAAGTATCAAGCCTAATCTCGAAGTGGTAGAGACGAGATGGCCGACTTTGACCCTCACTATGGGTCAATAATAATAATTGAAATACAACTAGGATACTTAAATCAGCATGATTTACAGAATGTAAACTAATTTATATAATCAGTGGAAATAATAAAATTCCTTCAATTAAGATAATTTCCAATTTATCAATTAAATATTATTTATAGGAATAACAATTAATTCTTTAACAAGCAAGAATAATAATTCATTAAATTCCAAGAATTTTTCAATTTATCAATTAGTTTCGCAAGCTGAAATAAATTATTAAAGTATCGTATAATAATTATTATTAAGCACGATTTCTGCCGAGGACGTACGGCCCGATCTAGAGTGCCGTGTACACTACCGAGGGACGTGCGGCGCGATCCATAGATGCATCTATCATGCCGAGGCGTTCGTTACGCTCCACAAGAAAGGAGGACATTTTCTTATGTACCTCCGGAAGGAGAGTATATTTTATTATAAGATAAATTCGGGAGGAAGAATAATTTCTTTTAACAATTAATTAATTTAAACAGAAAATCAAGCATATGAGATTTTCATCCTTTAATATCTTTATCTAACAATTCACAATATATTCTCATATATATATATATATATATATATATATATATATATATATATATATATAATTTAATATTAATTAACCAGGGAATATGATTTAATATTAATTAATTAGGAAATATGATTTACACAAGTAATTCATGCTTGGAGTCCTAAACTACCCGGAATTTAGCATTTATAGTAGCTACGCACGGACTCTCGTCACCTCGTGCATACGTAGCCCCTGCAATTAGCAACAATTATACAATTTAGTCCCTATGGGGTAATTTCTCCCTCACAAGATTAGATAAGAGACTTACCTCGTCTCAAAGTCCACTTTCTGATTATCGCATGGCGTAAAATTCTTGATTCAATGCCGAAAATCCGAAACTATCCAAAAGTTATATAAAATAATTAATATATGTTCAATAATTCGAAATTCATCTATTAAATAAATTACCCTATCCAAAATGGTAAAATTTCTAAAATTCACCCCGGGCCCACGTGCCCGGATTGCGAAAATATTCGGATGAAAACGTTACCCATAATCTCAAAAACTCAAATATATAATTTCTATCCAATTCCATAACCATTTTCGTAGTTAAAATCTCATTTTTAGAAAAATCTAGGTTTTTCACCTAAACCCTTGATTTTTAAGATTTACTAGTTATAATCTACCCATAATCTATGTATTTAACTCAAGGGTGTAGAATTAACTTACCTCAAAGTTGTTAGTTGAAAACTCCTCACAAAGAGCTCAGAAATCGCGCAAACATGGAGGAACAATGAACAAAAATGGACTAAGCTTCGTCCATTTTAAGGTTTTGCCCAGACAGATTTTTTGCACCAGCGGAAGATGTTCGCACCTGCGGATTTCGCACTTGCGAAAAAGCCTCGCAGGTGTGAGATTTTACCTCTTGGACTGGTTCCGCACCTGCGCCCAGGGACTGCACCTGCGCGTCCGCTTCTGCACCCAATTCGTCGCATCTGCGATGGCCGGGCAGATCCTCCCCTTCGTACCTGTGACTGGTGGCTCACACCTGCGAGCTCGCACCTGCGGTTGACCATGCGCAGGTGCGATCATACCAGAAGCTAGAAGCTTCAGCTCTTCTTCAAAATTCCAAAATTGATCTGAGCCTCGTCCGGTTAACACTCGGGGCCCCCGGAGCCCCGCCCGAACATATCAATAGGTTTGAAACCATAAAACGGACTCACTCGAACTCACGGAACGTGTAAAACTACATCAAATCTAAGAATCGTACCCCAAACCAAATTGAATCAAACTTAAGAACTTCAAGTTCTTCAATTTACTTCCAATGCGCCGAAATATACTTAAACTACTCGGAATGATACTAAATTTTGCGTGCAAGTCTTAAATCACTATACGGAACTATTCCCAAACTCGAAATTCTAAACGGACCTCAATTACTCAAAAACCTACTCCAAACCAAATTTAAATAACTTTAAACCTTCAAATAGTTAATTTTCACTATTAAGCGCCAAAATGCTCCCGGTTTATCCAAAACCCGATTCGAACATACGCCCATGTCCGAAATCATCATACGAACCTATTGGAACCGTTAACTCCCGATTCCGGGGTCATTTTCTTAAAATGTTGACCGACGTCAAACTTGTCCATTTAAAGCTAACTTAAGGAACCAAGTGTTCCGATTTCAACCCAAACGTTCCCAAATCCCGAACCAACAATCCGCGCAAGTCATAAATTAATAAAAGCATGTTCGGAAAGTTTTACTTTTGGGAACGGGTTTCTAAAAGTTAAAATGACCGGTTGGGTCATTACATTCTCCACCTCTTAAACAAACGTTCGTCCTCGAACGGGTTTAGAATTGTACCTGGAGTGCTGAATAAGTGTGGATATCTGCTCCGCATGTCTTCCTCAGCCTCTCTACTAGACCTTTACTACAGAAATCCTCTTGGACCTCAACTGGAAAACTTGTTTATCAACAATGGCAAATGGCTCTTCTTCATATCCCAAACTCTTATCTAGCTGAACTGTGCTGAAGTCCAACACATGTGATAGGTCAACATGATACTTCCGGAGCATAGATACATGGAAAATCGGATGAACTCCGGATAGACTGGGAGGCAATGCAAGCTCATTAGCAACCTCCCCAACTCGTCTCAATACCTCAAATGGGCCTATAAACCTTGGGCTTAACTTGCCCTTCTTCCCGAATCTCATAATTCCCTTAATCGGCGAAACCTTCAAGAGAACTTTTTCACCTACCATAAATGATAAATCACGCGCTTTCTGATCCACATAACTCTTCTGTCTGGACTGTGCTGTACGAAGTCGCTCCTGAATCAACTTTACCTTTTCCAAGGCATCCTTTACCAAATTAGTACCATATAACTTAGCCTCACAGGGCTCAAACCATCCGATAGGTGAACATCATCGACTGCCATATAAAGCCTCAAATGGAGCCATCTCGATGCTGGATTGGTAACTGTTATTATAAGCAAACTCGGCCAAAGGCAGGAAACGATCCCACTGACCTCCAAAGTCAATCACACATGTCCTGAGCATATCCTCCAAAATCTGAATTGTCCGCTCTGACTACCTATCGGTCTGCAGATGAAAGGTTATGCTGAGCTCTACACGGGTCCCTAATTCACTCTGTACTGCTCTCCAAAAATGTGAAGTAAACTGAGGGCCTCTATCTGATATAATGGAAATAGGCACACCGTGCAACCGAAATATCTCCTGAATATAAATCTGGGCCAACCTCTATGAAGTATAGGTAGTCACAATAGGAATAAAATGTGCCGACTTGGTCAACCTGTCAACAATCACCCAAACTGCATCAAACTTTCTCAAGGTCCGCGGCAACCCAACTACAAAGTCCATAGTAATTCGTTCCCATTTCCACTCTGGTATAGTCATCTGCTGAAGTAGGCCACCTGGCCTCTGGTGCTCATATTTAACTTGCTGGAAATTTAGACACCTAGCTACATACTCAACAATGTCCTTTTTCATTCGTCGCCACCAATAATGCTGCCTCAAATCACGATACATCTTCGTAGCACCTGGATGAATAGAATACCGAGAACTGTGTGCCTCCTCTAGGATCTTTTTCCTCAGTCCATCCACATTAGGAACACATAGACGATCCTGGAGTCGCAGAACACCATCCGCTCCAATAATAACTTCCTTGGCACCACCTTGTAGTACTGTTTCTCGAAGAACCATTAAGTGTGGGTCATCATACTGGCGAGCCTTGATCTGCTCAAATAGTGAAGACTGAGCTACGACACATGCAAGAACTCGGCTGGGCTCTGAAATATCTAGCCGCACAAGTCTGTTGGCCAAGGACTGGATATCCAAAGCTAATGGCCTCTCTTCTGCTGAAATGAAAGTCAAACTACCCATACTCTCTGCCTTTCTACTCAAAGCATCTGCAACTACATTTGCTTTACCTGGATGATATAGGATAGTAATATCATAATCTTTTAGTAATTTCAGCCATCTGCGCTGCCTCAAATTTAGGTCCCTCTGCTTGAACAAATGTTGCAAACTATGATGATCAGTATAAACTTCACAGGACACCCCATAAAGATAATGCCTCCAAATCTTAAGGGCGTGAACAATCGCAGGTAACTCCAAATCATGTACCGGATAATTCCTTTCATGGGGCTTCAACTGATGTGAAGCATATGCAATAACTCGTCTTTCCTACATTAATACACAACCCAAACCAACACGTGAAGCGTCGCAATACACTGTATACATCCCCGAACCGGAAGGTAACACTAACACTGGTGTTGTTGTCAATGCTGTCTTAAGTTTCTGAAAGCTTGACTTACAATCATTGGACCATCGGAACTGAACACCCTTCTGGGTTAATTTGGTCAAAGGTGCTACAATAGATGAAAAACCTTCCACAAATCGACGATAATAACCCGCTAAACCCAGAAAACTCTTGATCTTAGTCACCGAAGTGGGACGATGCCAATTTTGAACTGCCTCAATCATTTTGGGATCAACCTTAATACCATCACCCGATACAATATGCCCCAAAAATGCTACAGACTCTAGCCAAAACTTATATTTGGAGAACTTAGCATATAGCTTTTGTTCCCGCAATGTCTGAAGCACTACTCTCATATGTTGCTCGTGCTCCTCCTTACTGCACGAGTAGATCAAAATGTCATCAATGAAGATAATGACAAACGAATCAATATATGGCCTTAATACCCTGTTCATCAGATCCATAAATGCTGTCGGGGCATTAGTTAAATCGAAAGACATTACCAGAAACTCAAAATGACCATATCTAGTACGGAAAGTAGTTTTCGGAACATCCGAATCTCGAATCTTCAACTGATGATACCCCGACCTCAAGTCGATCTTAGAGAACACCCTAGCACCCTGCAACTGGTCAAATAGATCATCAATACGCGGCAATGGGTACTTGTTCTTAATAGTGACTTTGTTCAATTGGCGATAATCAATACACATCCGCATTGTTCCATCCTTCTTTTTCACAAATAATACCAGTGCGCCCCAAGGCGATACATTCGGTCTGACGAACCCTTTGGCTAATAACACTTCGAGTTGTTCTTTTAATTCTTTCGGAGCCATGCGATACGGTGGGATAGATATAGGCTGAGTATCTGGAGCCAAGTCAATACATAAATCAATATCCCGATCAGGTGGCATACCTAGAAGATCTGAAGGAAATATATCAGAGAACTCCCGAACTACTGGCACTGAACCAATAGCCAGAGTCTCTGCAGTAGTATCCCGAACATAGGCTAGATAAGCCAAACAACCCTTCTCAACTATGTGTTGAGCCTTTATAAAAGAAATAATCCGATTAAATGAACTAACCGACGAACCCTTCCACTCCAACCTAGGCAAAGATGGAATAGACAAGGTAATAGTTTTAGCATGACAATCTAGAATAACATGATATAGGGATAACCAGTCCATACCCAAAATAATTTCAAAATCGATCATCTCGAGCAATAAGAGATCTGCTATAGTTTTATAACCACAGAATGTAATAATACAAGACCGGTAGATCTGGTTCACAATAACAGAATTGCCTACCGAAGTGGACACATAAATAGGAGTACTCAAGGACTCACGAGAAACACCCAGGAATGGAGCAAATAGAGATGACACATATGAATACGTGGATCCTGGATCAAATAATACTGAGGCATCTTTGCCGCAAACAGAAATAATACCTGTAATCACAGCATCTGAGGCCTCTACATCTGGTCTAGCCAGAAAAGCATAGAACCGAGCTGGAGCGCCAACTGGCTGGCCTCCGCAGGCTGACCTCTACCTCTAGGACGGCCCCTACCCACCTGTCCTCCACCTCTTGGTGGTCGGACTACTAGTGGAGCAACTGGTCCGGTAACCATAGGCTGCTGACCCTATTGTACTGGTCTACACCGAAGCCTAGGGCAAAACCTCCACATGTGACTGGGATCCCTGCACTCGTAACAACTTCGGTGAGATGGGCTGCTGACTAAGTGTCTGGCCCTGGGGAACTGAATACCCACTGGGAGGACCCTGAATAGCTGGTAGGCGGTAGAAACTCTCTGGTATAGCACTGAGATAAGGTCGCACTGGAGCACCTCAAGGAGGTGGTGGTTCTGGAAATGTGGGTCTGCTGGACTGCTCCCTCACGAACCGACCTCTGCCCCCAGACGGAGCACCTCTGAACTCTCCAGAGTACCTGAACCGCTTATCTCTCATAATCTGCTCTCAGCTCCGCTGACGCACACCCTCAATCCTCCGGGCTATCTCCACAACTCGCTCATAAGAAGTACCCATCTCAACCTCTCGAGCCATAGTGGCCTGAATACCAGTATGTAAATCGGCTACAAACCTCCGCACTATCTATGCCTTGGTAGGGAGTATCATAAGTGCATGGAGAGATAATTCAGAAAACCTCGCCTCATAATCAGTCACTAATATCTGACCCTGCTGGAGCTGCTCAAACTGAAACCGCAACTCTTCCCTCTGGGAGGGTAGAATATACTTGTCCCAAGTCATTGGAGGAGAATCTGTTGGTCTGCCAAGAACATAAGACTGCCACCATCTACGGGCTCTGTCCTCTAGCTGAAAAGTAGCAAAGTCTGCTCCATGATACTCCAATATTCTCATGTTGTACAATCTATCCTTGCATCGATCAATGAAGTCCTATGGATCATCATGTCGCTCAACCCCAAAGACAGGAGGATGTAGTCTAGTCCATATGTCCAATAATTTCTGAGGATTGGCGGCTAAAGCTGGCCTGGGCTCAGGTGTAGCTGCTGCCACTAGCTGGGCTCCACCCACGGGTAGTGCACCCTTGGTCTGATATACAGCAGCTGCCTGTCCATGAGCCGGCGCGGTAGGGGTTTGTGCTCCCCCGCCCGCATGAGATGTGGCTGGGTGTGCCGGAAATAAACCGGCCTGAGTCATATTGTCCATGAATCGCAGCATACAACCCATGACATCCTGAAATCCCGGTGCATATGTGAAATCCACCGGAGCTGGCTCTGCCACAGGCACCTCATTCTGTTCCTCAACAATAGGGTTCTCTGCTGGACCCACTGGTGGCATAACTGGAACAGTCCTGGGACGTCCTCTCCCTCTACCACAAGCTGGAGCCCTCCCTCGGCCCGGCCTCGGCCTCTAGCAACTGAGGGAGTAGCTCTTCCCTGGTCTGAAACTTCATTTGAGCGCGTTCTCACCATCTGTGAGAGAATAAGAGAAGGATATTTAGTACTACATTAATTGCACGATGGAATAGGAAGAAAGGTAATTTCCTAACACCCTATAGCCTCTCGAAGATAAGCACAGACGTCTCCGTACCGATCCGCAAGACTCTATTAGGTCTGCTCATAACTTGTGAGACCTGCGTGAACCTAGTGCTCCGATACCATGTTGTCAAGACCCAATTTCACCTATAGGTCGTGATGGCGCCCAACACTACAGCCAGGCAAGCCAACTTAATAAATTAAGCATACATTAACAAAATTTAAAACCAAGAAAATAATAAAACACAAATTCTAACAATGTGTGTGTGCCAAGACCTAGTGTCACAAGTGTATGAGCATCTAGTAGATTATACAAAACCTCAAATACTGTCTGAAATAAAAATAGACAGAATGAAAAAAAATACAAAGAGAGACACTAGTAGTTGCAGAACGGATCAGAGAAACAGCTCACCACTATGCCCCTGGATAACGTGGGTGTAAGACGATAGGTCCCCCATTAGTACTTGCCTCAGTTCCTGCACAAAAAGTGCAGCAAGTGTAGTATGAGTACGTAAACAACGTGTACCCAGTAAGTATCAAGCCTAATCTCGAAGTGGTAGAGATGAGATGGCCGACTTTGACACTTACTATGGGTCAATAATAATAATTGAAATACAACTAGGATACTTAAATCAGCATGATTTACAGAATTTAAACTAATTTATTTAATCAGCGAAAATAATCAAATTCCTTCAATTCAGATAATTTCTAATTTATCAATTAAATATCATTTACAGGAATAACAATTAATTCTTTAACAAGCAAGAATAATAATTCATTAAATTCCAAGGATTTTTCAATTTATCAATTAGCTTCGCAAGCTGAAATAAATTATTAAAGTATCGTATAATTATTATTATTAAGCACGATTTCTGTCGAGGACGTACGGCCCGATCCAGAGTGTCGTGTACACTGCCGAGGGACATGCGACGCAATCCATAGATGCATCTACCCTGCCGAGACGTTCGATCCGCTCCACAAGAAAGGAGGACATTTTCTTATGTACCTCCGGAAGGAGAGTATATTTTATTATAAGATAAATTCGGGAGGAAGAACAATTTTTTTTAATAATTAATTGATTTAAACAGAAAATCAAGCATATGAGATTTCCATCCTTTAATATCTTTATCTAACAATTCACAATATATTCATATATATATATATATATATATATATCAATTAATATTATATATATATATATATATATATATATATATATATATATCAATTTAATATTAATTAATCAGGGAATATGATTTACACAAGTAATTCATGCTTGGAGTCCTAAACTACTCGGACTTTAGCATTTATAGTAGCTACGCACGGACTCACGTCACCTCGTGCGTATGTAACCCCCACAATTAGCAACAATTATTCAATTTAATCCCTATGGGATAATTTTCCCCTCACAAGATTAGACAAGAGACTTACCTCATCTCAAAGTCCACTTTCTGATTATCGCGTCGTGTAAAATTCTCGATTCAATGCCGAAAATCCGAAACTATCCAAAAGTTAAATAAAATGATTAATATATGTTCAATAATTCAAAATTCATCTATTAAATAAATTACCCTATCCAAAATGGTAAAATTCCTAAAATTGACCCCGGGCCCACGTGCCCGGATTCCAAAAATATTCGGATGAAAACGTTACCCATAATCTCAAGAACTCAAATATATAATTTCTATCCAATTCCATAACCATTTTTGTGGTTAAAATCTTATTTTTATAAAAATCTAGGTTTTTCACCTAAACCCTTGATTTCTAAGATTTACTAGTTATAATCTACCCATAATCTATGTATTTAACTCAAGGGTGTAGAATTAACTTACCTCAAAATTGTTAGTTGAAAACTCCTCACAAAGAGCTCTGAAATCGCGCAAACATGGAGGAAAAATGAACAAAAATGGATTGGGCTTCGTCCATTTTAAGGTTCTGCCTAGACAGATTTTTCGCACCTGCGGAAGGTGTTCGCACCTGCGAAAAAGACTCGTAGGTGCGAGATTTTTCCTCTTAGACAGATTTTGCACCTGCGCCCAAGGGACCGCACCTGCGCGTCCACTTCTGCGCCCAATTCTTCACATCTGTGATGGCCGGGCAGATCCTCCCCTTCGCACCTACGGCTGGTGGCTCGCACCTGCGGCTAACCATGCGCAGGTGCGATCATACCAGAAGCTGGAAGCTTCAGCTCTTCTTCAAAATTTCAAAATTGATCCGAGCCTCGTCCGGTTAACACTCGGGGCCCCCGAAGCCCCGCCCGAACATACCAACAGGTTTGAAACCATAAAACGGACTCACTCAAACTCACGGAACGTGTAAAACAACATCAAATCTAAGAATCATACCCCAAACCAAATTGAATCAAACTTAAGAACTTCAAGTTCTTCAATTTACTTTCAATGCGCCGAAATATACTTAAACTACTCGGAATGACACTAAATTTTGCGTGCAAGTCTTAAATCACTATACGGAACTATTCCCAAACTCGAAATTCCAAACGGACCTCAATTACTCAAAAACCTACTCCAAACCAAATTTAAAGAATTTTAAACCTTCAAATAGTTGATTTTCACTATTAAGCGCCAAAATGCTCCCGGATTATCCAAAACCCAATTCGAATATATGCCCAAGTCCGAAATCATCATACGAACCTATTAGAACCGTCAACTCCCGATTCCAGGGTCATTTTCTCAATATGTTGACCGAAGTCAAACTTGTCCATTTAAAGCTAACTTAAGGAACCAAGTGTTCCGATTTCAACCCAAACGCTCCGAAATCCCGAACCAACAATCCCCGCAAGTAATAAATTAATAAAAGTATGTTCGGGGAGTTTTATTTTTGGGAACGGGTTTCTAAAAGTTAAAATAACTGGTTGGGTCATTACAACGGTGAGGATGTTGATGCGGCAAACCCGCATGCACAGGGTGTTGGAGAACCTTCCGGTGGCATCTGGGAGATGAGAATGGTTGCCATGGAATAGGAGATGGCGGGGATGCGGACTTCTATCAATGAGTTGGGTACCCGAGTAGATTTACTCACTAATCAAAATGCCAAGTCCGAGAAGAAGATCATGGCATGGCTACGTTCACTTGGTCGGGCTTGTCATCTAGATCATGGCACCGTCTCCGATACGGAGTGACTCGATCAGGAGAGTTTTCTTCACCTTTATATTTTAATTTTGTGTGATGGGGACATGCCACTTGTTAAGTATTGGGGTAGGGGTAGTGTAAATAGCATTGTCGAATTTGCTTTCTTACTTAAAAAAAAAAGAAATCGAAAAATATTTTTTTATTTTTTTTAGAATAACTTCTTCACCTGTACTTCCATGGGTTTCTTATTTGGTTATTTGCCATGGTCGTAACATTTTGAACCAAACACTTTCTAGAGTAGATTTTTGTTTTTTTAGATAAGGTTTTGAAAAGTTATTGGTAGTTAGCAAAATAGACTGTGCCTGACTTGTGGGATGCATGATCCTGTTCTTGTAAGTCAGAGAGACCATGGAGTTTGAGGTCTAAATTGTGTGCCTATCCGAGACACTATGTGGGGTGAGGCAAATGTTTGCTTAGTGATTGTGCCTGACAAGGTCTAGAACTTGGCTTGGTTGTGACTCAAGGCTAAATCTTAGATAATAGTCGAGTTTGGAGATAACTGTAGGCCTTCTTTGATAGCTTCTTGTTTCTTCAACTACTTTGAACCCTCATGAGAACTGATAATTTATTCCTAGTCAATCCAGTTGAGCCTAATTCCCTATTTCTTTGGCAACCAAAGTACAACCTGAACCTGTAGTCATCCCTAAGCACTTGAGTGCCTTGTGTGTAATGCTAAAAGATGAAGAGACATAAGTATGGGGGTGGGGGTGGGTGTGGGGGTGATTTTGAGTAGAACCAAGGTTAATAAAAAAAAGAAAGAAAAGAGAAAATTTTGCTCATGTTGAGTAAGAAAATGAAAGTGAATGTTCCGATGCTGATGTAAAATACTTGTATGTTGCGCTTAAAGAATTGAGACTGGGGTGTGCTTTTGATTGGGGAGTTCGTGGACAATTGTCAATGAAAAAGGAGTAGGACAAATATGAAGTTGTTGGTATTAAAGTTTTTATGGAGGTGTAGATATTCTTATACATATTATATCCAACCCATACCATAGTCTACGTTACAACCCAGTACAAAGTCCTACATGATCTAGATGAGGTTGTCCTACATTAGTGGAGAGTTACACTATAGCCAAGCTTATGGTACTTTGGAAAGCATGAATCACTTCTTTGTGAGGGTGAGCGATTGTTGTGTACTACCCGAAGCCGTTAATTGCAATTGGTGTGTGAATGGGAATTGTCTTTTTCTTGTGAGGTGTATCGAGGATTTAGTGCCAATTTGATCACAGCACTAGTGGAATGTTATGACCAGGATTGAGGTTGAATGTGACCCCAAGATGGTATCAAATTGATTTAGCTGGCCACTTGTCTAAGGTGGTTGCAGTATTATGAGTATTTTCATTTTAGATTTGCTCGGGACGAGCAAAAGCTAAGTGTGGGGGTGTTTAATGAACTTAAAATTACTTATTATTTATGCCCACTTTGTGTCTACGTTTTGGATGATTCGATAGAGATTTGGTCAGGTTTAAGTCTAATATGTTGTTTTTCAGTATAGTTGATGCAGAGAGGATCAATGGACGAATAGTGAACTTAGTGGGAGGAAAAGGAGTTGAGCAGGAGGAAAACCCAGGTGCGGGACCACGCATGATAGATCTCAGCGCGCATGTGATGCAGTGTACTGCGAGAGGTGCGTGGCCATGAGCGCGGTCACACCTCCAGGTTCGCAGCCGCGCACGTCCGCTTTCGGGAACTTTACCCAGGCCTATTTTTGTAAATTCGGAGGCGACTGTTTTTGACCTATATGAAGCCTAACTCGTCTCAAAAAATGGTATCTCGAATTTTGGAGCAAATTTTGGAGAGAAGAAGGCAAGGAAACAACGGAGACTCTAAATACTTCATCCAATTCATTCAATACGGAAGTTTGGTTGATTTTGGGAATTGTAATGTCTTCTTGTTCTTCTAATACTCTTGTGATAAATAACTTCTCCACTATGAAGTAATCTTTTTTAGGGTTATTGACAGATATTGTGATTTGACTATTGTTTGGGGTTTACTCTATGTTAGTTGCCTGAATTCATTGAATGAGTTATTAATTGAATAGCAAGGCCAATTGTGATTTTACTTTAATTGAAAGAGAAGTGTTGCTGCAATTCGTATTAGGTTATCTTGTTTGGATAAATTTTACACCTCTCATAGGTAATCGAAAGAGTTTGGAGAGTTATCAATTGACCTAATTCGGAAGAATAGTCGAGAGACGTTCTTTGTAATATCATTCATTCAATGTATTTTTGCATCTGTTCATAGAACTTGTCATTAGGTTGGTCAACGGAACTCTCATGCATTCGGAAGAAGAATTTTAAGTCAAAAGAGTCAATAGAAGTTAAGAGTGAACTTAGCACGGAGTACCCAGAATAATAGTTGATCACATATCTTGTCACAGCCCTTACTTCTCACCTTGATTTTCAATCATTGCTACTTAGTCACTAAAATTCCATTATTTTCTCACAATCGATAATCTTAGTTTTTATTATTAGTCGATAATAACTTGAATCAAACATTTATTTTTCTGGATAGTGTTAAGCTGAAGATTTATTAGAATATTATTTAAACCAATCCTCGTGGAGGCGATTTAATACTATACTATCTTTGACTAGCAAGCCTAAGTTTTATACACTGGTTTTACGCTCGTCATTCTCCCAGGATGTATGTAGTGTGTGAAATACACTCGCCCTCTACCGATGCCACATAATAAATTTTATTCTTAAACGAGTATTAGCCTAATAATATAATTAATTAAGATAATAATATTTTATCTAATATACCCAAATACTTACCATAACCCATTTATTCCATTTCATTTAATTTCACTCTGCCGTAAAAGTTTCCCAAAGAAATCCAAAATAATACTCCTTGAAAGAATATTATTGAGCACTTGAACACTGGCAACTCAAAGAACCCACTTACTCTTTTGTTCTTGTTGAATTATTTCATCTGCAATTTTATTTAAATCTCGTCAATTAATTAATAAAATAATTTTTTTTTTTGGGTAAATAAGATAAAGAAACATTACTCTAGCAAAATTGGAGAATGAAAAGCGATTTTGGTCGTGAGGTGAAATCTTGACGTGAATGATGATAGTATGTGTGGTAAACTTGTGATTTTAAAGAGAGGAGTTGAAAAAATGAGGTGATATTAACTCCCAAGTTTTATTTTTAATTTTCCATCTCAAAATAAATTTTTATTTTGTTAGTCTATAAGTAAATAGGGTACTATTTTTGTTCATAAATGAGTACTTGTTGTTCCCATCTGGTAACTCAACGTAAGCAGATGGGCAAAAATGAAGGAAAGATAGATGAAGAAGAAAAGAAGAAAGAGGAAGAGAAGAAAAAAAAGAATAAGAAAAGAAAAAAGGTTTAGTATTTCCTTTAATACAACTAATTAATGTAATTAGTGTGACTTCTAATGAAAACAAGACATATGTATTATTTAATCATATTTTGATCATTTTTCTATCTGTTATGCGCCTTTTGTACTGTGAAATTAATTCCTCTGACATGTCATATATTAAGGAGGAAATAATTTCAATTTGGACAATTATAGGTAGAAAAAATGACACCCGTAAAGGTTAAGCGGGAAACTCATTTTTCGGGACAAGTATAGGGAGCAACCTATATATTTTCCCTTAAATAATTTGTGAAAAGGATACAACTTGAATAATTACACAATGCATTTATTTAATTAGTGTAAATATTGAATGTGAGAAATATTTTTTTCAATCCTCAACTCCAATATCCCGTTCCCGATCATTTGGCAAAGTCGATTTACAATATTAGTACATTGATTTCAAATTTAATATTTTAACATGTGTGCCATTACGTGGCACGTTTTCCTTTTTAGACTGTATCATAAAAATGATATATTTTTATATTTAGAAATAATGTAACTTTTAATTTTTTTTTATTTTACTTTTAATGAGATGTTTATAGCCACATAATATTTATGATTTATTTTAAATTGCAAATTTTAAATTTCTTTTTTTCTTAAATTCCGTATTTCATCAAACGTTATTACAAAAAATAGGATAGAGGAAGTATTAGTTTCACGTCTTCATTGCAAAACATAAAAAATAAGATGTTTGATCATATACCATGCATGATTCTAAACATGGTATGCCGTGAATCACATCGAGTAAAAATAAATGATGTGTTGCATTGTGTGATCATCACACTTAAAATTTTAATTAAGTTGACAGAGATGACACACTTTTAAATTACTTAACTATATTTCTCCATATATTAGCACGGTTCCAGATCACGTGTGTGTTTCTTTTTCATAGGCAAACAAGCAATTTTTTCTTTTTTCTCATGACGACAATATTAATATGAACTCGAACCTCTACCTATCCTGATATTTTGTTGAATAGTGCGACTATTTTTTTGACGACTTAAATTTTAGATGAAATGATAAGCCACACGTGCATGGAGACAACGTGAATGGCCATTGAAAATGATGAGGTTATCGAATCATATATCTTACCAAAAGTAATAGAATCCGAAGAGAATATTGATGTTATAAGAGACTGTCACGTCCCAAACTCGGGGAGTGCGACCGGCGCTCAACCGAGTGAATTCGGCCGAGCAAGCCTGTTAGATTTCCTTCTACCCAAACTCATCCATGAATAAAGAGGAGATGCACTCCATTAATCAAGCACTGAAAAGATTTCATTAACAACTCCTATTTAATTTTCATTAGCAGCTTCATTCATAATTTCTAAATTATTTCAAGTTTATAGATATAATGAAAAATATGTTTGCCAAATACCAGCATTTCTAGTTCAATTTCCCATATCAAACACCACCCACAACCTGTCTACGGAGCCTCTAAGTACAACAAAAGAGTAGTATGGAAATGCCGACAACAAGGCACCGGCTATACCTTAAAACATAATGTGCAAATCAAATGACATCAGGCATGGAATAGAGTAGAGCTCACCAAAACCTGCTGAATAAAGAGTGACTGCGAACGAGTACCAAAGTTGCCCGCTGATGAACCACCTGCATCCATTGAAGATGCAGCGCCCCCGGCAAAAGAGACATTAGTACATATGGAATAATACTAGTATGTAAAGCTAACTGTCCATTTTCAAAATAGAATGCCAATATAAGAAAGTGAAAACCATAGAAACAGCAAGTCACAATCAACAATATCCAAATGTCCAGTTAAAACATAAGAATTTTCAAAATACGAAAATAATATATATTTTTGGTTGGGAGATCCTTAGCACCGATATATCACTGTTCACAATACCAATACCACAGTACTTTTAGCACGGAGTCCGATCACGACCCGATCGGTTAGGCCGTCTCATCCGAGACATCAACCACAATCACAATTTCAATTACAATTTTCAGTACAATTACCACCATGTGTGCGGCATGGTGTCCAATCACGACCCGATCGGCTAGGCCATCTCACCACAATTCCATGTGGATCGACATCATCCATTTCTATCAATCATCTCATTCCAATTAAGGAAAATAATTTTATCACATCAATATCATCCCAAATAAGGGGAATGATCACAATCCACTCCTATACCGGCATGTGTAGTTTCGGGGTTAGGATATTTCAACCTATCCTTCCTCGATGACTATCGATACTTCCAAAAATATTTTTGATTTGCATACAAAGGAAACAACAATACAAATGCATTTACCTCGTAACTTTTCATACTGTATTTAGCCTCATTGGTACTTTCAACTACTTACAACAATATTATTTCATTGGCTATCTTGCCCATACATATGATTCATCATTCATGGCACAATGGCCGTATTTCATATTCCACACTTTTATTTTTTTTCTTTCCTGTATCATCATCATAAATATCAACATATTTAATATTCCAGAAATCACAACTTTAGGTTCATTGGTAATGAAGACTTTAAACACAATGAATTTCATTCCAAGAAATGGAGTAAAATGGTTGGCAATCGAAGTACAAGTTAAAATCATAAACGAGTAACACATCATTTATTCTTGAAACACTTTTCCACAAAAATGGCATTACACAATTTCCACTCAAGAATATGTAAGAATGCAAAACACATCGAAATCACTTACAAGGCATAGCATTAGTTAAAACAGCCACATACGGGCATCACTTGAGTTCATAAGATTTTAGGCAATTCTATTTTTGAAGTCAATTTCAGAACAGTTGAATTAAAGCTCATTTCATAATCTTTCTCACATAATCTCATTTCATTGACACCATTGGCCACAAGTATAACTTTCACTCTTGTCACGTTGGCCACTCTTTATATCCACAATTCACTTATTTCACTTCCAACCATCTTTATAGATTATCAACGATATAACATTTTCAATCAAGATTTTAGGTACACATATGAGCAATTAAGAGTCTTAGGTACACATATGACATTTTCTCACGCAATTTGGCATCATAACCTTCATTTGAAGCACGACTCAAAGCCATAACATTTTAATCCACGTATCATTCTTGAACACATTCCCGAAGGATAACATAATGTGATAATTGGAACACATTTTGAATACATACATCTTTTGATACTTTACTTACTCAAGATAATCGAATTTATTAGGAATAACGCGGAACATGGGAATTAGGAACTTGAGTCAACAATACTTGAAACTTACGGGAACATCATGGAATTCATTTTTAAAAGAGTAGTTTAGCCAACATACCTTGAATTCGCCCCTTAATAATACTACGACGTTGCAGCACACTAAACAACTTTAATCTACAACAATGCAATACAATTGCACCAATATTAGCAAGATTTCTATACTTTAAGTCATTTAGACTTTTTATCAAACATCTAGTGTGCATATGTTTCTACAACCCTCTCCAATGGAATTTCTTCACCTAACAACCACCTTTCACACCAATGATTCACCTCACAATCGCCTCTAGGCCATCTACAACTTCCATTAGTACATGCATGCCAAACAATTTAATCCCAAACCATCAATCTCATCAATTAAACCATTTTACAATCTCTACAACACCAACACAACCTAAGTTAGGCACTTATGGCTTCCAATCACCATCACATAAGTCATAACACATATTTCATACATAAATAATCACCATAGATTAGTTAGAGATGGTGGACTTATAAACCAAAGCTTGAAAGATAACTTTTGGTGTGTTCTTGAGATTTTGAAGAAATCCTATGGAATCCAATCAAAACCTTGTTGTAACTAGTTATTGAGAAGTGAAATCATCATAAAAACACACTTAAAATCTCACCTTAGGTGTGTATTGGAAGCCTTGGCCGGATGGGTGATGGAGAGAAAGCCCTAGTCTTGAAGAAATGACTTAGTCCCTCTCTCTACCCGTCCTTGGGGTTATTTAATGGGCTCCTACGTGCGTGGCCGCACACCTGGGCAAGTGGCCGTGCATCTGGCCGTGCACACAAAGCATAAACTCCCAATGCGTGGCCGTGCATCGGGCGTGAATATGACATAGGTCTAGTAAAATGGCCATAACTTTCTGTATACATATCCAAATGACAAACAGTTTGATTCGTTGGAAACTAGACTCAAATAGATTTAATTTGATAGGTTATACACCATATAACTCTTCTTATCTTGATAGGGATGCTCGTTTGAATTTAGATCTTGTGCGTACTCACTTGTTACTTTATCCCATCATATAATTTTCAACTTGACTTAGCCTTAGGGATCTTCTTAGATCATAAACCATTCTTAATGCACCGCATACATATATTATCATGATCAATTGATGTCATTCAAATTATCAATCGTGTTCATACTCGAATTAATATAATTAGCACCCTCCAATCTTCTTAATGGTATTAAAATACTTCGAAATTTTTAAGGGTGTTACATTCTCCCCCACTTAAGAACATTCGTCCTCGAATGTTTTACATGTCATTATTAGACATAGTATTATCCTTCTTTCACCTTAACCATCATCTTTAATCGTTCTTGACTTCATATAGATCTTAGATATTCTTCCAACATTTCAACTTCCTTAAGGCCCCAAAATTTTAGCTAACTCCCAAATTTTTCAGAAATTTCGGCAGAGTGTCCTTTGCAATTGGGCCTAACCACCTGCCAGAGAATCACCAAAACCAGTCCTAACAACATATACATGAAACAACGATGCAACATAACATTAAAACAATGCCAACCGTGGCCTCACGAGCAGTATACTACCAAAAAGGAACACCTTTAACATCAGCTATACAGTTGATACATAATTCATAGAAGGTAACTCTTAGCATTTTCGTAGAACACAACTTTATAAATACATAACTATTCAAACAAATGAGGGTACTTCTTCTTCATTTCTTCCTCGGCTTCCCAAGTGGCCTCTTCAACCTGCTGGTTTCGCCATAACACTTTCACGGAGGCAATTTCTTTATTTCTCAACTTTCGGACTTGCCGATCAATATTAGAAACTGGAATCTCTTCATAATTCAATTTCTCATTAACCTCAATAGCCTCAACCAGAATAATGAGTGTCGGGTCTCCAACTACTTTCTTCAACATAGACACATGAAATACCGAATACGTGGAGGACAATAATAGGGAAACATCCTACTCACAGTTTGGCCGATTTCTTTCAAGATTTCATAAGGCCTAATGTGACTACACATACTTTACCTTCCTTAACAATTCACCCAATATATTCATAGAGAAAATCTTGAGAATAACCCGTTCACTTTCTTCAACTCTAAATCCCTACGCCGAACATCCAAACTAAACCTTTGGCGACCTTCATCAATTATTCTAAGATGCGCTAACATGAATATGACCACAAAATTTCCTACCCAATATGTTTGATCAAGGGATGATGCTTCTTCTTTGGCATGCGCCATATGGGAGGCATAATCGGAAGTATAAGACATTAGCATCAATTATTCTTGGAAGTCTATGAGTCATGAAAAGGACAATAACAATTGTTTCATTCCATATGTGCCTTGTTCGGCAATAGTAAGACTCAAAGAGAAATGGCCATGTACATGATACCAGTCATCTCCTGGAGTGTAGGAAAAATCAATTCAACTCAAAATGAGAATATTCTGGCACCCTGAATGTGATATGGGTTTCAAAATACATATAGTTGCATTACGCTTTTAACATTAACTAACACAAGGAATAGATATGCCACAAGCCCATGAGGATGAAAAAAGAAGTTGAACACTTGTGAGATTATTATCATTCTAATAGCTTAACCCTTACAATAGTTGATCCTATATGAGAGGACTAGAGATACAACAATCTTGTCTTTCAAATCAATATGCTCATCATATGTGTCAGAATCTGAAACATCCACCTGAAGTGGGGAAGACAAGCCTTTGTAAGGCTGCTTAACTTTCAACCACACACGAGTGAAACTATGTAGCTAGGACATCTTAACGTTGGGATGAAATCATGTATTGGTTAGAGAGAATGAACACTTTGCTCTGAGCTAGACATATTTTTTGCCATAACAGCACTCAAGCTGCAATACTAGGCCACTTCATGGGCAACTACAATACTAGGAACAAAGTGAGTTACTCACTGAGGCATGATCTAAGTGGACATAAAAGTCATACTGAGATGGGCAAACAAAAAGATCTTCCTGTGACGAATTTATGAAAATCTCAAATTCCCCAGAAACTTTTATACAGACAGGTGACCCCTTTCAATTGACATTTACACATATGATAGGTGCTGAGTTTTGCTCTCATCTCACTAGACAGTGAAAAGGTCTCATGATAATATTCACAAAGGAGTAAAGTGATTGTTCAAACCATAGGAGTCACATACATCGAAGAGAGAAAGAGTGGCTCAAGAAGAATCTCAACACTAGGCCGTTATACATTGGATTTTGATACAACATAGGTAAACTTTATGATGGTGCATGCATAAGCATAAGTGAGCAGATATTATCCATTTGAATCAAAAGGTTCTTGTAAGAAATTCATCAGGTATAGTTCTTTGTTGAGAATTTAATGAAGCAATGGGATGTATAAACCTAGGGTTGTAACTCATTCCATGGAAATCATTAAATAACTCAATTCTTCAAGAGGTTGTAAATAAGAGAATTTGTGATAGAGTGGCTTCATGAATAATATGTCTTGTTTAGAAAGTAAGTATATGCAATGTTTTGTTATTCAGCGTCTTTTTAAGACCGTGTTTGTGAAGGCTCTTCAATATGGATGTACATATACTACAAGGAAAATTATGCGTGTTCATAATGATGTTCTAACGAGTGACTTACTTGATGATTTTAGATTGACGGGGCAGTGCCTTAACTAATGCCCCTCGACTCCACATTTGTAACATATATTGGTACCATAGTAACATACCCCTAAATGACATCTCCTATACTTCACACAATGATGATGAGGTCTGTTAAACTGACTCTCCCCACCGACCTGATATTTACCTTTTTTGCATACATCATAAACATTCCCCATATCATTCCTCTAGGACTCCGTGATAGGATTAACAATCTCTGCAACAGCTCGTTGTATGGACCTTTGGAATTGCCCAAATCTACCACCCCTAACACGCTTCTGAGCATACTCACAATATGACCCAAAATATTTTCACCCGCATATTGGGCAGACCGGGATGGGTGTACCCAACCTAAGGGCATTTGTTCTTCTTGTGCCTATTCTTTCCACAACCATAACATGCTTCAAGAATCATCCAACATAAACCCGAGTGGCTCTTCTTTCATATCAAACATTCTGGCTCGTTGATGCCAATAATCCTCTTTCATTTCTTAGGTGCTCTCACCACATATTCCGGTGGCGTGGTAACATTAATAGGAATAGTGACACTTTCCCTAGCAACTGGTTCTTTCAATACCTCTTCGCTGCCTAGAAACCGTGGGTTACTCATATGGAAAATAAGACATGATGAGGAATTTAGCTTCCTACCTTGAGCTCTATCGCACGATCTGGAATATCAAAAAAGGGTAAAATTCCTAAATGTCCAAGTAGTCTCCTCATTATAGATGTGGTCGACAACACACCGATAAGAAGGACTCTACTAGATATGGCTCCGAGACATCCTAGGACACTTTAAAACCTTAGGCTCTGATACCAAGTTTGTCACGCCCCAAACTCGGGTAGCGCAACCGACGCTCAACTGAGTGAACCTGGCCGAGCAAGCCTGTTAGATTTCCTTCTACCCAAACTCATCCATGAATAAAGTGGAGATGCACTCCATTAATCAAGTACTGAAAAGATTTCATTAACAACTCCTATTTAATTTCCATTAGCAGCTTCATTCATAATTTCCAAATTATTACAAGTTTATAGATATAATGAAAAATATGTTTGCCAAATACCAACATTTCTAGTTCAATTCCCCATATCAAACACCACTCACAACCTGTCTACGGAGCCTCTAAGTACAACAGAAGAGTAGTATGGAAATACCGACAACAAGGCCCCGGCTATTCCTTAAAACACAATGTACAAATCAAATGGCATCAGGCCCGGAATAGATTAGGGCTCACCAAAACCTGCTGAATAGAGAGTGACTGCTAACGAGGACCAAAGTTGCCCGTTGATGAACCACCTGCATCCATTGAAGATGTAGCGCGCCCGGCAAAAGGGACGTTAGTACATATGGAATAGTACTAGTATGTAAAGCTAACTGTCCACTTTCAAAATAGAATGCCAATATAAGAAAGTGAAAACCATATAAACAACAAGTCACAATCAACCATATCCAAATATCCAATTAAAACATAACAATTTTTAAAATGTGAAAATAATATATATTTTTGGTTGGGAGATCTTTAGCACCGATATACCACTGTTCACAATACCACTGTTCACAATACCAATGTTCACCATACCAATACCACCGTACTTTTAGCACGGAGTCCGATCACGACCCGATCGCTAGGCCATCTCATCCGAGGCATCAACCACAATCACAATTTCAATTACCATTTCCAACACAATCACCACCATGTGTGCGGCATGGTGTCCGATCACGACCCGATCGGCTAGGCAATCTCACCACAATTCCATATGGATCGACATCATCCATTTCTATCAATCATCTCATCCCAATTAAGGGAAATAATTTTATCACATCAATATCATCCCAAATAAGGGTAATGATCACAATCCACTCCTACACCGGCATGTGTAGTTTCAGGGTTAGGATATTTCAACCCACCCTTCCTCGGTGATTATCGATACTCCTGAAAATATTTTTGAATTGCATACAAAGGAAACAACAATACAAATGAATTTACCTCGTAACGTTTCATACTGCATATAGCCTCATTGGTACTTTCAAACACTTACAAAATTATTATTTTATTGGCTCTCTTGGCCATACATATGATTCATCATTCATGGCACAAAGACCGTATTTCATATTCCAAACTTTCATTTCTTTCCTTTCATGGCTCTCTTGGCAATGAAGACTTTAAACACACTGGATTTCTTTCCAAAAAATGGAGTAAAATGGTTGGCAATTAAAGCACAAGTTAAAATCATAAACAAGTAACACATTATTTATTCTTGAAAAACTTTTCCACAAAAGGGGCAATACACAATTTTCACTCAAGAATATGTAAGAATGCAAAACAGATCGAAACCACTTACAAGGAATAATACTAGTTAAAACAGCCACATACATGCATCACTTGAGTTGATAAGCTTTTAGGCAATTCTATTTTCGAAGTCAAATTCGGAACAGTTGAATCAAAGCTCATTTCATAATCTTTGTCACATCATCTCATTTCTTTGGCACCATTGGCCACAAGTATAACTTTCACTCTTGGCACGTTGGCCACACTTTATATCCCCAATTCACTTATTTTACTTCCAACCATCCTTATAGATTATCAACAATAAGACATTTTCAATCAAGACTTTAGGTACACATATGAGCAATTAAGAATCTTAAGCATATTGAGATTTTCTCACACAATTTGGCATCATAACCTTCATTTGAAACACGACTCAAAGCCATAACACTTTAATGCACATATCATTCTTGAACACATTTTCGAAGGATAACATAATGTGATAATTGGAACACATTTTGAATACATACATCTTTTGACACTTTCCTTACTCGGGATAATCGAATTTATTAGGAACAACTCGGAACATGGGAATTAGGAACTTGAGTCAACAATACTTGAAACTTATGGGAACATCATAAAATTTATTTCTAAAAGAGTAGTTGAGAAAACATACCTGGAATTCGCCCCTTAATAATGCTATGACATTGCACCACACTAAACAACTTCAATCTACAATAATGCAATACAATTGCACCAATATTAGCAAGATTTCTATACTTTAAGTCATTTAGACTTTTTATCAAACATCTAGTGTGCATATCTTTCTACAACCCCCTCCAATGGAATTTCTTCACCTAACAACCACATTTCACACCAATGATTCACCTCACAATCGCCTCTAGGCCATCCACAACTTCCATTAGTACATGCATGCCAAACAATTTAATCCCAAACCATCAATCTCATCAATTAAACCATGTTACAATCTCTACAACACCAACACAACCTAAGTTAGGCACTTATGGCTTCCAATCACCATCCCATAAGTCATAACATATATTTCATACTTAAATAATCACCATATATTAGTTAGACATGGTGGACTTGTAAACCAAATCTTGAAAGACAACGTTTTGGGTGTTCTTGAGATTTTGAAGAAATCCTATAGAATCCAATCAAAACCTTGTTGTAACTAGTGATTGAAAAGTAAAATCATCATAAAAATACACTTAAAATCTCACCTTAGGTGTGTATTGGAAGCCTTGGCCGGATGGGTGATGGAGAGAAAACCCTAGTCTTGAAGAAATGACTTAGTCCCTCTCTCTAACCGTCCTTGGGGTTATTTAATGGGCTTCTACGTGCGCGGCCATGCACCTTGGCAAGTGGCCGCGCATCTGGCCGTGCACACAAGGCGGAAACTCTCAAATATGCACGGCCGCGCATCTAGTTGCGCATATGCCATAGGTCTAGTAAAATGGCCATAACCTTCTATACACATATCCGAATAATGAACAGTTTGATGCATTGGCAACTAGACTCAAAAGGATTTAATTTGATAGCTTATACACAATATAACTCTTCCTATCTTAAGAGTTATGCTTTTTTGAAATTAGGTCTAGTGCGTACTCACTTGAAACTTTATCCCATCATATAATTTTCAACTTGACTTAACCTTAGGGCTCTTCTTAGACCCTAAACTATTCTTAATGCACCTCATACATATATTACCATGATCAATTTATATCATTAAAATTATCAATCTTGTTCATACCCGAATTAATATAATTAGCACTCGCCAATCTTCTTAATGGTATTAAAATACTTCGAAATTTTTTGGGGTATTACAGAGACTTGATGATGCTGGAGTATGAAGGAAGCAGAAGCTATATTTTAGATAGATTGAGACAGATGCTTCACAACATTGTTACCAACACCTTAATTTTCCCCCTCTTATGCATGGGTTTCGTTGAGAGGGTTGGATGCTTTCTCAATTGGTTAATCAAATCCATAATTTCTTTAATTCTGTGATTTGTTGCTGGGTGGCCCCACAATTGCTTTATTAAAGTAGCTGAGCCAAGAATTCTAGTCAGAATATTCAAAAACAAATTAAAAATGTCATACCTAAAATTAGACGCGAGCGCTATGTGGACCACGACTGTGCGATGCATTAAGGAAGCTGCTGGAGAGGTATTAGGGGTTTCGAAGGGCAACTCTGGTGGTCACAAAGGAGACTGGTGGTAGAATAGAGAAATCCAATAAAAGGTGAAAACCAAGAAAGTGGCATATCTAAAGTTAGTGGATAGCATAGACGATGAGGAGAAGAGGACGAATAGGGAGTGGTAGATAGCTAAGAAAGAAGCAAAGTTAGTCGTTGCTGTGGCTAAGACCGCATCATTTAATTTAGTTGTTTATACGAAGAACTTGAGGTAGAGGCAGGAATAGAAGGTGTTTTAGGCTATCCAAGGTGAGAGAAAGGAAGGCCCGTGAGTTAGACCAAGTGAAGTGCATCAATGACGAAGAAGGTAATATTTGTTGCGTGAGGCGCATATCCATCAGAAATGGAAGACTTACTTCCATAGTCTCTTGAACGAGATGGGGGATCGAAACATTGTACTGGGTGATTTGGAATGCTCCGAGAGTCATTGTGACTTTGGTATTGTAGGCGTATTAGGGTTGAGGAGGCCGTGGGAGTTATCCGTAAGATGAGTAGGGGCAAAGCGACCGAGCCAGATAAAATTCCGATGAAGTTTTGGAAGAGTGTGGGCAGAGCGGGCTTGGAGTGGCTCACTAGGCTATTTAATGTGATTTTTAGGACGAAAAAGTACTTGAAGAGTGAAAGTGGAGCACGATGGTTCCTTTGTACAAGAACAAGGGTGATATCCAAAATTATAACAACTATCGGGATATAAAGCTGCTTAGTCATATAATGAGAGTTTGGGAGAGAGTAGTGGAGCAAAGGGTGAGGAGGTGTGTGTCTATTTTCGAGAACCAGTTTGGATTTATGTCGGGGAGTTTGACTACGGATGCCATTCACCTTGTTAGGAGATTGATGGAACAGTATAGGGAAAGGAAGAGGGATTTGCACATGGTGTTCATCGACGTAGAAAAGGCTTACGATAAAGCCCCGGGGGAGGTTTTGTGGAGATATTTGGAGGTTAGAGGTGTACATATGGCCTATATTAGGGCGATTAAGGACATGCATGATGGAGCGAAGACCCGGGTGAGGACCGTGGGAAGGGAATCAGACCATTCTCCGGTCATGATGGGGTACCAGGGGTTGGCACTCGACCCTTTTTTGTTTGCCTTGGTGATGGACGTGCTGACGCGCCACATCCAAGGGTAGGTGTCTTAGTGTATTTTATTTGCAGATGACATTGTTTTGATTCAAGAGATGTGAGGCGGTGTTAATGCGAGGTTAGAGGTGTGGAGAAAGATCCTAGAGCCTAAAGGTTTCAAGTTGAGCAGGACCAACCAGAATACTTAGAGTGTAAGTTCAGTGGTGCCACTCAGGGAGTGGAAGGGGAGGTGAGGCTGGATTCACAAGTCATCACTACGAAAGGAAGTTTTAAGTACCTTGGGTCTATTATACAGGGGTGGTGGTGAGATTGATGGAGATGTCATACATCGTATTGGAGAGGGATGGATGAAGTGAAGACTTGCTTTAGTATTTTGTATGACAAGAAGATACAACCAAAACTTAAAGGTATGTTTTATAGAGCGGTGGTCAGACCGATTGTGTTGTATGGGGCTGAGTGTTGGGCAGTCAAGAGCTCCCATGTCCAGAAGATGAAGGTAGCATGAAAATATTGAGATGGATGTGCGGGCACACTAGGTTAGATAGGATTAGGATGAAGTTATTCGGGAAAAGGTGCGTGTGGCCCCTATTGAGGATAAAATGTGGGAAGCGAGGCTTAGATTATTTGGACATGTGAGTAGGAGAAGTACAGACGCCCCAGTAAGGAGGTATGAGGGGTTGATATTGGAGGGCCTAAGAAGAGGTAGAGGTAGGCCGAAGAAGAAGTGGGGATATGTGATTAGGCAAGACATGGCAACTACAGCTGACCGGGGACATGACCCTTGATAGGAGGGTGAGGAGGTCGAGGTTTAGGGTAGTAGGTTAGGTAGGCTAGATTGTTTATATCGGTAGTATTAGTACGTATCTCGCTTTTTGTTGGTAGTAGGTTTCCATGACTACCTATCGTTTTGTGCATTTCGGTCATCTTACTGTCTTTTTGTTATTTATGTTGATTTTACATGGCTTATCGGTGTTGTTCCTTCTTGTTTTTCTTTTCATTAATGTGATACCTATGCTTTCTTGATCCGAGGGTCAATTGGAAACATCCCCTCTAAATTTACAAGGTAGGAGAAAGGTCTGCATACACACTACCCTCTCCAAACCCTATTACGTGGAATTATACTGAATATGTGGTAGTGTTATTGTATACCTGTAATTCGAACATACTGCGAAAAGTCATTTTGTTTTAGTCATATTCGTCACTACCAAGAAAATTGAACTATTTATACATATAAAAAAATTACTTTTACCCTATTTGTAGCGTAAATGTTTTTGTCGAAAAGGAATCTATTGATAACCGTCCTTAGTATCTTCTCCCTTACCTCTTGTCAATTATATATATATATATAGCTCCTCGTCCTTCAATAATATCCTTCAATTTTTATTTATGTAAATTTATTTCCTTTTTGACTTGTTCCAAAAAAATAATCCCTTTTTAAATTTGAAAATAATTTAATTTAAACTTCTGATGTTATCCTTAATGAAAAGTATTTTATAGTCACACAACTCTAGCATGTTTAATACCACAAATTTCATAAAAATTATAACCACACAAATATTATAAATTAATTTGGAACACAATAGAACTGTCGTTAAAAAAACAATAGAAAATGATCACTGAATTAAAAGATTGGTACAGAGAAAATGTTCTGGATGCTGGAAATCGGGGTTACAAGATTATGACAGAAACTGATTGCAATATGCTAATTGATATGGCTGGAGTGACAGCACAAAATATCATGGAAAAAAACTTTCTTTTTTGGGGTTTGATCAGGACCACCCGTATTTAAAAGTCGTTTTTGGGGTGAGTTCTGGGGAAAAGCGCATCAAAAACGTCTCGAGGCGATGGTGTGGGACGAAAGTCTCAAGAGGCGTACGCACAACAATTCGGGGTGTATGCCCGGGCGTTGGAGGTGCGTTTTTTAGTGACACTACTAGAAATTCGCAAAAAATCGACCAAAAATACCGACCAACGTTGGTCGGTTATGGCAAATTACCGACCAAAACGCGACCATTACGGTGTGCACGGTGTTTTGATGGTCGGAATGGCTTACCGACCAAAGTTGGTCGAAAATTACCGACCAACTTTGGTCGGTATATTAAAACGACCATCTGACAAGTTTAATTACTTACCGACCAACTTTGGTCGGAAACATATTTTATTAATTTAATTTTACGGACCAAAGTTGGTCGGTTTAACTAAATTATATTTTTTTATTAATTATTAAAATTAAAAAAAACCGATCAACTTTGGTCGGTAATTGAAAATATATATTTTTTAAAAATAATTAAAATTAAACATTACCGACCAACTATGGTCGGTAATCTCAACAATGCAAGCAAAATACCGACCAAAGTTGGATGGTAATGTTGAATTCTGGGAATTCAATGTTCATTAACCGACCAATTTTGGTCGGTATTTTGGAATAATTTATTTTTTTAATTAAAAACCGACCAACTTTGGTCGGTTTTTCTGGGTTTAATTTTGGCATAAAATGCCTGTTTTGGCAGCTAAACCACCTGCCAGCATACCAATACAACAACACAACAACAACAACAACACAACAACAACAACCAAAATATTCAATAAATACTTTATAACTAACAAATTAAAGTTCAATTGAACATAAAAATCCAAAACCAAGTTAAAACTAATTACAACTAGTTCAAAACTGGTTCTATTTGTCTAGTTCAAAGTATATAAAAGTGTCTGATGAACTTTCATCTACAAGACGATATAGAGAACGGTCTTGTGGAGGACAGGAAGCACGATCACGGGGAGGACGGGAGGAACGATCACGAGCAGGGCGGGAGGAACGATCACGTGGAGGTCGACCCTCTGGAGATGACTCACGAGATCGGGGCAACGGAAAAGCTCCACTAGATAGGAGAGTTCTGATATGAGCTTGCATGCCAAGGAATTGAGCATCTCTAAGCCTTTCTCTTTCCTTGGCCGCTTCTAGCTCTGATGTGAGCTTTGTCACTGTCTCCCGCATAGCGGAGAGGCTCTCCCTATTAAGTTGCTCGCCTTGCGAGGAAGTCCCTATTCCTCGCATTCCACACTTATAGCGATGGAAGTTTTTAGTAGGAAGCCCGTATACCTTCTCCCATTTTGGACCGCCAACAGACTCCAACCATATTCTTTCAGCATCCATATCCTAAGATTGGGTTGGCTCACCCGATTCACCAGCTGGATGACTACGGATGAATTCCTCCACGTTACTTTGGTAGCGACCCTATATTATTTTAAATTAAATCAGTATTTTAAGTTTTTTATAAAAGTAAATTATAATACTTAAATAAAATTGAAAGCTTACATATGCAGTCGAGGCCCGGTCCTCGACCCACCTATCTTGATCCCCCTCTTTCTTCTTCTTCACAATATGTGTCTCCTTGAATAGCTCATCATGACTCATTGGACGCCCATACTTCTTTTCCTGAAAATAAATTAATTTAGTTAATAAACAGAATAGATATACTTAGAAAAGTAAAATAATTTAAGCAATTACGTACCAATCTTCTTTTTATTGTCCCTAGGCTGATCGCACCTCCAGTGTGCAAGGAGCCTCCCTTCTCGGATGCGCGAGCTTTCTTTCCTTTTTCGCTCCTCTCTAAGAACTCTGCGGTAAGCCATTGCCTTTGCAAATCATTCCACAAATTCTCAAGTAACCAGCCAGGCCTCTTGTTCTTCTTTCTAGCATCCGAGAAAGCATCCGCCAATCTCTTGCGAGCTTTATGATGAAAATTTGTAGCCACTTCCGCGCTATAGCGGTCTTCCCATACACACTTGCTCTGTATTTCAAAAGTTAAATATTAGATGGAAACATCATAAATATAAATTATTAAACTGTTTAAAAGAACATTTATACCTTAAATTGATTGAAAATTTGCTCCTTCAGTGAGAATAGGCAATCAGTCCAAGTCGCATAAGGGCCATCATAAAGCTTTCTGATGGCATTGGTGATTATCCTCGTAGTCTTATTACCCGACCTGAACCTACAATTTAATAATAAAAATACATTAATATCTTAGTAAAAATGTTACAAATCAATAGACGCAAAAATAATGAATAACACTTACCCATCACCCTCAGGGACTATGATGATCCTGCCATATCGATTATAATGCACTACCTCGTCATCACCATCCGAAACATGTGTATCAGAGGCATGTGAAGACGGTGTAGGCGGGTCAGAGCTAATGCCTCCCAGGCAAAGGCCTGCAATAGATGGAGTCGATGATGAAGATGGTTGCGATCCCTGTGACTGCAACATAGCTGGATGCGACCCAAGTGGATGTGATACTGATGGCTGTGACCCGAGTGGCTGTGACCCGAGTGGCTATGACCCGAGTGGATGTGACATGGGTGGATGCGATCCATGTGGCTGTGATATGTAGGGATGTGATCCATGTGGATGTGATGCAGATGGCTGTGAGGCAGCTGGACTGTATGTCGGACGTATAGTCCTGTGGCCCTGTGATGGAAGACTGGGTGTCTGAATGAAGGTGTACGGCTCGTGATGCTGTGGCAGCTCAGTATAGCCGTGTGGTGGAGGATAAGACATAGGCATCTCTGAAAAGGGTGGACAAGAGGGAGTATTATTTTCTACCCTCCTCTTTCCCTTCCTACCCTTTTCTCGACCCCGAGAACTAGTAGGGTCATTGTTACCTTGACCCTTGCCTGCCATCTGCATAATATAATACACATTTAGATTGAAACATATAAGAAACTAGCTATAAAACGAGAGTGCTTTAAAAAACCAACTTTTTAATCCTCATCGACGTATTGTTCCTCGTCCGAGAATTCTTCGTCCTCACTTGTTTGAGCTTCATCAGTTGATTCTTCGTCCTCATTTTCTATAATTGTTACTTCATTTATATCAACTTCTTCCAATATGCGTTCAGGATGTTCCAAATCATTTTCTAACTGATCGTCCACTATTTGGTGAATATTGGAGATATCGTTATGATATGCAACATCTAACACATTCTCGACTTCCACCCTACCTACAGGATTAGTTTTTATTACAACCCACCAATCGGACTTATTCCGCCGCAATGGATAAGGAGCATAATACACTTGCCTAACGTTATGTGCAATTATGAAAGGATCATAGCGATCATACTCCCTTGTATGATTAACCTCAATTATGTTGTATTGGTTGTGTACTCTTGTACCTCTTGTTGGATTTGGGTCAAACCACTTGCATCTAAAGAGTATTAATTTCTTATATGGCCAACCTGTATATTCTAGTTGTAATATTTCTTTGACCACACCATAATAATCAATATCTCCAACTTGGTTGCCATCACCACCTTGAACCCACACCCCGCTGTTGTTGCTATTTTTATTTTTAGAGCAATCCTCTGTATGAAACTTATAACCATTCACTACGTACTTAGACATTGTTGTGACCTGAAGCCCAGGTCCCCAAGATATATCTTTCAAAAATTGATTTACACCATTATTTGGATTATTTACCTACATAGAGTTAAAAAAAGTCATAAGTTAGCACAACTTATGAATCAATTTTTATACATTCACTACATATGTATATATATATACACTTACAAACTGTTTGAACCACGTATCAAATCTCGTATATACAGCATCATAGCCAAATTGACCCACGAAGTGACTGTGACATATCAAATATTTTTAGTAGTTGCATCAATATGTAGTCACAGTAAATTTTATATTTTGATAACTAATAAATCAATACTTACTTGAGAAATGGTACAACTTCGGGACAATTTAGCAACACATGAAGTGTAGCTGACTTGTACTCCATATCACTCAAACTTCTCTTTCTAACATCCTTAGAACATCGGCCTGGTTGATTGAATATGGACATTGGTGGATATAATGGATCATTCACACATTCGACCGTGTGCCTATTGGGCCTATTCCTAGAACATGGCACGTTACTCTCAAAATAATAAGAACAAAAATGTGCAGTTTCCTTTGCAAGATAGGCTTCGCATATAGATCCTTCAATCTTATTCCTCTACTTAACAAATTGTTTGCATTTGCCAATTGTCCTACATAATCTCATGTTAGCCAAGAACATTCAAATAAAATAGAATATTACATCAAACTTATAATATTACCTCTCAAAGGGATACATCCATCTGCATTGAACAGGCCCTCCAAGTCGTGCCTCGTGTACAAGGTGTATTGAAAGGTGTTCCATCACATCAAAGAAACCACATGGGAATATTTTTTCCATCTTACTAGAAATTACACGGATGTTCTGGTCCATCCGAAGTAGGTTTTCTTCCCTTAATGTGGTAGAACACAAGTCTTTGAAAAACAAACTAATCTCTGTGATGGGTTTCCAGATTCTTTCAGGCAAACCACAAAATGCAATAGGCACTAAGGTCTCCATGAAAACATGGCAGTCATGACTTTTCAAATGGCTCAACTTCCCTACCTCCATATCTACTTTTTTTCCAAGATTCGACGCATAACCCTCAGGCATCTTTAATTTCGTAACCCAATCACAAATTTGTCGTCTTTCCTCCAAAGTGAATGTGTAACTTGCTTTGGGCTTGAACACCTTACCATTGTTTGCTGTCTGCAAGTATAATTTAGGCCGCCTGCAATATTCTTGTAAGTCCATTCTAGCCTTCGGGTTATCTTTTGTCTTACCTTTAACATCCATCACTGTGTTGAACAAATTATCAAAATAATTCTTCTCAATATGCATGACATCAAGGTTGTGTCGGAGAAGATTATCCTTCCAATAAGGCAACTCCCAAAATATACTCTGTTTCGTCCAATTATGATTAACACCATATCCGGGGAATCTATAAGGTGGAGCCTCAGTAACTTTACTGAAGTTCTGGACCCTCTCCCAAATTTCCTCACCTGAAAGTATCGGAGGTGGAGAATCATATTCCACTTTATTCTTTTTGAATGCATTTTTCATCCTTCTAAACTCATGATCATCAGGCAAGAATTGACGGTGACAATCAAACCATGATTGCTTTCGGCCATGTTTCAAAGTGAACGCTTTACTATTTTTCATGCAGTAAGGACAAGCTAGCTTCCCAGCAGTCATCCACCCAGACAACATTCCATACGCAAAAAAATCATTAATAGTCCACATTAAATTAGCACGCATATTAAAATTCTGCTTGGTTGATAAGTCATATGTTTCAACACCATCATACCACAATTGTTTTAGCTCATCAATCAAAGGTTGTAAATATACATCAATCAAACTTTTCGAATTACGTGGACCGGGGATAATACAATTTAAGAATATATATGGACTAGTCATACACAACTCAGGTGGTAGATTATAAGGTGTAAGAAAGACAGGCCAACATGAATATGGTGTCGCAGATATAGAAAAAGGCGTGAAGCTATCGGCACACAGACCTAACCGAATGTTCCTTGGTTCACTAGCAAAATCTGGATATGTCCTATCAAAGTGCTTCCAAGCTTCTCCATCTGAAGGATGACACATAACACCAGGTGGTCTTCTATTTTCAAAATGCCATCTCATATGAAGAGCAGAACTCATCGACACATATAACCTCTTTAACCTAGGTATAAGAGGCAAATAATGCATTGCCTTGACAACGACCATATTCCCGCTGGAAAGCCTCTTGAAACGAGGCTTTTCGCAAAATTTACAACTGTCTAAAGTTGCATCATCTTTATAATATAACATGCAACCATCTTCACAACAATCAATTCTCATTGACGAAAGTCCTAACTTAGAAACCAATCTCTTCGCCTTATAGAAATCACCAGGTAAGTTGATATTAGGGTCAACTAGTTCACTCATAAGGTCAATGAAACAGTCCATGGCTGCTTGAGAAATATTCCAATTAGATTTGATACTTAGTAATCTAACTGCAACAGACAGCTCAGAGTGCGGACTTCCTTCACGTAGTGGACGACTAGCTTCCTCTAACTATTCATAAAAACGTTTTGCGTCATCATTAGGAGTTTGTTCAACATTTTCATTGGGCTCACCCCCAAAAGCATCCGCAACCATATCCTGAATTCTAGAATCAAGATTTGTATTCTCCACCGACCTACTACTTTCACCAACAACCATGTTATGAAATATCCCACGGCTACCATCGATCTCTCCATGATTAGTCCACACAAAGTAATTCTCTATAAACCCCTTCCTATAAAGATGAAGCTTAACTTCCTCCGATTTTTTAAACTTCATACAATCGCACCTGACACAAGGGCACCTAATTACTCATTCACTTTGGTATGGTGGAAGTGACATTGCATGTCTAATAAAGTCATCAACCCCTTCTACAAAATCCTCCCGCAATCCCCGCCGATTAGGATAATTTCTATTGTACATCCAAGTACGATGTTCCATCTATACAAATAAAACAAGAACAAATTAATTTATTCTACAATTATAAATTAATTATATCTTTTTTAGTTAATTAAAGATAATTATTTTTTTCTAATTACACCAATTTATATCCTAAAAGTTCAATTCATATCCAAAAGGTCCAATTCATATCTTAAAAGTTCAATTCATATCCTAAAAGTTCAATTCACAAGAACAAATCCTAAAAACTAAAATTTCAATTTATATCTTACGAGTTTAAACATAAACTAACTAAACTAAAGAAATTCAACCCATACCCTAAAAGTTCGATTCACAACAACAAATTAATTTATTCTATAATTATAAATTAATTATATCTTTTTAGTTAATTAAAGATAATTATTTTTTTCTAATTACACCAATTTATATCCTAAAAGTTCAATTCATATCCAAAAGGTCCAATTCATATCTTAAAAGTTCAATTCATATCCTAAAAGTTCAATTCACAAGAACAAATCCTAAAAACTAAAATTTCAATTCATATCCTACGAGTTTAAACATAAACTAACTAAACTAAAAAAATTTAACCCATACCCTAAAAGTTCGATTCACAACAACAAATTAATTTATTCTACAATTATAAATTAATTATATCTTTTTTAGTTAATTCAAGATAATTATTTTTTTCTAATTACACCAATTTATATCCTAAAAGTTCAATTCATATCCAAAAGGTCCAATTCATATCTTAAAAGTTCAATTCATATCCTAAAAGTTCAATTCACAAGAACAAATCCTAAAAACTAAAATTTCAATTCATATCCTACGAGTTTAAACATAAACTAACTAAACTAAAGAAATTCAACTCATACCCTAAAAGTTCGATTCACAACAACAAATTAATTTATTCTACAATTATAAATTAATTATATCTTTTTTAGTTAATTCAAGATAATTATTTTTTTTAATTACACCAATTTATATCCTAAAAGTTCAATTCATATCCAAAAGGTCCAATTCATATCTTAAAAGTTCAATTCATATCCTAAAAGTTCAATTCACAAGAACAAATCCTAAAAACTAAAATTTCAATTCATATCCTACGAGTTTAAACATAAACTAACTAAACTAAAGAAATTCAACCCATACCCTAAACTAAACTAATTCATAAATAATTGACTAATTAACAAAATAAATTAGTTAATAAAACTAATTAACAAAACTAATTAAAACAAGACCTAAATCCTAATCCTCAATAAAATGCAATGTTCAAATAATTGAAACACTAATCAATTAAAACTAATTCATAACTAATTAACAAAACCTGAAAATAATAAATAAATGGGTTGTAATTCAAACCTAGAATTTTTAGGAGATGGAGAAGGAGATCGAGGGGCGGCAGTGGCAGTGGCAGCGGCGACGACGACGGCGCGGCGACGGCGAGGGTGAGGGCTGGACGGCGAGGGGGAGGGCTGGACGGTGTGGGGGAGGGCTGGGAGAAGGAGAGAGGGGAATGAAGGTTTAGAGTGAAGAAGAGGGAAAAATTTTCAGAGAAATGAGGGTTTTTCCCGTTTTTCACTTCTCTGATTTTAGAATTACCAACCAAAGTTGGTCGGTAATTTTGGTCAGTACATTAAGTGCTGACCGTTTGACCAAAAACCGACCAACTTTGGTCGGTTTTTTTAAAAACAAAATTTAAATTCTTTAACCAACCAACGTTGGTCGGTAATTTTAAATATAAATTCTTAAATATTATAAAATATTTTAAATAATAAAATAATTATTAAAATTTAAAAAATTGGATCCAGATTACCGACCAACTTTGGTCGGTAATCCAAAGTTTTCTTGTCTGACCAGCTTGGTCAATTCGTTGACCAATTTACCGACCAACGTTGGTCGGTATTTAGTTTTAAAAAAATGTAAATATTTTTTTCCCCCAGTTTTCGTCCAACCTGGACGGTTTTTGGTCGCATTTTTTGACCGACCAACGTTCGTCGGAAATAGTTGGTCGGTTTTTAGCAGATTTTTAGTAGTGTGATACGTAAGCCCCAGAGACTTTTTCAAATTAAAACAAAATTTGTTGAATAAGTCCTTCATATAATACCCAAATTCTAAAAAGTTAGCTTGGTAATTTCTCAAAAGTTTTAAAAAGGAATTGAAATGTATTAAACTTAAAAATCATGACCTTTTTTATTGATTTCGTGGTCTTTCCCAATTCTTTATCTTATTCGCTAGTCTGGTAATATCTCCCAAAAGCAACGAATATTCAAATTTTTTTTATAAATACAAAGAAAACTCCATTCTCCTTGGTAGCAGCAAGTTCAAAGTTTAAATTATAGGTTAATCATCCTTTTTGTCCTCTCTGTAGAAAACTTTATTCTTTTCGACTCAAGTTAGTTGTGCTTCTAAGTAGCGTATAATAGAATATTTTGACTGGTTTTTTGTGGGGATGGAGCACATCTATATATATAATTTTCATATATTTATAGTTTTCTTCAATTTTTAAGCAATTTTACCAGTTTATAAATAATTATTGTAATTATATTATTTTATAAAATATTAAAAATTAAATACCTATGGGACTTATGCTCCGTGGTTCGGAGCTTACGCCCCATGCCTCGGGGCTTACGATTCGCTTAGGCATATGTAAAACGCATCGCTTTATCTCCACACCGTTTAAAACACTGATCAGGACAAGAGGAGGAGAACAACTTTAGGTGCTATATTAGCAGTTTGAGTTTATAAGACGACAGCATATATCCCCACAAAAGGAGTGGTGTGGATCAAATTATAATCACATTTCATTTTCTTTTTTTTTTCGTGTTAAATATCACTTCACAGCATTTAAATTATTTTAATTTTTTTTAAAAATAACTTTGGGATAAGTTTTGACCTAGAATAAGGAAAGAGAGGGAGTAGAGGGAAAAACATTATTTAAATTTAAATCCTAGACGTAAATGATATCACCTGTGGTCATAAATATTAATCGTCTTTTGCAAACTGTACTTACTATTTCAAAATATCTGACGATTTTAAAAATAATTTTTTTCTAATATCCACTCTTCCGAATCAAATAATGGCCGGAATACAAACTAGAACTTGTTGCACTTTTGTTTCAGTTCAAAATAATTAAACACTTGTTTCATAGATTTGCTATAAAATTCAAATATAGCTAAGAATAGTAAATTTGTTAAAAGTATAGCTACGAATGATAAATATAATGTATATGTTTGATTCGTCGCGTAATTTTTCCTAAATTAATTATACACGCTAATTAACAATCATAAGCCCTTGCTAAAAAATGCAGTAATCAGGTAGTAGATTCTCCAAAGAAATTATCCAACAGTTCGTTATTTTTTCCTCATAATTTATCGTAAAATTAATATGTATTCGCGTCCAAATGAATAAAATATACAGCACATAAAACTAGTATTCCAAAAACAATTCTCAGCTCTCAACCATTGAACTTTAACTAGGTTGAATTTCTAAGCTTCTCGGTTTTATTATTTTATCAGAAGAAGAATGAAGCTTAAAACATCAAAAAGATGTTAACCTGGAAACACAGGATTTAACTTTTCTATTAATATATAATTAAGAACTAGAGGGCTTCAAACGACAAGAACTACAAGGCTTCAATGCAGAGATAACCAGGTATAAAGACTTGGATCGAAGTCAATATGGGCTGTAGATTAGGCCTCACAATAATATTGGACTTGCCATATCGGCCCACTTTACAGCTACTTGATCATTTCAAAAATTCCGGTCCAAATAAAAAGTGGGACTTTTTTCGTATGTGTACGAGATTTTAAATATATTTACCCGGTTTGTCTAAATTTTTCTATTTACAGAAAATAACTAAAGTTTTTTACAAAATACATATAAATCAGGTAAAAATCTATAATATATCTATAATTTATCTACAACTTAAATACAAAATTTTTATATAAAATCCGGTCAAAAATATAATTTATATACAATTTATATACAATTATATTACTTGTATATATTTTGTATGTCGTTTCTATACCCGACGTACAAAATATATACAATTTGTTTGTCTTCTTTCTCGAGTTTCAAACTGAAATTCCAACTAAAGCCAACTTGAATCTTCACCAAATTCATTTAAAATTGAGATATAAACTCCAACGGATATCCCTAATCATTTGCAACAATACTCAATACAAACAAATAAGATATTCGCTAATTTTTGAATTCAAAACTTTTTAATGGCTGTCAATGGATATTTTTAATCATCACACATGCTTTTTTGCTTCGTTCTGTCACGGCCCCAATTTCCCTCCGTAGGATGTCGTGATGGCACCTAGTCTCTAAGACTAGGTAAGCCTAACAGTTTGCGGAATAACTGAATAATAAACTGAACTTAAATCTCAACACATGATATATAAATAGAAGCTGCGATTTAAATAACTACAGCTCCCAAAAATCGGTAGAAATAAGTCCCAAGCTCACTGGTATCTGGTCTGGTAGGAAGAACCTGGATCTGCACAAAAAAATATGCAGAAGTATAGAATGAGTACACCACAACGGTACCCAATAAGTGTCAAACTTAACCTCGGTAGAGCAGTATTGAGGTCAGGTCAGGACCCTACTGGAATAAAAAAAAATGAGACAGAAAATATAATAATATAAGAAACGACTGAGAAATGAACAACGAGAAATTTCGGAAAGGTAATAGCAAAGCAAATAGAGGTAAATAACATGAGCGCTCCCGAGGTATCGCCTCGTAGTCCCAAAAGTAAATATGCACAACAGGGGGATCTCCTGAGGTACCGCCTCGTAGTCCCAAAAGTAAATATGCAACTCATAAATTAGGGAACAACGAATTTACGACAAGGAATCCTATAGTTAAAGACCGATTACAATAATCAAGGAAACAGAAAATTCAACTAAGCATGTTGTACGAATTTCAGGTAAAGGTTAAGACACGTAGACATGTGATACTAGGCTAACATGATAGCTACACATGCCAAGGCAACTCAATTAAGGAATTAAAAAGAAATCTACTCAGCAAGAACCAGAATTTCCACAATTAGCTCGTGTACGCACTTGTCACCTCGCGTACACGGCGCTCACATATCACAAATTGTTACAACACAACCAAAACCTAAGGGGATTACCCCCACACAAGGTTAGACAAGTCACTTACCTCAAATATTGCTCAATCAATCCGTAAGAATGCCTTTCCCTCGACTTTCCGACTCCGAACGGCCCAAATCTAGCCAAAAGCAATTACATACTATAAATATAACTACAAGAAACTAATTTAAATAATGAAACTACGCCTTGAGCAAAGAATTGAAAAATGCCCCAAAGAGTTGACCCGGGGCCACGTCTCGGAATCGGGTAAAAGTCATAAAATAGAAATACCCATTCGATATCGAGTTCACCATACCAAAATTACTCAAATCTAATACAAAATTCTCGATCAAGACCTCAAAATTCGGCCTAAGGATTTTCCACCTTTTTCACAAATTTCTCAACCCAAATCCTTAATTAAAAGAAGAATAAATGATATCTTAGTGGAAATAAATCAAAAACAAGTCAAGAATCCTTACCCAAATATTTTTTCTGAAAAACCCTCGAAATTTTACCTCAATTCGAGCTCTCTAGGTTCAAAAATGTAGAATGAAATTAAACCCTCGGAATTGGCCCTTTTCTGCCCAGCGAAGTCGCACATGCGAACCCACAGCCGCATATGCGGCTCCGCACCTGCGGAATTTCCATCGTAGGTGCGGTTCTAACTTAGTACAGGCTCGTCCGCTTCTGCGGACCCAAATGCGCCTCTGCGCTTTCGCTCCTGCAGCCAAGCAGCGCTTCTGCGCATGCGCTCCTGCGGACCTCGTCCGAATTTGCGATCAAGAGGCCTCCCTAGCCTTTTCGCTTCTGCGCTCATACGTCTACAGAAGCGACTCCACTTCTGCGGCCTTCATGTCGCACCTGCGAACACATGCCACCTTCTTCAGGTCCGCTTCTACACCCAAATGCTCGCTTCTGCGAGCTCGCACATGCGGTCAATCTTGCGCATGTGCGATTACACCAAAACTGGTGCACTTTAGCCATTCTCACAAGTTCAAATTGATCCGTTAACCATCCGGAAATCACTCGAGGTCCCAGGGACCTCGACCAAATATACTAACTAGTCCTAAAACATCATACGAACTTAGCCGAGCCTTTAAATCACATGAAACAATGCTAAAAACAAGAATTGTACATCGATTCAAGCCTAAGAAACTTTAAAACTTCAAACTTGTACATCCGATGCCGAAACCTATCAAATCAAGTTCGATTGACCTCAAATTTTGTACACAACTCATAAATGGCATTACAGACTTGTTCTAACTTACGGAATTGACATCCGACCCAGATATCAAAAAGTTCCCTCACGGTCAAACTTTTCAAAAATTATCCAATCTTTCAACTTTCGCCAATTGATGCTAGAATGACCTATGGACCTCCAACTCAACATCCGAACACGCTCCTAAGACCAAAATTACCCTACGAAGCTATTGGAACCATCGAAACTCCATTCCGGAGTCGTCTTCACATAATCAAACTACGGTCAATTCCTACGACTTAAACTTTCATTTTAGGGACTATGTGTCCTATTTACTGCGAAAACAAAAATCAAACCTCCCGGCGAGTCACAAAACCACAGAATGAAATAGAGGGAGCAATAAATAGAGGTTCGAGGCTAATACTCACAAAATGACCGGCCGGGTCGATACATCCTCCCCCTCTTAAAACATACGTTCGTCCTCGAATGAATATAGAGACATACCTGAAGTGGTGAAAAGATGAGGATAACAACTGCGTATATCATGCTTGGTCTCCCAAGTCACCTTCTCGACCGGATGACCCCTCTACTGAACCTTCACGTAAGCAATGTTCTTTGATCTCAACTTTCAAACCTGCCTGTCCAAATGGCCACTGGCTCCTCAACATAAGATAGATCCTTGTTCAACTAGACTGAGATGAAGTCTAACAAATGAGACAGATCGCCGTGATACTTCCGGAGCATGGAAACATGGAATACCGGATAAACTGCAGAGAGACTAGGTGGTAGTGCAAGTCTGTAAGCCACCTCTCCAACCCTCTCAAGAATCTCAAAAGGCCCGATTTACCTAGGGCTCAACTTGCCCTTCTTTCTGAACCTCATAACATCCTTCATGGGTGAAACTCGAAGCAACACCCGCTTCCCAACCATGAATGTAACGTCGCAAACCTTTCGATCCCCATAACTCTTCTGCCTGGACTGGGCTGTATGAAGTCGATCCTGAATCAATTTAACCTTTTCCAAGGCATCCTGAACCAAGTCTGTACTCAATAGCCTAGCCTCGCCCGGCTCGAACCAACCCACTGGAGACCAGCACCGTCTACCATACAAAGCCTCATACGACACCATTTGAATGCTCGATTGATAACTGTTGTTGTAGGCAAACTCCGCAAATGGCAAGAACTGATCCCAAGCACCCCCAAAATCTATCACACACGCATAAAGCATATCCTCCAATATCTGAATAGTGCGCTCGAACAGTCCATCTATTTGAGGGTGAAATATTGTACTCAACTCCACCTGAGTACCCAACTCACGCTGTACAACTCTCTAGAACCGTGATGTAAACTGCGTGCCCCGGTCAGAGATGTTAGATACCGGTACGCCATGAATCCTGACAATCTCGTGAATGTAAACATGAGCCAGCTGCTCCGAAGAGTAAGTAGTAACCTCAGGAATGAAATGAGCTGACTTGGTCAGTCTATCCACAATCACCCAAACTGCATCGAACTTCTTCTGAGTCCGTGGGAGCCCAACAACGAAATCCATAGTGATTCGCTCCTATTTCCACTTTGGAATCTCTAACTTCTGAAGCAATCCACCCGGTCACTGATGCTCATACTTCACCTGCTGACAATTTAGGCATCGAGCTACATATTTCACTATGTCCTTCTTCATCCGCCTCCACCAATAATGCTGCCTCAAGTCCTGATACATCTTTGTGGCACCTGGATAAATGGAGTATCGCGAACTGTGAGCCTCCTGGAGAATCAACTCACGTAATCTATCTACATTGGGCATACATAGCCTGCCCTACATCCGTAACGCACCGTCATCTCCAATAGTGACTTCCTTTGCATCACCGTGATGAACTGTGTCCTTAAGGACAAGCAGATGGGTGTCATCATACCGACGCTCTCTGATACGATCATAAAAAGAAGACTGAGAAACCACATAAGCCAAAACTCGGCTTGGCTCGAAAATATCCAATCTAACAAACTGGTTGGCCAAGGTTTGAACATCCAAGGCTAAAGGCCTCTCTGCTACTAGTAGATATGCTAAACTGCCCAAACTCTGCGCCTTGCGACTCAGGGCATCGGCCACAACATTGGCCTTCCTAGGATGATAGAGAATGGTGATGTCACAATCCTTAAGCAGCTCCAACCATCTCCGCTGTGGCAGATTAAGATCCTTCTATTTAAATAGATGTTGTAGACTCCGGTGATAGGTGAAGATCTCACAAGGGACACCGTACAAATAATGCCGCCAGATCTTCAAGGCATAAACAATAGCTGCTAACTCAAGGTTGTGGACATGATAGTTTTTCTCATTCACCTTCAGCTGTCTAGACGCGTAGGCAATCACCCTACCATCCTGCATCAACACTGGGCCGAGACCAATGCACGACGCGTCACAATACACCGTATAGGACCCAGAACCAGTAGGCAACACTAACACTGGGGCTGTAGTCAAAGCAGTCTTGAGCTTTTGAAAGCTCTCCTCACATTTCTCAGTCTACCTGAATGGAGCACCCTTCTGGGTCAATCCGGTCATAGGTGATACAACAGACGAGAAACCCTCTACAAATCGATGGTAATACCCCGCCAAGCCAAGAAAACTCCGGATCTCTATAGCTGAGGACGGTCTAGGCCAACTCTGCAATGCTTCAATCTTCTTCGGATCTACCTTGATTCCCTCACTCGATACCACATGACCCAAAAATGCCACTGAATCTAGCCAGAATTCACACTTCGAAAATTTTGCATACAACTTCTTTTCTCTCAAGGTCTGAAGCACAGTCCTCAGGTGTTGCTCATGATCCTCCCGGCTCCGGGAGTACACCAGAATGTCGTCAATAAACACAATGATGAAAGAGTCAAGATAGGGCTGGAATACACTGTTCATCAAGTGCATGAATGTTGTTGATGTGTTGGTCAGCCCAAAGAACATCACAAGGAACTCGTAATGACCATACCGAGTCCTGAAAGCAGTCTTTAGGATATCCGACTCCCGAATATTCAATTGATGATAGCCTGAACGCAAGTCGATCTAAGAGAACACTGTGGCACCCTGAAGCTGATCAAATAGGTCAACAATATGTGGCAACAGATACCTATTCTTCACTGTAACCTTGTTCAACTGGCGATAATCAATACACATTCGCATAGAACCACCCTTCTTCTTTACAATTAAGATTGGAGCACCCCAAGGCGACACACTAGGCCGAATGAAGCCGTTACTTCTTGTGGCAACTATATGTGTCGCTGCAAAAAGTCATCACAAAAAGTCATATTTTTTGTGGTGACATCAGAGTCTAAAGAGAATAAGAAAAACAACATAATAAGGATAGAAGGGGAATCCGAGGTCTGCAGACGCTGGCAGATGTACCTTGAAGTCTCTACGTACGGTCCAACTCACTGGTATTTGGTATGGTAGGAAGAAGCTGGATCTGCACAAAAAGATGTGCAGAAGTATAGAATGAGTACACTACAACGGTACCCAGCAAGTACGAAGCCTAACCTCAGTAGAGTAATGTCGAGGTCAGGTCAGGGCCCTACTAGAATAAAAGGAAATGAGACAAAAAATGTAATAATACAATGAAACGACTGAGAAATGAAGAACGAGAAATTTCAGAAAGGTAACAGCACATCAAATAGAGGTAAACAACATGGCCGCTCCCGAAGTATCGCCTCGTAGTCCTAAAAGTAAATATACACAACAAGAAGATCTCCCGAGGTACCACCTCGTTGTCCCAAAAGTAAATATGCAACTCATAAATTATAGAACAACGAATTTACGGCAAGGAATCCTACATTTAAAGAACGAATACAATAATCAAGGAAACATGAAATTCAACTAAGCATGTTGCACGAATTTCAGGTAAAGGTTAAGACACATAGATATACGATACTAGGCTAACATGATAGATACACATGCCAAGGCAACTCAGTTAAGGAATTTAAAAGAAATCTGCTCAGCAAGAACCGGAATTTTCACAATTAGCCCGTGTACGCACTCGTCACCTCGCGTATACGGCGCTCACATATCACAAATTGTTACAACAGTACCAAATCCTAAGGGGATTTCCCCCACACAAGGTTAGACAAGTCACTTACCTCAAATCTCGCTCAATCAATCGGTAAGAATGCCTTTCCCTCGACTTTCCAACTCCGAACGGCCCAAATCTAGCCAAAACCAATTACATACTATAAATACAACTACAAGAAACTAATTTAAATAATGAAATTACGACTTTAGCAAAGAATTAAAAAATATCCCAAAAAGTCGACCTGGGCCCACGTCTCGGAATTGGGTAAAAGTCACAAAATACGAGCACCCATATATAGCACATGAAGCTAGTATTCCAAAAACAATTCTCAGCTCTCAACCATTGAACTTTAACTAGGTTGAATTTCTAAGCTTCTCGGTTTTATTATTTTATCAGAAGAAGAATGAAGCTTAAAACATCAAAAAGATGTTAACCTGGAAACACAGGATTTAACTTTTCTATTAATATATAATTAAGAACTAGAAGGCTACAAACGACACGAAGTCGTTGTAGTATAGTGGTGAGTATTCATGCCTGTCACCCGGGCGACCCGGGTTCTATCCCCGGTAACGGCGGTGTAAATTTTAAAATATTTTTAAATGGACTCTATAATATGCAGAGATAATCAGGTATAAAGACTTGGATCCGAGTCAATATGGGCTGTAGATTAGGCCTCAGAATAATATTGGACTTGCCATATCGTCCCACTTTACAGTTTTGTCTGAGGCTACTTGATCGTTTCAAAAATTCCGGTCCAAACAAAAAATGGGACTATTTTCGTATGTGTACGAGATTTTAAACATATTTACCCGGTTTTTCTAAGTTTTTCTATTTACAGAAAGTAGCTAAAGTGTTTTTACAAAATATATACAAATTCGTAAAAATTTACAATATATCTATAATTTGTCTACAACTTAAATACAAAATTTTTATATAAAATCCGGTCAAAAACTATAATTTACATACAATTTATATACAATTATGTTACTTGTATATATTTTGTATGCCGTTTCTATACCTGATATACAAAATATATACAATTTATTTGTCTTCTTTTTCGAGTTTCAAACTGAAATTTCAACCAAAACCAACTCGAATCTTCACCAAATTCGCTTAAAATTGAGATATAAACTCCAACAGATATCCCCAATCATTTGCAACAATACTCAATACAAACAAATAAGATATTCGCTAATTTTTGAATTCAAAGCTTCAAAACTTTTTAATAATTGTCAATGGATATTTTTAATCATCACACATGCTTTTTTGCTTCGTTCCCCGTTTCCCTCTCCTCATAAATCTATTTATAATTTTTTTCCACATGACTTAGCATCAACTCTCGTTCTCTAAAATCTAAATTAGTTTCTTTTTCAGAATTTTTGCTTCCTCCCTATCCATACCTTCGTAGTTTGAAGGTAGATTGCACATGACTCGATGATTCATCCCTTGATTGTCTTCTTCAGCTGACTTTATAAGAGCTTTGCCTCCGTAACTGTGCTGATTTCAGCGACACAAAATTAATGGGGAAAAATATGAAAAGGAAAGAAGAGGGACAGAAAATAGGTAAGATTAGAATCTAATATATTATTTTGTATATAGATGGTAAATTGTATATGCTAATGTAATTATGTAATAATTTCTCTAGGAGGGGAAAATAAGTTTATAATATAGTATAGCTAGGTAAAAATCTCATGAAAAATATGTTCACTTTTCATCTATTGAAATCAAATGCCATGGCCCAAAAAGAATAGCATTAAATTACATATCAAACTATAACATAATATAAACTTGAGATTTTTATTTATCTATACTGTTTTTGAAACTTACTATCCTCAATATTGAAGTTTTAACTTAATTCAAGTAGATATACAATTTACCAATTATATACAAAATAATGTATTAGAATCTAATCTTCCCTATTATCTCTCTCTTCTTCCTCAAATTCAAACTATCAAACCTCTTCAAACTCATGTTAGTCAGCATCCATTCATTGTTTTCCTTCCCAAATCAGTGGCTTAACCTAATTGTATTACTAGTAAAATCATGCACTTCCTCAACTAACAAGGAAGAATAATCACTAATGAAAATACAGTAAAAAAGAACATTAATTGAACCTTTGATATCATGGCAGCAACCTATTTTTTCCTAGTCATGAACACATGGATAACAATAAGATAAAAAAGGGAAAAATAGAATCGTGATTAAATAAATTGTTCAGAATAGGACATTGATACACAAATTCATGTAATTAGTTATGATTTTATACAAATTCATGTAATTAGTTAAGAGTTTATACAAATTCATGTGGGTTGGGGGAGCAGTGGCGAAACCAGAATTTCATTAAGGGGGTCAAAATATAAAGAAATAAACTCACCAACAAGTCAAGGAGTGTCAATACATAGTATATATACATATTTTATAAAAACATTACCTAACTACACAATATAATTTTCCGACAAAGGGGTGTCAGTTGACACCCCTTAAGTGTTTGTGGCTCCGCCACTGGGGGAGGGGAGGAAAGATTTACAGATAATCGATTTTAGGAGGGTAATTAAGACCAAATCATAGTTTAAGGGTGCACTAAATAAAATATACAAAATTTAGGATCTCTACCAAAATATAAGGTAAGTAATATCACACAATATAAAATTATAGCTAAATATCAGTCCTACCACAAACCTTAAAACTTTGTTGTATTTAAAGGGGAGGTCAGGGAGAGAGGAACCATCACACATTTGGGACCTAAGGTTTTTCTTTCAAGCTCCATTCGAGAAATGGTGATCCACCACCACTCAATATGAGTTTTAAAAGTGCATTTGAGTTAATTTCATCCTATTAATACTAGTAATAGCTTCGTTCCCCTATTTATTACCTCTTCTATGTTCATTTATGGTTATGTGATTTGCCGGGGTAATTGGATTAGTTTCAGAGAAGTTTCAGGATGAATTGGGATACTTAGTCCCAAGATTGAAAGCTTAAGTTAAAAGAGTTTACTGGAATTTGACTTTTGTGCAGACAACTACAGAATGAAGTTTTGATGGTTTCGATAGCTTCTCATGGTATTTTGGACTTAGACTTACGTACGGATTTGAATTTGGAGGTGCGTACGTTGTTTTGGCTTGAATTGGCAAAAGTTAGAAAGTTAAAATTTTGGAAGGTTGATAGGTTTGATCAAGAATTGACTTTATTGATATCGGATCCAGATTTTAGTTCAAGGAGTTGGGATAGATCCTTTGTGTCATTTGGGACTTGCACGCAAAATTTGAGATCATTCAGAGTTGATTTAATATGGTTCGGTATTGGTTTTTGAAGTTGAAAGTTTATTAGTTTCATTGGGCTTGAATTGTGGTGCGATTCGTGATTTTGATATTCTTTTGATGAGATTTGAGGCTTCGAGTAAATTTGGATCATATTTTAGGACTTGTCGGTATGTTTGGATAGGATCCTGAGGACCCCGAGGGTGTTTCGGATGGTTGTCAGATCATGTTTTGACTTAGAGGAACTGTTGATTCTGTGTTTCTGGTTACCTCTTTCGCGATTGCAAAGAGTGGGCCGCGATCGCGTAGAGTTATTGCTGGCAGGTGGGTCTTGTTCTTCGCGTTCGCGAAGAGAAGGCTGAGTTCGTGAAGCCTTGGGGTGTTTGTTCATCGCGAACGCGAGTGAGGCGACGCGTTCGCATAGAAGGAAGGGAGGGCGTGTGTGATGATCCGATAGGTCATCTTATATTTTAGAACCTAATTCTGTGTTTCGAGGTCTGAAAAAAATCTCATTTTAGCCTTCTTTTATTTACGTGCGCAGTCCGGGTGTTCTTCCGGAAGGCTTATATGGTAAAAACTGATAAAAATAAGAATGTTTCCTTAAAAATTCATTTAAGTTGACTTCCGTCAACATTTTTAGCAAACGGACCCGGATTCATATTTTGACGGTCCCGATGGATCCGTATCGTAATTTGGGACTTGGGCGTATACCCGGAATCGAATTTGGAGGTCCCTAGCTCAAGTTATGAATTTTGGTTGAAAATTGAAAGTTTGAAATTTAATGGTTGTTAAGAATTGACTGATGCTTGGTCTTGTTGATACCGGGTCCGTATTTTGGTTCCGGAGTCCGATACAGGTCCACTATAATATTTATGACTTATCTGTCGAATTGGGTGAGAAACAGAGTTGATTTGACCTGATTCAGACATTCGATTGTGAAAATAGAAGTTTTAAAGCTTTCTTGAAAATTTCATTTGATTTGGTGTCCAATTCGTAGTTCTAGGTGTTATTTTTGTATTTTGTTCGCGCGAGCGAGTTTGTATGAGGTTTTTGGACTTGTGTGCATAATTGGTTTGGAGCCCCGAGGGCTCGAACGAGTTTCGGATAGGCTACGAGTGTTTTGAAACTTAGAAAATCTGGTTTTTTGTGCTTCGACTGTTATCTGGTGTCTTCTTCTTCACGTTCGCGAAGGTACTCTCGCGAACACGAAGAGTAAACTGGGGCTGGGTGATTTTCTTAATCGAGAACACGGTAGCTGGGTCGTGAACGCGACCAGCTTCTCGCGAACGCGAAGCTTTAGGGACCTGGGGGAAGTTAGTCATTCTACGTGAATGCGAGCATTAGCTCGTGAAAGAGAAGGCCAGGGGGAACAGCCTTCGCGAACGCGAAGGAGGACTCGCAATGCGAAGGAGGATGCGCAGTGCGAAAGCCACTCGGGCTGCTGCTCATCACGAACGCGGCAGGCCCTTTGCGAATGCGAAGAAGGCCTGACGTCTGTGATTTAAAATAGAACAGTAGCGGGATTTTCCCAAATTTTCATAACCCTTCCATTAGAACTCGGACGAGGAGCGATTTTGAAGAGAAAACTCAACAACAATTCATAGGTTTGTACTCTTTAACTCATTTTCTTCCATTTCTAACATCACCCATTAAATTCCTAGCCCTAATCTTTGTTCTTTCATGGTAAAAAACTAGGGATTTAAGATGGATTGGTCTTTTTTTGCAAATTGGGGATTTAGACCTTAATTTCGGGTAGGATTCCTAAACTAATTACATAATCGGGCTCGAGGGTGAATGGGTGAATGGATTTTGGTCCGAACCTCGAGTTTTGACCAAGCGAACCTGGGGGGTCAATTTTTGACTTTTTGGGGGATAGTTTGGGGAATTTAAATATATGCATTATAATTGATTTCTTTAGCAATATTTGATATTATTGAGTCATTTGTGGTTTGGAGGTGGATTCTAGAGAAAAGGCGGTAATTGAGCATTGAGTGGCTTTTGGAGCGAGGTAAGTGTCGTGGTTAACCTTGACTTGAGGAAGTAGGACTTGTTTATCTATTTGCTACATGTTTAAATGTTGGAGAACAACGTATATGTGAGGTGACGAGTACTTATGTGTTGTAATCGGGTTAAAGCATTCCGGTGGGGCTTGGTTTCTTGCAATTATAGCTTCCTTTGTTCATGTTATCCATGTTTAGACTAGTATTGTTAAATTGATCGTTCTTATCATGTTTATGGATCTTCTGGTGATAATTGAGTATTGATTCCGAAGTTGAGGTTGATATTGTGAAACCAAATGTTGACGTAAGGCTTGTACTTGTTATTCTATCTCCCCGTTGTTAGTTTTTTATTGCATTATGGTAAGGGAGAGTGTTAATGCACGAAGGGTGATGCCGTACCATATTATGAGTGTTAATGCACGTAGGGTGATGCCGCGCCATATTATGAGTGTTAGTGCACGAAGGGTGATGCCGTGCCATATTGTGAGTGTTAATGCACGTAGGGTGATGCCGCACCATATTATGAGCGTTAGTGCACGAAGGGTGATGCCGTGCCATATTGTGAGTGTTAATGCACGAAGGGTGATGCCGTGCCATGTTATGAGAGTTAATGAACGAAGGGTAATGTCGTGCCGTTTCTATTGATTTTATGGTGAGGTTGAAAGTAAAAGTATGGAGGGTGATGCCGTGCATTTTTCCTTTACTGTGTTAACTTGTTCATATTGGTTCATAGTATATTGTATGTTCAAGTTACCATTCTACTGTAGTTCTCTATCTCGTATCCCCCTCAGCATGTTTTCCCCTTCCAATAGTACATGTTTAGATGTTATTTGTACATATACTGTTAAATTGCACAAGTTTGTTATGTAGGTGTCTTGTCATAGCCTCGTCACTACTTCGTCGAGGTTAGGCTCGACACTTACCAGTACATGGGGTCGGTTGTACTGATACTGCACTCTGCACATCCTATGCAGATTTTGGTATTGGTCACAGCTGATCGAGAGACGTAGCAGCTCGGACAGGTTCATCGGAGACTCAAGGTAGATCCGTTGGCGTTCGCAGACCTTGAAGTCCCCATCTATCTTTTTAGTTTTTTTTACTGTTTCTTTCGTTCAAACAGTTGTATTTCTTTCAGACTTTTACTTGTAGTAAATCCTAGAAGTTCGTGAATTGTGACTCCAGATCCGGGTGATAGTAATTAATGAAGTTGTTATATTATTCCCCACTTATTGTATTTCATTTTAGCTTCCTTGATGCTATTTACTGAATTGAATAAGGATTGGATTAATAATTCTCTAACGTCGGCTTTCCTAGCAAGTGAAATGTTAGGCGCCATCATGGTCCCGACGGTGGGAATTCCGAGTCATGATAGCCTGAGGATGGCATGCGGTTGTTCATCGCAATCGCGTGTTCAGGTCCGGGATCACGTAGTTGTTGGGTGTTGGTCATCGCGTTCGCGACTAAGATATCGCATTCACGAAAGAAGATTGAGAAGCTGGTGAATTTTGTTCTTCGTGATCGCGAAGGACTTTCCGCGATCGCAAAGGATAATGCCTGCACAGATTATATAGTACTCTATTTCGAGAGTTTGGTTCATTTTAACATATTTTGAGTTATAGAGCTAGGTGCTGGGCAATTTTGGAGGGAATTTTCACGATTTAGATTGTGATAAGAGTTTTTGACTCGAATTTGTTATTATTTCATGATTCCATCTTTATTTTTAGCATTTAATTGGTGAATTAAAGTGAAGAAGTGTGGGATTTTAGTAATATGTTATTTTTCAGTGAAGGTGATGCCGAGGGGATCAATGGATGAATAATGCACTTAGTGGGAGGAAAAAGAGTTGAGCAGGAGGAAAACTCAGGTGCGCAACCACACATGATAGACCCCCAGTGCGCACTTGAGCACTCATGTGATGCAGTGTAATGCGAGAGGTGCGCGGTCACACCTTCAGGTGCACGGCTGCGCACGTCCGCTTTCGGGAACTTTACCCAGGCCTATTTTTGTAAATTCGGAGGCGACTCTTTTTGACCTATATGAAGCCTAGCTCGTCTCAAAACAAGGTATCTCAGATTTTGGAGTAACTTTTGGAGAGAAGAAGGCAAGGAAACAACGGAGACTCTAAGTACTTTATCCAATTCATTCAATACGGAAGTTTGGTTGATTTTGGGAATTGTAATGTCTTTTTGTTCTTCTAATACTCTTGTGATGAACAACTTCTCTACTATGGAGTAATCTTTCTTTGGGTTATTGACAGATATTGTGATTTGACTATTGTTTGGGGTTTACTCTATGTTAATTGCCTAAATTCATTGAATGGGTTATTAATTGAATGGCAAGACCAATTGTGGTTTTACTTTTATTAAAAGAGAAGTGTTGCTGCAATTCATATTAGGTTATCTTCTTTGGGTAAATTTTATGCCTCTCATAAGTAATCGAAAAAGCTTGAAGAGTTATCAATTGACCCAATTCGGAAGAATAGTCGAGAGACATTCTTCGTAAGATCATTCATTCAATGTATTTTTGCATATGTTCATAGAACCTGTCATTAGGTTGGTCAACGGAACTCTCATTCATTCGGAAGAAGAATTTGAAATCAAAAGAGTCAATAGAAGTTAAGAGTGAACTTAGCACGGAGTACCCAGAATAATAGTTGATCACATATCTTGTCACAACCCTTACTTGTCACCTAGATATTCAATCATTGTTATTTAGTCACTAAAATTCTATTATTTTCTCATAATCGATAATCTTAATTTTTATTATTAATCGGTATTAAATTGAATCAAAAGTTTATTTTCCTGGATAGTATTAAGCTGAAGATTTATTAGAACATTATTTAAACCAATCCTTGTGGAGACAATTTAATACTATACTATCTTTGACTAGCGAGCCTAAGTTTTATACACCGGTTTTGCGCTTGTCATTCTCCCAGATTTTATATAGTATGTGGAATACACTCGCCCTTTGACGATGCCACATAATAAATTTTATTCTTAAATGAGTATTAGTCTAATAACATAATTAATTAAGATGATAATATTTTACCTAAATGTCATGACCCAAAATCCAGCTAGTCGTGATGGCACCTAACCCAACCCGCTAGGTAAGCCAATTATCAACTATCTAATTCCAATAATAATTATTAAAGCAATTTAAGTAAAGAAAACTCTTAATCATATATATTTCCCAAGAACTGGTAGTACAAATCACGAGCTTCTAAGAATAGAGTTTACAAAGCTGGTATGAAATAAATACATCATTTGTTTGAAAAGTACATAAACAGAGCTTTATGAATCTAGGATACCATGAACAAGAGGCAACTACAACCGGAACGCAGGTACACCTTCAGATCCAGCTCCCAACTAACGCAGCAACATCAACGGCCAATATCTGCACGCAAAGTGTAAAAGTGTAGTATGAGTACAATCGACCCCATATACTCAATAAGTAACAAACGTAACCTTAGGTTGAAAGTAGTGACGAGCTCGTATCAAGGTCAGAGTCCAACTTCCATAACCAACAATAGTTCATAAAAATATAAAACAAGAAATACCTGAAGTAACTCAGAGATAAAATTCTCAATAAAATCATGATTTCTGAAAATAGTTCTGCCTTTCAAGTACATCAGTGAAAACCTAAATCGTTTACCGAAGTTGTCAAAAAAATATGAGTTAGTTTGAAAACGATAATTTTCCCAAAATCCTTTCCGTAATAAATAAGATGTTTTATTTTCATTCTAGATAGCAGTGTAAAACAAATGCATCATTATGCCCATATATCAACATGTGTGAGAAATCATAAATGATGTGATACTGTACAGCATGAGAAAAATACATCTCTATGCTTGTATTTTATGTGTGTATATCAATGCAATATATCTCAGAGATAAACTCATGTACTCACACTCTCAGAGTACTCAATCTCACTTTCTCACACATTCCATTCATCATGCCCAATCACTCTGTATTGTATATGGCCAATCCGGCCCAGGGAAGATCCATCCCGGAATATACACATCAACTGATCATCATTCACTCAGTACCGAGTAGGGCCAAATCAGCCCGTGGAGAAGATCTATCTCCAGGTATATAATACTTCGGACAAGATCCATGTTCAGGGAAGATCCATCCCTCAATAATATCAACCGCGCTCACTGGGGGTGTGCAGACTCCGGAGGAGCTCCTTCATCCCCAGCGCAATAAACCGCAAGGACAACTTACGTGTCATAATATCAATATATGGAATCGCACGGACAACTCACTTGTCGCACGGACAACTCGCGTGCTATAATGTTAACATCTGGAATCGCACGGACAACTCACGTGCTATAGTGACAACATCCTCACAAACAGGCCCCCGACCTCACTCAGTCATCAATCTCTCCAGTCTCACTCACGGGCTCACGATGTCATGAAACTAGCCCGACGACAATGATATGATGTATTAATAAATAACAGTTGAGACTGAGATATGATATGAATGCATGACTATGACTGAGTACGAAATATCAATGAAATCAGTGAAATGACAGCAAGAAACGATCACTATGGGTCCTAGCAGTGTCGTCATAAAGTCTAAACATGATATCTAGCATGATTGACAGCTCAATTACTTTATCATATGGTGAAAACACGGACATCAACAAAATAGGACTACTATACAGTTCCATGGAAACAACAGAGTCCCAATTCACATAGTGCACGCCCACACGCCCATCACATAGCATGTGCGTCACCTCAATACCAAATTCATATGACGTATAATCAGGGTTCATACCCTCAGCTCCAAGATTAGAAGAGTTACTTACCTCGAACAAGGTGAAATCCAATGCCGAGCAAGCTAGACAATGCTCCAGAAATCCCATTATGGGCGTATAAACTATTGAACGGCTCGAATCTAGCCACAATAAATTTGATTCAGTCCACACAATTTATAGGAATTAATTCCATATCAAAATTCTCATATTTTCCACAAAATACGAAATTACACTCCAAAAATCGCCCGTGGGGCCCACGTCTCGGAATCCGACGAAACTCACAAAATCCGACAAACCATCCAATTACAAGTTCAACCATACTAATTTCACTCAAATCCGACTCCGAATCGGTGTTCAAATTTCGAAAATTCATTTTATAAAATTGTATAAAATTCCTCCGATTTCTCTCAAAAAATCAATATTCTAACGCCGAACACGAGGATTAATTCATGGAATATAATCACAAGGGAGTCAAGAACACTTACCCAAGGTTGTGTAGAAATATTCCTCTCCAAAATCGCCCAAACCGAGCTCCAAAATCCGAAAATGGTGAAAAATAGCGAAACCCCGAACTTAAAGGGTTCTGCCCAGCACCTTCGCAGATGCGGTCAAGAGGTCGCACCTGCGACCCTGCTTCTGCGGAAAAGTGGGAGCATTTGCGAGCCAGGCCGCTTCTGCTGAAAGCCAAGCGCAGATGCGACTCCGCATCTGCGGAAAATAATTACGCACATGCGAGCACTACCCAGCCAGCACTCCCTCGCTTCTGCGACCTCATCATCACTTCTGCGACCATCGCACCTGCGAGTCCATTTTCGCAGGTGCAAAAATATCAGAACCAGCAACGTTCAACAATGCAATATGCAACGAGATTGATCCGAACCTCGTCCGAAACTCACTCGAGGCCCCCGGGACCTCAACCAAATATACCAACATTCCCCATAACATAATACAGACCTACTCGAGGCCTCAAATCACACCTAACAATATCGAAACGACGAATCACACCTCGAATCAAAATCCTTGTACTTTGAACTTCCAAATTCTATATCTTGTGCCGGAACACATCAAATCAATCCGGAATGACTTAAAATTTTACACACAAGTCACATTTCATATTACGGACCTATTATAATTTCCAGAATTGGATTCCGCCCCAGATATCAAAAAGTCAACCCCCGGTCAAACATCCCAAAAATTTGACTTTCGCCATTTGAAGCCTAATTCCACTACGGACCTCCAAAATTTTTTTTGGACACGCTCCGAAGTCCAAAATCACCATACGGAGCTATTAGAATCATCGAAATTCAAATCCGAGGTCGTCTACACATAAGTCAACATCTGATTGACTTTTCCAACTTAAGTTTTTCATTATGAGACCAAGTGTCTCAATTCATTCTGAAATCCTTCCGGACTCGAACTAACTAATCTGATCGGTCATAATACAGTTGTAAAGCACAAATAGAGAAGTAAATGGGGGAACATGGCTATAATACTAAAAATGACCGACCAGGTCGTTACATTCTCCCCCACTTAAACATACGTTCGTCCTCGAACATGCCAAGAGTTGTTTCCAAGCCACCAAATCACTATTCCATCTTACCATGCACGAACCCGAGGGTGATCCCATGTCACCCTATTCTATATAGGCTTGACAACACCATACGACTGAAAATTATTAATTTAACCTTAGCCCAAAAACCTTGGAATTCAATTCCCAACCCTCAGAATTTCTTTTCAAGACACTGTATGAGTCTGAACAAGCTGCATCGAGCCAAAACCATGACCACAGATATAATCACCTAACATATTACACACTCGCATGCTCGTAGCACCCTTACTGATCACAATAACTACTCCAAACCAATCAAGTACTAGAATTAAACCCCATATCGAACAAAACCTCATCCCAAAACCTTCGTACATTGTTGATAATAAAAAGAAACACGCAGAATCTTGTAACCCCTTATCAAGTCATGGAGGTCTCTCCCTAACAAGGACCATAATCACTTTCTAAACCAACTTTCAATGCCAGCCTCCCAAATATACCGTTTCAAACGTGATAGTACCTATTCTAGGTCCAATGACCATATATTATTAAACATAACTTTTCCACAGACATGTCGCACCAATATAACTCAGAGCCACAAACCGTGCCATCCGTGCGCCAATACGCAATAATTCAAATGTACTGAGTCATGAAAAATGACTCTAACGAGAGAACTGCTCCGCAAGATTAACAAGTACCACCACAAAGAAATGCTGAAAGTCCATCACACGATTCTAACAGAAGGTTCTTACCTTATCAGAACTTCACTGCAATGCGTGACCCCATCCAAATGCTGGTCCATATTATATACCTCGAGCCACCCTGCTCAAAATCAATAACCACGGAGAAGCAAATGATCACACAAAACCTGAAAGAACATAACCAATATGCAATCGATCATGCAACACCCAAATACTCATCTCGCTCAGATTCCGCCATAAGGCCCCCAATAGAACCGCCCCATGTGTACATATAACCAATGAATCACAACTCCTCATAGCATAGAAGAGTAACTCACCGATCATTCCAAAACACGAATAAGCTCAACAACAATCGAATGGCACATCCCTCAACAATAGCAGTATGTAGCCAACCAATCTGGTTCGGTGTAGAATACACATCCTAATTGGGCCTACCAATAGACTCCCAAATCAGCTCTAGTCACCCACAGATAGATAAATAACCTCCGAAAGTCCACAATGACTGAATCATAACACATTCTATTATCTGGCTAGCTTCGGCCACAACTTCACAGTCCGCAACCATGAAATAATCTATTCCTAAAAACTCCTAGTATCCAAATACATAGAACACATGAATCACCATTTCCGATCCCATCTCTACCGCTTGAATGTCTAACACATCTCTCATACACGATCATCCCATGGGGAATACTCCTCCCATTCTTTCGTTCCTCATAGCAACCTCTTAAAACCATCAGTCGATCAACCAGGAGAGTGTCGCAACACCTATGAAATATTCATAATTCAAAACATAGTGTGCCTTCTGAAACGTACACTCTACTCATGCACTACCAAATAGTTATAACTAACCATCGAAAACCGTCCATGCCCTCTAAGAATTTATGACCTCCCCTTCAAAACTAAATCGTGACCTTGCACACACAAACCTTAATCCCACACAACACACCGTATCTATTATGCCATCATATGAAAAATACGAGAACCTCATAACCATTCTGAGTCACAAGTAGAATACATATCCGATCACTCAGAAGCCTTCCATTTGATCCCATCCGGTAGAAAATCACAATGCTCAACATGTTCCTCAGGTCAGTAGGAAATATCCATTTCAAACCATGGTAGAAATCCTCGAGAATGCTTTGGAATCCATTTGCACATAATCAAGCCATTAGAACTGAATCTGTCTAACTGAACCAAGCCACGCAGGTCGCCAAACCCAAGAGTATTGCCACAAGGTACATGCAGAAAACCCCCACATCATAAGCACCCAAAGAATCGATCATATCCATTACCATATGGATCCAACCTACCACCAAGCTGTCCTATTTCTCCAAGTCCCTTTCGAATTTGTCTTCAAATTGATACTTCTCCTTTCTAAAACACCACGATCTTTAACCATAACTCACCCCACGAACCCTAGCATAGAACCACAATGCCCTAAGGCCCATAAGCCATTGAATTCCCTCTTAAGTACCCCAAAAGCACCACAACCGAGGAATCCACTCTGAAAGACCTTATGTAAATTTAAAATTGTCCCTCTTTCCTTTCTTATACTGAAATATAGAATCCATAGTCATACAGAATTACCGCATGTCCAAGCACCATTAAATGCAAATCTCAAATTTTATCCATACATAAGTCTGAAGGAATTCACAATTGCTATATGCAAACCTCGGACCTATTGGAACTTTCTCGAGAGTCACCCACTTTGCTCAAATCTAAAAAAATTACATCGCCCAAACGGGCTGAAAGACACGTGCCTCATTAGTATAACACCACTTAAAGAAGTAACCCTACCTTAATACCACCGATCCAATTCATACTCTGTGCGCACTACATCCTTCACAAATAATAACTCACTCATTCCATGATTTTCATATATTCATAAGTGAAATATAACCCGTATCCAGAAATTTTCTTACTCAATTATTCTCAAAATCCACCTCTGCAAGTCACCACTGATTCCCAAGTATACCTCAGACCAAAATAAAAATTTGACATATAACCATGAATTGAATTGTCAATAGCAGACTCCCCCACTTGGCTCAACGCCATAAATTTAAACACTCGATAACTCACAATACCCATACTCTATTACTGCCTTAATACCGCAGTCAGTTTAACGAAAATTCTTCTCAAGCTCATACCACGCCAACCATAAAAATACCTCAATCGTCCGCTAAGCTCGCATCCATTCCCTTAACAACCCAAGTCAACCTTCTCAACCAGATTCAAATTCAAGTCTCAACACATACGCCCCGCTGGCAGTAAAGAAACTCTCTATTCACATCATAAGGAACACACCTACGTAGATTACTCCATAAGAGATAACCCACCTGCTTAGTCTCAAATTGGCATCTTGTTATACCTTTTCGCAGCTACAATTACTATGAAATCACTTAATCTTTCTGAGTCTAAACTCATTAACCAGACACGAGAATTTAATTTGCCCCAAAACTTAACCACGTGAAAGATCTTTCAAAACATTTACACTCGAGACTGTACGTCACATCAAAACGAAAATCAAGCACCCAATGGCCATTTTTACATTTTAAGGAAGCACTTCTCGTCATATTCAAATTGCCTTACCGCATCTCGCAGTTACATCATGCTCATCACAAGGCCATTCCATAGCTCACCGAGTAGCAAATTCCACTCGTAGGGACATTACCGGACATATGAGTCCAAATGTACAAGTTACAACTGAAGCTACCGAGCTTAAGCTGCGGTCTAACCATGGCCTCAAGTCCTCCACACTGGCCCATCACCGAAGCACATAATACATATCTCGAACCTCGTTCATAGAATCACAAGCTGGCGATGCACAGCTGATACCGAGAGCTCATGTGCGCATACGAATGTGTGGAAGAAATTCAAAGAGTTACGCTTCAAGCTGAATCAATGTCGCACGATAAGGAAAGAAAGATGGGAAATATATCCTAAATGTCCTGTAGCCTCTCGAAGATAGGTATGGACGTCATCATATCGATACGCAAGACTACTAGACACTTGCTCATGACTTGTAGAACCTATGAACCTAGAGCTCTGATATCACCTTGTCACGACCCAAAATCCAACTAGTCATGATGGCACCTAACCCAACCCGCTAGGTAAACCAATTATCAACTATTTAATTCCAATAACAATAATTAAAGCAATTTAAGTAAAAAAAATCTTAATCTTATATATTTTCCAAGAATTGGTGGTACAAATCATGAGCTTCTAAGAATAAAGTTTACAAAGCTGGTATGAAATAAATACATCATCTGTTTGAAAAGTACATAAATAGAGTTTTATGAATCTAGGATACCATGAATAAGAGGCAGCTACAACCAGAACGCAGGTACACCTTCAGATCCAGCTCCAAACGAACGCAGCAACATCAACGGCCAATATCTGCACGCAAAGTGCAGAAGTGAAGTATGAGTACAATCGACCCCATATACTCAATAAGTAACAAACGTAACCTTAGGTTGAAAGTAGTGACGAGCTCGTATCAAGGTCAGAGTCCAACTTCCATAACCAACAATAGTTCATAACAATATAAAATAAGAAATACGTAAAGTAACTCAGAGATAAAATTCTCAATAAAATTATGATTTCTGAAAATAGTTCTGCCTTTCAAGTACATCAGTGAAAACCTAAATCGTTTACCGAAGTTGCCAAAAAAATATGAGTTAGTTTGAAAATAATAATTTTCCCAAAATCCTTTCCATAATAAATAAGATGTTTCATTTTTATTCTAGATAGCCAGGGTAAAACAAATGCATCACTATGCCCATATATCAACATATGTGAGAAATCATAAATGATGTGATACTGTATAGCATGAGAAAAGTACATCTCTATGCTTGTATTTCATGTGTGTATGTCAATGCAATGTATCTCAGAAATGAACTCATGTACTCACACTCTCAGAGTACTCAATCTCACTTTCTCACACATTCCATTCATCAGGCCCAATCACTCGGTACTGTATATGGCCAATCCGGCCCAGGGAAGATCCATCCTTGATTATACACATCAACTTATCATCAGTCACTCAGTACCGAGCAGGGCCAAATCAGCCCGTGGAGAAGATCCATCTCTAGGTATATAATACTACGGACAAGATCCATGTCCAGGAAAGATCTATCCCTCAATAATATCAACTGCGCTCACTGGGGATGTGCAGACTCCGGAGGGGCTCCTTCATCCCAGGTGATATAAACCGCACGGACAACTCACCTGCTGCACGCGGACAACTCACGTGTTGCACGGACAACTCACGTGCCATAATATAAATATCCAAAATCGCACAGACAACTCACATGCCGCACAGACAACTCACGTTCTATAATGTCAACATCTGGAATCGCACGGACAACTCACATGCTATAGTGACAACATCTTCACAAACAGGCCCTCGGCCTCACTCAGTCATCAATCTCTCCAGTCTCACTCACGGGCTCACAATCTCATGAAACTAGCCGTCAACAATGATATGATGTATCAATAAATAACAACTGAGACTGAGATATGATATGAATGCATGAATATGACTGAGTACGAAATATCAATGAAATCAGTGAAATGACAGCAAAAAACAACCACTATGGTTCCTAGTAGTATCGTCATAAAGCCTAAACATGATATCTAACATAATTGACAGCTCAATTACTTTATCACATGGTGAAAACACGGACATCAACAAAATAGGACCACTATACAATGCCATGAAAACAACAGAGTCCCAATTCACATGGTGCACGCCCACACGCCCGTCACCTAGATGTGCATCGCCTCAATACCAAATACATAACACGTATAATCAGGGTTCATACCCTCAGCTCCAAGATTAGAAGAGTTACTTACCTCGCACAAGATGAAATCCAATGCCGAGCAAGCTAGACAATGCTCCAGAAATCCCATTATGCGCGTATAAACTATTGAACGGCTCGAATCTAGCCACAATAAATTTGATTCAGTCCACACGATTTATAGGAATTAATTTCATATCAAAATTCTCATATTTTCCACAAAATCCGAAATTACACTCCAAAAATTGCCCGTGGGACCCACGTCTCGGAATCCGACGAAACGCACAAAATCCGACAACCCATCCAATTACAAGTTCAACCATATTAATTTCACTCAAATCCAACTCTGAATCGGTATTCAAATCTCGAAAATTCATTTTATAAAATTGTATAAAATTCCTCCGATTTCTCTCGAAAAATCAATATTCTAATACCGAAAATGAGGATTAATTCATGAAATATAATCACAAGGGAGTCAAGAACACTTATCCAAAATTGTGTGGAAAAGTTCATCTCCAAAGTCGCCCAAACCGCGCTCCAAAATCCGAAAATAGTGAAAAATAGCGAAACCCCGAACTGAAAGGGTTCTGCCCAGCACCTTCGCAGATGTGGTCAAGAGGTCGCACCTGCGACCCCCCGCTTCTGCGGAAAAGTGGACGCATTTGTGAGCCAGACCGCTTCTACGGAAAGCCAGGCGCAGATGCGACTCCGCATCTGCGGAAAATAATTACGCACCTGCGAGCACTGCCCAGCTAGCACTCCCTCGCTTCTGCGACCTCATTGTCGCTTCTGCGACCATCGTACTTGCGAGTCCATTTCCACATGTGCGAAAATACCAGAACCAGTAGCATTCAACAATGCAATATGCAACGAGATTGATCTGAACCTCGTTTGAAACTCACTCGAGGCCCCCGGGACCTCAACCAAATATACCAACAAGTCTCATAACATAATACGGACCTACTAGAGGCCTCAAATCATACCTAACAACAGCGAAACGACGAATCACACCTCGAATCAAAATCTATGAACTTTGACCTTTCAAATTCTATATCTTGTGCCGGAACACATCAAATCATTCCCTAATGACTTCAAATTCTACACACAAGTCATATTTCATATTACGGACCTATTCCGATTTCCAGAATCGGATTCCGATGCCGATATCAAAAAGTCAACCCCCGGTCAAACTTCCCAAAATTCGACTTTCGCCATTTCAAGCCTAATTCTACTACGGACCTCCAAAAAACTTTTCGGACATGCTCTTAAGTCCAAAATCACCATACGAAGCTATTGGAATCATCAGAATTCAAATCCGAGGTCGTCTACACATAAATCAACATCCGATCGACTTTTCCAACTTAAGTTTTTCATTATGAGACTAAGTGTCTCAATTCATTTCGAAATTCTTACGGACCCGAACTAACTAATCCGATAGGTCATAATATAGCTATAAAGTACAAATAGAGCAGTAAATAGAAGAACGGGGCTGTAATACTCAAAACGACCGACCGGATCGTTACACTAATATACCCAAATACTTACCATAACCCGTTTATTCCATTTCATTTAATTTCACCCCACTGTAAAAATTTCCCAAAGAAATCCAAAATAATATTCCTTGAAAGAATATTGTTGCGCGCTTGAACACCGGCAACTCAAAGAACCCACTTACTCTTTTGTTCTTGTTGAATTATTTCATCTACAATTTTATTTGAATTTTGTCAATTAATTAATAATCTAAATGTTTTTTGTGTAAATAAGATAAAAAAGCATTACTCTAGCAAAATTGGAGAATGAAGAGCGATTACAGTCGTGAGGTGTAATCTTGACGTGAATGATGATAGTATGTGTGGTATAACTTGTGATTTTAAAGAGAGGAATTGAAAAAATGAGGTGATATTAACTCCCAAGTTGTATTCTTTATTTTTCCATCTCAAAATAAAATTTTATTTTGTTCGTCTATAAGTAAATAGGGTACTATTTTTGTTCATAAATGACTACTTGTTGTTCCCATCTGGTAACTCAACGTAAGCAGGTGGGCAAAAATGAAGGAAAGATAGATGAAGAAGAAAAGAAGAAAGAGGAAGAGAAGAAAACAAAGAATATGAAAAGAAAAAAAGGTTTAGTATTTCCTTTAATACAACTAATTAATGTAATTAGTGCGAATTCTAATGAAAACAAGACATCTGTATTTTTTAATCATATTTTTATCATTTTTCTATCTGTCGCACGCCTTTTGTACTGTGAAATTAATTTCTCTGATATGTCATCTATTAAGGAGGAAATAATTTAAGTTTGGACAAGTACATGTAGGAAAAACGACACCCGTAAAGGTTAAGCGAGAAACTCATTTTTCGGGACAAGTATAGGAAGCAACCTATGTATTTTGCCTTAAATAATTTGTGCAAATGATACAATCTGAATAATTACACAATGTATTTATTTAATTAGTGTAAATATTGAATGTGAGTAACATGTTTTTCAATCCTCAACTCCAATATCCCGTTCCCGTTCATTTGGCAAAGTCGATTTACAATATTACTACATTGATTTCAAATTTAATATTTTAACATGTGCGCCATTACATTGCACATTTTCCTTTTTAGACTGTATCATAAAAAATAATATATTTTTATATTTAGAAATAATATAACTTTTATTTTTTATTTTATTTTTAATGAGTTGTTTATAGCCACAAAATATCTATGATTTATTTTAGTCCAGAAATTTCAAATTTTGTTTTTCTTAAATTTCATATTTCATCAAATGTTATTACAGAAAATAGGATAGAGGAAGTATTAGTTTCACGACTTCATTGCAAAACATAAAAAATAAGATGTTTGATCATATACCATGCATGATTCCAAACATGATACGCCATGAATTACATCGAGTAAAGATAAATGATGTGCTGCATTGTGTGATCATCACACTTAAAATTTTAATTAAGCTGATAGAGATGGCACACTTTTAAATTACTTAATTATATTTTCATATATATCAGCACGCTTCCAAATCACGTGTGTGTATGTGTGTTCCTTTTTCATAGGCAAACAAGCAGTTTTTTCTTTTTTTTCTCATGACGATAATATTAATATGAACTCAGAACCTCTACCTATCCCGATATTATGTTGAATAGTGCGACTATTATTTTGATGACTTAAATTGTAGATGAAATGGTAAGTCACACGTGCATGGAGACAACGTGAACGGCCATTGAAAATGATGAGATTAACGAATCATATATCTTGCCAAAAGTAATAGAATTCGAAGAGAATATTGATGTGATAAGAGACTTGATGATGTTGGAGTACGAAGGAAGCAATAGCTATATTTTAGATAGATTGAGACATATGCTTCATGACATTGTTACCAACACCTTAATTTCCCCCTCTTATGCATGGGTTTCGTTGAGAGGATTGGATGCTTTCTCAATTAGTTAATCGAATCCACAATTTTTTTAATTCCGTGATTTGTTGCCCGGGTGTCCCCACTGTTGCTTTGTTAAAGTAGCGGAGCCAAGAATTCTAGTCAGAATATTCAAAAACTAATTAAAAATATCATACCTAAAATCAGACGCGAGCACTATGTGGACCATGACTGCACGACGCATTAGGGAAGCTGCTGGAGAGGTATTAGGGGTCTCGAAGGACTGCTCTGGTAGTCACAAAGGAGACTGGTGGTGGAATGGAGAAGTCCAAGAAAAGGTAAAAACCAAGAAAGCGGCGTATCTGAAGTTAGTAGATAGCATAGACGATGAGGAGAAGAGGACGAATAGGGAGTGGTAGATGGCTAAGAAAGAGGCAAAGTTAGTCGTTACGGAGGCTAAGACCGCATCATTTAATTTAGTCATTTATACAAAGATCTTGAGGGTAGTGGCGGGAATAGAAGGTTGTTTAGGCTACCCAAGGTAAGGGAAAGGAAGGCCCGTGAGTTGTACCAAGTGAAGTTCATCAAGGAAGAAGAATGTAAATTTGTTGGGTGAGGCGCATATCCATCGAAAATGGCAAACTTACTTCCATAATCTCTTTAACGAGGAGGGGGACAGAAATATTATACTGGGTGATTTGGAATTCTTCGAGAGTCATTGTGACTATGGTATTTTAGGCGTATTAGGGTTGAGGAGGCCGTGGGAGGTATCCGTAAGATGAGCAGGGGCAAATCGACCGGGCCAGATAAAATTTCGATGGAGTTTTGGAAGAGTGTGGGAAGGGCGAGCTTGGAGTGGCTCACTAGGCTATTTAATATCATTTTTAGGATGAAACAGATGCTTGAAGAATGAAGGTGGAGCACGATGGTTCCTTTGTACAAGAACAAGGGTGATATCCAAAATTACAACAACTATCGAGGTATTAAGATGCTTAGTCATACAATTAAAGTTTAGGAGAGGGTGGTGGAGCTAAGGGTGAGGTGGTGTGTCTATTTTCGAGAACTAGTTTGGATTTATGTAGGCTGTTTGATTATGGATGCCATTCACCTTGTTAGGAGATTGATGGAACAATATAGGGAAAGGAAGAGGGATTTTCATATAGTGTTCATCGACGTAGAAAATATTTACGATAAATCCCCGGGGGAGGTTTTGTGGAGATATTTAGAGGCTAGAGGTGTACATGTGGCCTATATTAGCGCGATTAAGGACATGTATGATGGAGCGAAGACCCGGGTGAGGATTGTGGGAGGGGACTTAGACCATTTTCCGGTCATGATGGGGTACTAGAGGCCGACACTCAACCCGTTTTGTTTGCCCTGGTGATGGACGTACTGACGCGCCACATCCAAGGGAAGGTGTCTAGGTGTATGTTATTTTCAGATGACATTATTTTGATAGACGAGACGTGAGGCATTGTTAACGCGAGGTTAGAGGCGTGGAAGCAGACCCTAGACTCTAAAGGTTTCAAGTTGAGCAGGACCAAGCTAAATACTTAGAGTGTAAGTTTAGTGGTGCTAGTAATGGAGTTGAAGGGGAGGTGAGGTGATAGTAGGCTATAATCTCGTGTTTTAGTCGCTTATTGCACTCAACTTTACTGCACTTTAAGTGAGCTGAGCTTTAATCGCTAGTATTTTCAACTAATTGTGTGTTTTATGCCTTGTGGGAGGATTCCGAGCTATATAGATGTTGCAGAATGAATCGAGTTATTTGGAGCTTTGAAGTCTGAGTAAAAGCCCTAGGGATTAAGCCAGGATCGCATTCGGGGGTCGAAAACCACATCTGGATATCAAAAAGTCAAGAAAAATCCATACTCTGAGAAAAAAACACACCCACGACGCGTGGTGTGCCACGTCTGTACAAAAGTCCTGCTGCCTATTATAACTAGTTCTCTGGATTTCCCCAATAGCGCCCCGCATGGTGCGTCTCCCCATGCGGTGCGCCTGTGCAATATTTACAGAGTAAATGTCCTATTTCGCGCAGGAAAAGGTGTTTTCATTTGGGCCCGACCCTACTTGGTATAAATACGTGGAAAAATATTATTTCCTGGATTTTTGACACATCTAATATCTAAGGAGTCTAAGTAGGAGTTGGAGAAGCAAAAGCACAAGGAATTCATCATTCAATCCTCACTCAAGAAACGAGTTTGGATCGTTTTATGTTTTTATTTACTTTAAACATATTTGTGATGAATTACTCCATATCTATGGAGTAGTTCCCTTTAGGGTTTGATGGATTTGGTGTATTGATATCAGTTTGCGGATTATAACTCTAGTTTTTATGCATGAATCATTTTGGATGTTTTAATAGTTGCATCTATATTCACATGTACATGTAATCAAAAGAGGCATAGCTTGTGATATCTTTGCATTATCTTGTTGGTTGAATTCAATAATTCCTCTTAGTAATCGAAAGAGGCTAGTTGAATTGTTGATTAAACCTAGTTAGGAGGATAATCGAAAGAGGTTCTCCTAAAGACGAATCCACTACGAAGTCATACATATCTTCACCGAGCTTAAATTGGTTCATATTGTGAGGTTGAGACTTAATCGAGAGAGTGGTTTCTACTAAATATTTGAACTAATAATTGAGTGAATTCGAGAGACTCACTTGAACATTAGAAGTGAATTACTAGAGTTAAATCCCAAACATGTATCTTGCACCTATCCACTCAATCCCTATTTTACCCCATTGATATCTTCCTTGCTTACTTTTATTTCGATTGTCATTCGTCAATTATCTTTAGATTCTTAGTTAATTTTAATCACATAATTTTAAATTATTGATTATCTTGGATAACAATCTAGCTACAAACTACGATAATACTGTTTAACTCCAATCCTTGTGGATACGATATTATATTATACTATATTCGACTAGCGAGCATATTTAAGTGTGTGTTCTAAGCTCGTCAAATTTTAGCGCCGTTGCCGGGGATTGACAATCAATAGTATTTGAAATAGTTGTAGTGCTAATTCAGGAATATTTCTTTTTTTTTTTAAATTTTTTTTAATTTTTTCCTTTTTACGATTGGTGTTCTTTAACTGTGCGTAGGTTGTAGGTAAGAGTGGTGCATGACTCGATTTTCTTGGAAGGAAGTGATACCATACGAACCAAAAATCGAGAAACAACTGTGATAGCTGAGGAAGGAAAGAAATTTCTCCGAGAATATAGAGAAGGTTGGGCAATCCTCAACCAAAGAAATTATGGTTGGAGATGATGAAAATGTGGATTTGGTTGCAAGATAGGCAGCCCAACAACGAGAAAATGCTACATGAGATGCTGAGGAAGCAGCTCTTCGAAATGCACAACTTGTCTATGAAGAGGAGAGGGCTCGGAGAATTGCTCAGAATCAACCCTTGGGTGCAGACTAGTTCAAAATTATACCTCCCGGGGCTGGGAGACCACTCGGTGATTATGCTAGACCGGTCTACAACCAAGTATTATCAAGTATTAGACCACATCCAGTTGCAGCTAACAATTCCGAGTTAAAGCAAGGGTTACTCCAAACCCTTCAAAATTGATGTGTCTTCAGAGGGAAGATGAACGAAGATCCAAACACACATCTGATGGACTTCGTGGAGATTACGAACACCTTTCAATATAATGGTGTATCACAAGATGCAGTGTACTTAAGGGCATTCCCCTTCACACTGAAAGATGATGCTAAGCAATGGCTTCGGAGCTTGACAACGGGATCAATTAGAACATGGGAGGAGATGACTAGAAAATTTCCTGATAAATATTTCTCCTCAGCTAAGATGGGCAAGTTTAGAAGAGAAATCCATAACTTCTGCTAGAAATATACTGAAACTCTGTTTGAAGCTTGGGAGAGCTTTAAGGAATTAGTTCGAAAGTGTCAACATAGCAGAATTAGTTCGAAAGTGTCAACATAGCGAAATTGAACTCTGGATGAAACTCCAAGATTTTTGGGATGGATTGATACCGGCCTCACGTAGAACATTGAGTAATACAGCTAGAGGCCCTTTGATAAAGAAGACTCTAGAGGATATAGTCACAATTCTAGATGAGTTGTTTGAAGATGCAAACCAGTGGCCTTCTAAGAGTGCTGAAAGAAGAAGATCAATTGGAGTTCACCAAGTTGATGGTAACACACCTGTGCAGGTACAACTTGATGAAATGGAAAAAGAAATACAGAGGCTGACCTTAGCTTCGATACAGAGTGAACCTCGTGTAGCATGTGATATTTGTGGAATAAGACACCCTACTCATGAGTGTCAAGCCTCAACTGAGGAAGTGAATGTTTTGGGGAATTATAATTTCAATGCAATGGGTCAGAAGCACCCAGGTTTTTCATGGTGTTCACCTGGGGGTACTGCAAATGCATGGAAATAAAACAACCCTAGATTTCAGGGATAAGGAGCTCCAGGCTTCCAACATCAGCAAATGCAGCAGTTTCAGCCTCAACAATCCAATCAGCCTGGTGATGTGCCGTAGAAATGTGACATTTTTTATACTAATTACATAGACTCTAGCTCATATTTTAAAGCATTATAAGTCATTTCTTATGTAGTTTTGGTGTTTTATAGGAAACCAGACTTGAAGAACTAAGAACATGAAAAAGATAACAAAAATCCATGGAAAGGCAGAAATGCGGTAGGTCTGCGACCACAGAAATGATGTGCGTACCTCAGACCCATCGTAGAATGAAGCAGAATACCCCAGCTTCTGAGAGTCAAGTCTGCGATCCATTGTGAGGTCATATAACTCTTATGCGGACCGCATAGTGATCGCATAAATACAAGAGGAGTTCCAGCAAATATGACTTTGTGGTACGTTATGCGGTCACAAAACCAATACGTGGACCGCATAACCATAATGCGATGGGAAACTGGAAACCTTTATGATCAATTATGCGGTGATAAATGCAGATATGCGAACCGCGAAAGTTTTCTGCGATATTCGCGGGGTTCTTTTTGTCACTTTTTGACCATAATTTTTAGACCATTACAAATAGAATGATTAGGGTTTTTGTGGACTATCATGTCTGAAAAAGAGGCTACACTTTGAGCATTGAATACACCATTATTTTGGAAGTTTTTGAGAGAGAATCCAAGACATTATTCTCTTTGTAAGCTTTATGACTTTATTTATTACTTTGTTCTTGTATTCTAGTATGAGTAGCTAACTTTAAATACTAAGGTTGTAGACCCTAAGTGGGTGTAATGTTAATGAATGTTTACCATTGAATATATATATAATGGTTGGTTGATTTCTATTCATTTATCATGCTTTATTTATGGTTGATAGTTGCAAACATTGACTAGTGCCATTTTACTCTATCTTTACTTGGAAAAGTGGGTTAGGGTTTGGTAGAATTGAATAGCAAGAACTCAATGCTTTAAACCTTGTTTAATAGAATCACTTAGGGATAAGTGGGTTCTACTTGGCATAAATTAGTTGCTCTTAATTGTAACTCTTTTATATTTGGGAAAATCATAGAGAGGAAATACTACCTAGTTATTGAAAAATATTGGGTAGTCATTTAGGAAATATTTGCATATCAAAGGATAGCATTATATTCTATTGATGGGGATACAACCTTGGTTTATTAATTAAATAAATCAAATTCTTTTAACAAAATAGTTGTTCTTGACAATTCACAATTACAAAACACTTTTTATGCTAATGAAGTAAAACTATGGCTTAAGTCAAGTTTCACGCTATTCAAGTAACCTTTTTACACCTATTCTCTGTGGGATTCGACCCAACCTAGTTGGGTTATTATATTTGACACTGACTGCCTTACACCATTTATATAGGTGTAATTTGAGCGTATCAAATTTTGGAGCCGTTGCTGGGGAATACAGTTTTGTAATTACTAACTAGTGTGCGCTTTACTTTACGTCGTCTTCTATTCCATCACACTTTGCTTGCTTTGCTTTGTGTCATTAGGTAAACATGGGCGAGCCGGAAAAATAGAATGTGTTTGCGGATATAGATGAGTATATTGAGGATACATTGTCCCTCTAAGAGTTGATGCTGCCACCTCCAAAGTGGAACACAATCTAATCCTAATGCTAAAGGCAGAGGGATTGTTCCGAAATTCCACCGATGATGATCCGACAAAACATCTCAGAAATATTATGGGTGTGTGTGCAATGCACAAGCAGAATCATGTCTTAGATGATGCCCTAAAGTTGAGGGTGTTCAAGTACTCTCTAACTGGAGAGGCAAGACAGTGGATCCAAAATCTACCTCCTAATTCCATCCATACTTGGCCTGAACTTGTCCGACCTTTCCTAGCAAAATGATTTCCTAAAGCAAGAAGTCCGAACTCCGGGATAAAATTTTCTTCTTCAAACAATTACCGGGGGAGCCACTACATGAATCATGGGATAAATTCAAGCTATATTTAGTGAGGTCGCCGAATCATGGCTTTCCGGATAATATTTTGTTGGAGAAGTTTTACATGGGCTTGGATCCTATGAATCAATCCATAGCCAAAAATGCAGCGGATGGATCCTTTATGGATAAAACATTTGCAAGGGTCACACAAATCCTTCACAAGATGGCAGAACATAACCATGCTTGGCACTCGGAAGATACCACAGGTGGAATTGCATATAGTACTCCTTCCTTGACCAATATGATTAAGGAGAACCAATAAAGAGATCAAGTAATTGCCGGGCTTGCCACCAATGTCAACGTTTTGACAAAAATGTTCACTAAAAGCCAAATAAAAAAGGTGAATGTTGTGGAAGATGTGCAACCCATGTCAAATGAGGAATACAAAGAAGCAAATTATGTTGACAATCCTCAAGGAGGATATCAAATACAATCCTACCAATGTTCAGGACAACAATACCAATGGAGGTCTAACCCGCAAGGGCAAGGCAACCAACAGTGGCAAAACGACCAAGGTAGTTCAAATCAAGGAAATTGGAGTAACAACAACAACAACAATAACATTTCAAATCGGAGTTCAAACCCCTATGTTCCACCAAAGGGGCAATATTCTAACTCTACACATTGGAAGGAAAGTTCCTCAAGTGAGTCCAAGTTGGAAAACATTCTTGAAAGAGTATTGCAAAATCAAGAGAGATCCGACACTTCAATGAAGAATATGACCGAGCTTGTGGGTTCTCACACCGCATCTATTCAAAAGTTGGAGATGCAAATGAGGGATCTTTCAATAGATCAAAATCCGAAGCAAAAAGGCATGCTTCCAAGTGATACAATTGCAAACCCAAAATATAGTGGGAGTGGTCCAACTTCTCATTGTATGGCAATCACAACTCAAAGTGGGAAAATACTTCAAGGAGAGAATGAACAAGTGGCCGAAGTGGAAGATTCTGAACAAGAAGCCGCGGCGCAAGTTGAGGTGCCAATTGTTATTGAAGTTGAAAGACTCTTGAAGAAGGTGAGAACTCAAGAAGTGAATCATGAAGAGGTGAAGGAAAAGGTAATAGAGGCATCAAAAACTCTAGCACCAATTCCTAAACCTCCTCTTCCTTTCCCTCAAATACTTTCTAGAAAGGTTGATGATAGCAAACTCGAGAAGTTCTATGACATCCTCAAATAATTATTGGTGAACATTCCATTTGTGGAAGCATTTCAAGAGATGCCGGGTTTTGCTAAGTAGTTGAAGGAGTTGATCACTAAAAAAAAACCACCAAGAATGAAGTGGTGAATGTGACTCAGCGGGTTAGTTCCATCATTGCAACAACCGTCGTCCAAAAGAAAGAGGACCCGGGAACCTTCACCATTCCATGCACTATTGGATTGCGCGATTTTTCACGAGCCCTTTGTGATAATAGGGCTAGCATCAACTTAATGCCCCTTGCTATTTACAAGCAAGTGGGATTAGGTATGCCTAGGCCTACAAGTATGAGGTTGCAAATGGTCGACTGTTCAATAAAGCGACAAGTAGGAATAGTTGATGATGTGCTTGGGAAAGTGGGGAAGTTTCTCCTCCCTGCCGACTTTGTTATTCTCGATTGTGATGTCAATAAAGAGATCCATATCATCTTGGGGAGACCATTCCTTGCTACCGGGAGGGCACTCATGGACTCAAAACGAAATGAGATCAAGTTCCGAGTTAATGACGAAGAAGTTACCTTTCAAGCGATTAAGGGTATGAAATTGACACATGTATACGAAGGTATCTTAGTCATTGATATTGTTGATGAGGTAGAGGATGCAGTTGAGGTGAAGATGGAAGAAGAATGCCTTGGTGAGGCATTAGCGGCTATTTTAGTGAATTTTGATGGGAGGTCATGGAAGGATACATGGAATCAGTGAATGCATTGGAAGGGCTTGGGGTCCTACACTTATGCACCAAAGAATCTTTCTATTGACATAGAGTATAAAGTGACTCCTCCCGCTAAGCCTTCAATTATCGAGCCGCCACAACTTGAGCTCAAGCTATTTCCGCCGCACTTAAGGTATAGATTTCTTGGCTCTAATGAAACTCTACCTGCAATTGTTTCTTCTTTGTTGAATGATGTGCAGGTTGAACACTTATTGAATATACCTTGAGGGAGCACAGACAGGCCATTGGTTGGACTATAGCGGATATCCGAGGGATTCCTGCTGGAATTACTAAGTACAAGATAGAATTGGATCAAGAGAGAAAACCTAGCGTGGAGCATCAAATAATGTTAAATCCTTCCATGCAAGAGGTGGTGAAGAAAGAAATCATAAAATGGTTGGATGTCGAGGTTGTCTACCCCATTGCCGATAGTCCTTAGGTGAGTTCGGTACAGTGTGTGCCAAAGAAATGAGGCATGATCGTGATTCAAAACGACAAAAATTAACTCATACCAACAAGGACGGTGACCGGGTGGAGAGTTTGCATGGACTACCGGAAGCTCAATAGTGCTACTTGCAAAGACTATTTCCGTATGCCTTTTATTGATCAAATGCTTGATCGGCTAGTGGGAAGGTCATTTTATTTCTTCTTGGATGGTTATTCTGGCTACAACCAAATCAACATTGCCTTAGAGGACCAAGAGAATACGACATTCACATGTCCATATGGGACCTTTGCCTTTAGCCGGATGCCATTTGGGCTATGCAATGCCCCGACTACTTTTCAACGATGCATGATGTGAATCTTCTCGTACATGGTGGAGGACTTCTTAAAGGTATTCATGGATGACTTCTCTGTAGTTGGTGATTCTTTTGAGCATTGCCTTGCCAACCTTAGCCAAGTGTTCAAAAGATGTGAGGAAACAAACCTTGTACTCAATTGGGAAAAATGTCACTTCATGGTAGACGAGGGTATTGTTCTTGGCCACAAAATTTCCAAGCGAAGCATAGAGGTTAATCTGGCAAAGATCGAGATTATTTCCATGCTTTCTCCTCCCACTTCGGTAAAGGGTGTTCAGATATTTTTAGGGCATACCGGTTTTTATAGGCGATTTATCAAAAACTTCTAAAAATTTGCAAGTCCCATGTGCAAGCTCCTTGAAAAGGATGCTAAGTTTGAGTTCGATGAGAAGTGCCTCAAAGCTTTTGAGTAATTGAAAGAAAGGATCACCACGACACCTATTATTGTCACACCTGATTGGTCTCTTCCATTTGATCTCATGTGTGACGCGAGTGGTGTAGCTATTGGATCAGTACTTGGTCAAAGGAATAACTAGATTCTTCATCCTGTCTACTATGCAAACAAGACACTCAATGGTGCACAAATGAATTACGCTGTAACTGAGCGAGAACTCCTTGCTATTGTCTATTCTTTTGAAAAATCCCGGGCCTATTTGTTGGGATCCAAAGTGATAGTCTACACCGATCATGCTGCTCTCTGCTACCTTATGGCGAAGAATGATGCTAAACCTAGATTGATTAGGTGTTTTCTTTTGTTACAAGAGTTTGACTTTGAAGTCAAATATCGGAAAGGAACAGAGAATCAAGTTGCGAATCACTTATCTAGGCTTGAAGAGGCAGGGAGATCAAAAGAAAATCTTGAAATTAATGATGCCTTCCCAGATGAGCACTTATTAGCAATATCTAGATCCTCCACTCCTGGGTATGCCAACATCGCTAACATTTTGGTTAGTGAGCTTATCCCCGATGGATTGGAAGCTTATCAAAGGAAAAAGTCCTTGCGGGATTGTAGGCAATAAAATTGGGAGGAACCTTTTTTGTTCTGGATTTTCGCCGACAACATCATTTGGCGTTGTGTTCTGGAAGATGAGGTAATTCAAATTCTCAAAGAATGTCATGACTCTCCAGTTGGGGGTCACAGCGGTGGAAATCGTACTGCGGCAAAAGTGCTTTAATATGGCTATTATTGGCCATCGATCTACTAAGATGCAAACCAAATGGTCAAGGCATGTGATCAATGTCAAAGGCAAGGGTCAATTTCTAGAAAGCATGGAGGTCGAGATTTTTGATGTGCGGGGGATAGATTTCATTGGTAACTTTGTAAGCTCTTACGACATAATAAATATCTTGGTGGCAGTAGATTATGTCTCCAAATGGGTTGAGGAAATTGCCTGGCTGAACAATGAGGCAAGAAGTGTAACCGCCTTCTTGAAGAAGAACATATTTGCTCGGTTTGGAACCCCAGGGCCATCCTTAGTGATGGTGGTTCTCACTTTTGCAACAAAGCTTTTGCCGGGTTGCTCGAAAAATGTGGAGTTAAGCA